>NW_027494604.1:0-344417 GCF_021521415.1 Bidens hawaiensis
TTGGATTGAGACTTATGTTCAAAGTCCATATAAGTCAATGATGAAGCCTTGGAGATCAAAGGAAAATAAGTTATATTCCTTAAATGAATGATGAAGTTATGTATGCGCTATATACAATAACTCATGAGACTTTCCTAAATATTAAGGTTTGGGGGTTGTGAATAAGTCTCATAATTCTGTCTAAACAAAGGGTTGAGTGTTTCAAAGTGATATTGTAATGGTTGTGAAGGATCAGAATGATGCATCTTCTGTTCACATGCTAAAGTATTGTAGTCTAAAGCATGCTAGACTAATACTTGTTAATTATGGTTCTTTATAAAGACTAATTAACGTGAAATTTGAAACATCAACAACAAGAATGAATTTGTGTATAGACAAATTTAAAGAAATTTTCATTTAATCTTAAGGAAACGATATAACTTGTGAGGATCACAAGAAGATCTCGAACTCTTTAGGTATGTTCTAGATGGTGATTTATTCTAGATCTGTGATGGTTTGTTAACAACCTTATGACAAGTTTAGCTTAAACTTTAGAAAGTGGTGGAAGCTAACACTAAGGCATGTGTTATGAACCACTGATACAAAGACGTGGTCTTGTTCAAATCATAAGTGTCGAGTTGTCTTCATAAATAAAGTTAAACAAACTATATCAAAATGCAAGAAATTTGGGGGAAGCCGTTTAAGAAACTTCTCTTTAGAAGTATGTAGAAATGGTAACTGATATGATTTATCAAATTTGTGTGGAAAGAAAGAACCTTTCTCTACCCAATTGAAAGTTGAATGATGTTAACCAATAACACTTAAATGTGGGGGGTGTCTTGCATTTGAATGTGGAAGGTTTACCAATAAGGATACCCCATTTGAAAGTTGGATGATGTTATCCAATAAAACTTAAATGTGGGGGGAAGGTTTACCAATAAGGAATATTATCTAAACATTTCAAACATGTGACCTCGTGGAGTACACAATGGTCATAACGATCTAATCTAGTGATTAGACTCGAATGCCAAATGGTTGCTAGATGTATGATATGGCATACTAGAGGCAATATTAACTTACAAGTTAATAACACGTCATAACAACTCATCTTAATTGCAATTATCTAGTATTGACTTGACAAAGTCATAGATAAAGGTTTTGAATCCAACAACCTAAGGGTTGATGAAAGATGGAGTTGTGGAATGAGACTAAAGCCCATGAAAAAAAGGATATA
Source organism: Bidens hawaiensis (assembly GCF_021521415.1). Lineage (NCBI taxonomy): Eukaryota > Viridiplantae > Streptophyta > Magnoliopsida > Asterales > Asteraceae > Bidens > Bidens hawaiensis. The sequence continues at coordinate 1,214 of NW_027494604.1, forward strand.
TGAAGGAAAACCTAACTTAGTTGATTGGAGATCCCAAGATCTAAGTTCAATAGGACAACCTAATTATATATCTAAGGGTAGTCATTGTGGAGGCATAGCCAATGTATAAGTTGACATATAAGCTAACATATATATATATACATATATCCTCCTAAATTGTAAAGGGAGTTTAATTACTTCCTAGTCCATTCCTATAAGAACAGTGGCATGTTGTTAGGATAAGCATAAATTTTGGTTAATGATTTATGTAAATTATCATAACCTCAATGCTTTTAATGATTTATAGATAATCACCGATGTGAAAGAGAAGTGAGGTCGCTTCGAATGAAAGTGTGGGGTGCGCAATTTTTCTAGAGCTTTCACAGAACCAGGCTAGTGTTCCAGGACCATAATGGACACGACAATGAGGGGATGTGCTCGGCTAGGGAAAGTATTGTGTGAACTGTAGTGTCGTCTACACAAATGGGGGTTAGTTCAAGGACACCGCGTCTACTAACCGCTAGGAGACCAAGTATACTTCACAAAGGAAGGTTCAAAGGTAACACATACCTATCCTGCAATACTCAACCGTCGAGGTTCCATTGGATATATTGTGTGTGTTTTGATCAATCTCCATTCATGTGGGGGATTGTTGGAAAATTAATAATAATATAAAACTCTTGGTTTGGTGAAACTCTTGAGTAAAGTGTCTTGATGACACTTAATGATTTTTTTATTATTACATTAAGTCACTAATTAAGTGAGACTCTTGTTTTCTTTCAACTCTTGAATATATTAGTTGGCTTTGTGCCTCATTTGAAAGAACCAGAAAAATGTGTTCACTCAAAAATACATATGGTTATAGAGGAGCACTCTCTACTTGATTCTTTCATCACATTATCTAGCATATTCATTTTCAAGAATACTGATATATCGGCGCGTAGCCTTTCCCGGCAGTACATACTGCTTCGGCTGTTGTACCCTGTGAGACAGACGGGCTCTTTAGTGGAGACCCGAAATCTGTTTTAAGGGAATCGTATTGAATACGTGCCTCAACCAACGCTCAATATATATTATTATGTTCATGTTTTGTTGCAGCCAATGGAGTTGGGTCAAGGATAAGAATCTGCAGTCACACCAAGGAAAACTAAGATGAATGTGAAGATACTCAATGTGTGGAAGATTCGAGTCAAGAAGTTTCTGGTGATGTTCTCACCAAAGACATCGACACGAATCTATATAAATTGTTCTCTATATTAATTTTATTTTTGGTTTTGTACACGGTATTCTACTACGATATATCCCTTGTATAACAAGAGTATCGTTATACTTATTTTATTTTATCATTTTAAATATTATTGTGACCCATGTCCAACAGTATTCTCCAAAGTTGTTGATATTCAGAAGTAGTGGTGGCTACAAGCTGTTTACGAGATTTGGTAAGTTGCTATGGTGGTGGTGGTGGTAGGGTAGCGTTTTCTTTAAAGAAATTTTATACTAGAGATGAAAGAGAACATTATAAATTTTTGGCTTTAATATTAGTTTTTTAAATATATTTTTAAATATTTAAGTCTTCGCTTAAACTTTAAGTTATATACACAAATAGTCTATAAAAGAGTAAAAAAGACGAAATTACTCTCATGTGCAGGACATGTGATTAGATTTAATGAGAAAAATTAACTTGGTTAGTGTCAAATGACATAACGTGATAGGGTTTTGAAACATAAATTGTGATTTCTGACATTTAGTTTACTAAAGGACAACTATTGAAAAATCTTGAAAACATAAATGACTAGTATTGCTATTCTGTCAATCTAGTCACTTATGGTGTTCTCTCTAATGTGTAATCTACTCAACATTGCATGGAGGACAAGTGTCTTGCGTGCACAACTGGTCATAACAAAAGCCATCACCACATGTTTCACATGCATCAACCGATGATGCATGGTGTGACGTATGCAGATATGTCACTCAAGCGGCTCACAAAGATGCAGACGTGGGTCATCAAAACGCCATATTAAGCCACTTTGCTGGGCTAGGCAGGCGCTCCTAACCCCTTGCAAATGCATTGACTGCTTCTTATTATACAAGAATTTAATTTTGTGAGCTATTCTCCTTGTAAGACACTCACAACTTTATCATTCTATTAAATGTGGAACAAACTCATTTTTCCACTTCATCAATGTTCAATTCTCACAATTTTTGAGAATCAATATCCATTCATCATTACCCTTTGGATTAGTTAATAATTATTTTATTAATAACTATTATTCGGTTCAAAACTTTCCAAGCACCACGATTGGCAGGTGGTAATTCTTTAATTAGGCGTTAGAAGGCCACCTCCAAATTTTGATCCAATACGTTACGTTTAAAGACGTGCTATTAAGCTCAATTTGGGTTTGCTCTAGAATTGGGCTATTAACAATGGGTGTTGGAAGTTGCCATTTGTCCTCAAGTAGGAGAGACTCTCCCACTTCCCCATGCAGGGTGTTTGATCCTTGTTATAAATTTTCAGACTTGATAGTTGATATAAACAATCAAATAAACACAGGTGAAGCTACTTGTATAAGTTGTATCAACTTTTATGTCATGTCAAGGTAAGTTTTCCACTTCAGATATTAGTGTATGCAAGATCGATCCTATTACACATGGTAAAATGTCCATCCCATCCTTTTTTTATGTTTCAGTTTAGTTCATATTCATTACTAGCTAGATTATGTTTCTGGTTTGTTTGCACATATTTCTATTGTATCATCACAATAACAGATCAATTTTTGTTATAAAGATATTTAGGGATCTATGTATTAGAGAACCAAAAACATATGCTATGATGATTACTTGTTGAAGTTTGCAGCCAGTGGTTGTACATTATTACTCAACTTGAACATTATATTCTTGTCTACTGCTTTTATAAGTTTTAGTGCCAAGTTTTACTAGCATTGGGAAAAGCAAATTGAGAAAGAGGACACAGAAATACAAGTCAACGAATCGACAACTAAAAGAATGGCAAGTGAAAAGCCAAAGGTAGATGCCAAATTGGATGATGATAAGTTTTTGAATGATGATCGGTGTTCTGAGGAGATCATAAAGAAGAGAGATACTATTGTGACCAAGAAAGCCAAAAACAACAAAGGAGATCCAATTCCCATCAACAATATTGTGGTATCAACTGAATCAAAGTTTGATAGTCTTTTTGGTGATATAAATCGACTGAACGAGTGGGTTAGCAATCTGGTCAAACTGGGTGAGATAAATGCTGCTGTCAAGTTGTTGAGCAAGAAGATAGATCAGCATAGCAAACTTATTACAATCCTTGACTCCCAGCAGAATTACTATGAACTAGCCAAAACAAAAAAAATCAAACGAGACCCTTTTGTCCCATCGAGAGGGCAGTTCTAGTTCTAGGTATACTGAGCCAAAGGTGAAAGTTAAGGCCGATTCTACTGATGAAGATTCTATGAGTGAACATAATGACTCGGACACAGAGGCCGAAGAGGAAGCAAGCATGGAGAAGGAGATCAAAGCAGTGGAAGAGAAGGCAGCTGCCAAGCCTGGTCATGCAACAGTTGGAGAGTCCTTGGTCGAGATACTGAAGAACGAGGTTGATATGTTCTATGCAGCTCGTGTGCACAAGCTATGCAAGAAGTATTTGAAGGCAAAAGGCAGGAAGACTGATGTCACTACGGAGATGCTTGCCAATCATCGTGTGAGGCTCAAGAATGTAGTCACCTTGGCTTTTCTTGTGAAGTGATTAGAGATTTCTATGATCTGGTTTTTGATGTTTTTGTACTGCTTTGTAGTCGAACATTGTCTTATGTTGTCGTTTGGATCTGTTTACACCTGTCTATCTGTGTTTTCTTTCTTTTAGCTAATGTGTTTTGGATGCCATTGTATGTGGTTGCCCCTCTTTTGTATTTATTCTCTCTTTAAAATAGTTTATGTGAACATTTTGGTATCTTTATTTTGTATCAAACAAATTAATTAGGTACAATGTGATAGTTTGCTGCTGATACAGGTTGTTGCAAATTTTTTTATTTTTTTTAAGGTTAACTTTGAGTAACGTATCAGATTAATAGGGGTTTAGTTTGCTGCTGATACAGGTTCCTTGAACATACAGGACTTGCATTTATTTCGGGTCCTAAAGTTACAGCAGTCAACAATATTGACTCAAGTTACAGGTTAGTTCATAAATTTGGTATGGTTCTAATTTCTCACCAATGGTATTTTGATGAATTCAAGTTAACACGGGTTAACTGATTTCGAAAATTTTATCAAGTTTTGACAATGAGAATCTCATCAATTGAGTATAAGACGCCTAAAACACTTTCAACAAAGAATATGAAGAGGCTAATTTTTTTTAAAAAAGAAACTAAAATATGATAATAGTGACGTTAAACGCTTAAACAACATGTACAACGATTTTTGTATAACTAAAATATGATTATAGTATAAACTATTTCAAAACACACCAACTTTTTTTGTAATTTTAAAAGTGGCTATTGTGTAACCTTTGGTCACATATTTTTGGCCATGGCATTTCCGTCACACACAAAATAAATAAATAAATAAATAAATAAATAAATAAATAAATAAACCACACAACATATTGGCAAGTGGGAGTAACTTCTGGCATTTATTATGCATTTTTCTTTGCTAAGAAACCAACCATCTTGTGAAATGGACGATTTTAGCCTTTTAGGTATCAAGCAAGTTCTTAACAAAAATAAAGTCAAAAATCACAAACTGCAACAAAACAGATTTGGAATCCAAAGGGATTTAGCAATTAGAACTCAATACTCGATGAATCAGGGTTCGAAATGATACACGCCTTGTGCCTAGCAAACATCCTATACTTTTGCTGCTCGATGATCGGTCAAACCAAATCCAACCTATTTGCAGACCAGTCACTCCTTCTTGAATGAAACGCCCAACCTTTATCAATCACACAATTCACAGCCCTAACATGTACAAATGAAAATGAGATCCATAACTGCATAAGCAAATTTACATCCATGAAAAATGACAGTCAAACACAAATGTTTACTTTTTTTTATCTGATTATAACAAAGAAAACTGACCATTTTCTTTGTCTGTAATAGTTATTATGTCGAACAATTTTATGGCTTCTGGTCGTTAGGATTCACATATTCAACATAGTACTAAAAAAGACAACAAACATTTACACACCACTTTTGCACCAAGTCCGAATTTTACAACAATAACAATAAAAACAAAATTAGAAAGATATTAGATAAGAACCTCAAAGCACATAAAAGTAACATGTAATCTAACTCAAGTGCAAATGGTAAAGCGAAAAGGCAGGTTACGTACCGCAGCCGATCGAGGCTATGCCGCTATCCTGTGTGTGGCAGCTCTTCACAACCTGTGAACTTGTACGAATGACTATTTTTTTACAAATCATTAAGTTTCCTCATATATTCATCCATTATCAAACAATATATAGTTCAGTTTTAAAAACTTAAACTTGCCTGAATCGAGTTTTGAGGAGTAACTGAAACAATGGGGCGGAATCAAGAGGGGCAACAAGAGATACCACATCCACCTCCACCACCATGCGACGTCCACCATCTCCAGGTGATGACCGTGCTACTGAAGAAGAAGTGCAGCGGTCAACGAAATATGGAGTTGTAAACAGCAAAGATGAGCCGTTTGTTGATAATTATTTGCCGGATGAGTACAAACAATTCAGGTATAGCAAATGGACAGTACTTCAGCTCGTTAGTCTGGTCTTGATTTTTAGCTGCTTTAACATGCACATTCACACTTCCACTCTTAAAGCATAAACAATTGTTCGAGCCATATTTATGGAAGTGGGAGGTTATGTTAATTGTTCTCACATGTGGAAGACTAATATCGGGTTGGGGTGTATACATTATCGTAATATTAATCAAGCGCATCTTTGTATTACGCAAACGGGTTCTGTATTTCGTGTACGGGTTGCGAAATGCGTTTCAAAACTGTGCGTGTGGCTTACGTTGGTTTTTGTCGCCTAGCGATTAATATTCGATAATAAAAAGCAACACTTGTTTAAAGGGCAACAAGTTTTATTCTATCTGACAAGAATATGGATCAGTTTATTGCATAGGACTATTGTTTGGGTACTGAAAACACTGTTTGTTAAAGTGCTCGCATCATCGTTCCATGTGAGCACTTTTATTTACCGGATTCAGCAATCTCTATTCAAACAATACGTGATTGAGTCGTTATCTGGCACGCCCCACCAGGAACAAGATCCGAATGGGGATACATTACCGCCCGATTTGAAGGCGAAGAAAAGAGGCATGCTATCTTGAGGGGATTAATATTGATCATATGCATCGGTTAAATCAAAAGAATGTGTCGGCTTGGAATATGAAACGGTTGATGGATACTATTTGTACGGGTGTGTTGTCTACTGTGGATGATCGGGGTGTGACTAGGGACGAGGATGACTTCGCGCTGCAAGTTACTAACGAGAAGCAAGCTAAAGTTGCACATATTCAGAAATGTCTCTAAAAAACACACCCGTATGAATAAAATCCATCAACCGTTTCATATTCAAGCCAATACATTTTTTCTTATTTGACCGATGCAAATGATCAACATTCAACAATAATCCCCTCAAGAAGCATGCCTCTTTTCTCCGTCTTCAAATTGGGCGGTAATGTGTCCCCGCATTCTGATCTTGTTCCTGGCGAGGCGGGACAGATAACGACTCAATCACGTATTGTTTAAACAGACATTGCTGAATCCGGGCAAAACATGTGTCACATGAACGATGATGCAAGCACTTTGACCATGTTTTCAGTAACCAAACAACAGTCCCGAGCAATAAACTGATCCATATTCTTATCAGATAAGGTAATGCTTGTTATCCTCTATCCAAGTGTTCCACACTATTACGAATATTAATTGCCAAGCGATAAAAACCACGTTATCAACACACAATTTTGAAACGCTTTTCATAACCCATACAGAACTCATTTGCATAATACAAAGTTGCGCTTGTTTAATATTACGATAATGTATATACCCTAACTCGATATCAATATTCCACATGTGAGTACAATCAACATAACCCCCCATTTCCACAATGATAGCTCAAACAACGGTTTATGTTTTTAAAAATTGGAAGTGTGAGTGTGCACGTTAACCCAGCTAAAATCAAGATGAAACTAACGAGCTGAACTACTGTCCATTTGCTATACCTGAATCGTTTGTTCTCTTCCGGGAAATAATTATCAACAAACGGCTCATCATTGCTGTTTGCGACTCCAGATTTCGTTGGCTACTGCACTTCTTATTCAGTAGTACGGTCATCACCTGGAGACAACTGAGGACGCCGTATGGTGGTGGTGGCGGTGGCGGTGGCGGTGGTGGTGGTCGGATCGATCGGTTTCTAACAGCTCTCATTGTCTCCTTGTTCTCGCATCTTTTGATGAGCAGATCTGATTCTCACGTGAGTTTACGTGTAAGTGTGAGTGTGAGTGTGAGTGAGTATTGTGGTGTTCTTCAAGCTCAAATATTATGGTAGTTGGTGTTAGTAATAAATTGTGTACAACAACATTGGAACGGACATTTTTATCGGTGTCCTCAACTTTATACTCCTTTTCAATTTACACCCTAGCATGGTGGTTTATATATATATATATATATATATATATAAAACTTGACTTGAGTCTAGTGAAGGTTCCTTGTATGACAAGGATTCTTCACTAGACTCAAGTCAAGTACCTGTATGTTTGAGAATTAACTAGTGACGCTGGTGTGGCTAATGGTTACGTAAAGTCAAGTGAAAATTTGTAATTTTAAGTGTGGCTATATGATGTTGAAGTCTTGAATGAAATTGCAACAGAACCGTGATATATTACCGTGTATTGTTAGCGGTCGGCAGTTTTACAAAACTGTAACAAAATCAAAAAAACCGGTTGGATATATTATTTAACCGGTTGTAAACCAAGAAAATCGATTATTCTTGAATCTAGGAACCGGTTCGGAACCGGTTTTTTCATACCGGGTATAAAATGGGACCGGTTCCAGTCAGGAACTGGGTCGGTTCCGTACCCGACCCGATGGACCAAATTGAGAACTCAGTGGAACCGGTTCCGGTAGGAACCGTTTCCGGGTTTTACGTAAAAACCGGTTCCACCGTTTTTTTTTTGAATTTTAAACCAACTAGCCGTTAGAAACCGGTTATTTTACTATAAATAGGTTATTCACATCCTATAAAAAGCAAGGTATTGTGTGTATTTGTTAAACCACTTCCAAAACTATAAAACACACTCTAAATCACAATTAAACTTAAACCGCCAACAAATGGCAACTAACGACGACGTTATTATGGTGATCGAAACAACACGATGCCCCGATGTTTGGGTTCATTACGATTTGTGTGTCATGACCGACTCACAAGAGATGGCCCGGTGCAAGTATTGTTCCAAGTTTCTGAAAGCGAGGTCGAACTCGACCTTATGCAAACATACCAATAAGTATTGTCGTGAGAAAAAACGATTGGATGCCAAGAAAGTGGAAGCCGGAGAGTCGTCCGACACTACAACTCAAGCACCTACCGCTTAATCGTTGTAGAACGTCGGATTAAAACGACGGACATTGTTTTTTAGTTTAATTTTTTTTAGTTTAAGTTGTTTTTTAGTTTAAGTATTGTAATGTTTTAATAATGTTTGTAATATTTTGTTGTTTATATAATAAAGTGTTCGTCGTTATTATAATAAGAAATAAAATTTACTAGTAATAAACAAAACAATAGTAGTTAATAAACAAAACAAAACTAAATATTACTTGAAAATTGATCGTGTTACAAATGATTTTACTAAAACAAATACAAATTGCAAGTTTTTTTAGTCTTCATCCTCTTCTTCTTCACCACCCGAATTCCCAGAAGAAAGCCCTTCCTTCACCTCCTCTTCATGAATAGGTCGCTCTATCGGTATTTCGTCTTCAAAGTTTTCCTTGTGTTGAACACGATCCACCTCATCCAAATGATCTTTTAGGCAAATGCAAACCTCTAAAGAATCGGGAGTTAGTTTCGTTCTTCGCATTGATAGTACCCTTCCACTAAGTAAAAAACCGAATCGGAAGCAACCGTTGAGGCTCGTACGCTAAGCAAGTCATGAGCCATGGCGGATAAAATAGGAAATTCGTTTTGTGTTCCTTTCCACCAAGCCAACAAATCAATATTGCGAATTTCGTCGACCGTTGCGCCCTCAACATAGTTTGCTCCACTATATCGACCAAGTTCGTTAGTTGGTGTGTTTCCTCTTTGCCTCTTAGATGCCGATTCACGAACCGCATTCATCAAGTTTATAAGTTTGTCCTTGCATGCCTTACTAGTCGTTGCTTTCCAAGTCAAGAGCCATGGCGGATAAAATAGGAAATTCGTTTTGTTTTCCTTTCCACCAAGCCAACAAATCAATATTGCGAATTTCGTCGACCGTTGCGCCCTCAACATAGTTTGCTCCACTATATCGTCCAAGTTCGCTAGTTGGTGTGTTTCCTCTTTGCCTCTTAGATGCCGATTCACGAACCGCATTCATCAAGTTTATAAGTTTATCCTTGCACGGCTTACTAGTCGTTGCTTTCCTCACAAAAGACGACCTCGCGCTTGGACCATAAATTTTAAAATAATGGTCATAAAGGTCTTGAAGGTATTTATTAAACTTTTCCTTCGCTTCCATTGAAAAATTCGGGTCGGTCTCGTGCATACCCATGTTGTCGCATATTTCCTCGATCAACGTCTCAACCCCATTAACATTCCAATAGGGGTTTAAAGCGGCGGCACAAGTAAAGACCGGCGGTATGTCTTCAAAATATTTTAAGAACTTTTCCTTCATTACCGCAAGAATATTCTTGAATAATTTGTTCTTCTCCTCAAACTCTCTAAAAGTAGAAGACATGTTGTACAATTCTTGCAAAACCCAACAACTAGTAGGATAATAAACTCCCGATAACTTAGTTGTTGCGGTTTTGAACACATCAAGATATTCCAAAAAATAACCGACATGGACCCAAACACTTTCGGGAAAGCATATCGCCCTCGCGTTCATCAACAAGATTGTTATGAAAATATTGCAAAGTTTGGCGTTGGGAAAAAGCACACTTTAGCATATGAGAAGTTGAGTTCCAACGGGTTGGAACGTCCCAATTCGGCCCCAAATACTTTCTTTCAACCGACTTGCAATAGTTCTTATATTCAAGATGTCTTCTTTTACTACTTTTGAAAACATCTTGTAACATAAGTCTAAAGAAAGTTAAATCTTGAACAATGTTTCCATTTTCGATACCTTGTTGAACGACCAAGTTGATGATATGTGCAACAAATCGAACATGAAAAAAATTCACGAAACTAGGTGGTGAATATTTTATTATAAATTTTTCGATCGACTTTGTATTGTTTGATGCGTTGTCAAAGGAAATAGAAAATATTTTATGTTTCAATTTGTAAGTCGTTATAACTTCATCAACCAATTCAAACAATTTTTCGGTCGTATGTGGGTACGGGAAGTTTTCAAAGGCGATTGTGCGTTTCATCAATTGCCATGTCACCGGATCAACCCAATGCGCAGTGACACAAATGTATGATTAGGGTAACCCGTGTGGTACCAACCATACATCGCTAGTTAAACTAACCATTGATTCCAAAGTATGAAAAAACTCGATTAACTCTTTTTTTGCACACTCCCACAACTTGATATAATGACGTCTTAGGGTAGTAAGACTTACATGTGTGTATCGCGGTTATAGAGTTGCTCGAATCAACGAAGTCAACTCCGGGTCGTCAAAGTGGTTAAATGGCAAACCTCGTTGAATAACGAACTTTGCCATTCTATCTTGAACTTGATTCGTGTTGTAACGAAATAGTGTACCATCTTTACCCAAGTCAACTTGGTCGGTTGTGCAAATGCCTTTCAAGGCCTTGCAATATGGCTTCTCGATGTGCTTTCTCAAAGTCGAGTTGGAATGGTGCTTTAACAAAGTTCCACAAAGTTTGCATCGAGCTTCTTGCTCACCCTCGACCATCACAACCAAATCTCAATTCTTCCAAACTTCTTTGTTACGGTTATGTTCGACGACTGCAAGAACTTGTGGGTCATCTATCGCACGAACCGGTTCAATAAAAATGTCCTTGTTAGCCTTGTCGTTGGTATTTTTGGTGGGCGCCATAATATTTTTGAGTCGGATGGTCGGGTTTGTAAACGAGAAGTATATTAGACTGTTTTTGAGCTTGGTGGTGACACAAAGGGTGAAAAAATGATTTATATAAAGGATTTGGGCAAGAAAACCGGTTCCAACGGCTATATTACCGTTGGAACCGGTTCCAACGACTAGTTTGACCTGCATTTGACTATTTTAAAAAAACCCAACGGAACCGGTTTTTTTGAATAGAAACCGAAACCGGGTACACATTAAAACCGGTTCCGAGTCAGGTAGGAACCGATTGGAGATATAAAATGTGGAACCGGGTATGGATTTCGGGTATATAAATACCCAAACTGGGTAATAGGTACACCAGGTACGAACTGGAACCGGTTCCGGGTCGGGTACACCGGTTCGGGTCCGGAACCGGTTTTTTTTTTCACGTCTACCAAGAGCAAATTAACCATCCTAAACCCATTTGGAATTAAATATCCAATTGTAGTTAAATGTGAGCCCATGGCCCATCTCAATTATTTGCTCAATCAGAAACAGATGATGATCATATCATTACTCTTCGTTCAAATCCATATCAATTATATTAACTCGTATATTTAATACTAGTTTTAATCTCCGTATTACGGGGTTGTTATATTATTTGTTTATAATATTTATAAATTTTTAATTTTAATTTTATTTATTTACGAAAGTTGATAATATACTTATGATTTGATAATAAAAGGTTTCACAAATAAATAAGGTGTTATAACCTGGTTTAAAAGCTATATGAGTTTGGTGAGACCCAAGACCCGTTTATTTTTTTTTACCATAAAACTGTTTCTTAATTATAATAATATCTTTTAAAATAAAATCAGTTATTAATTTTTAGTATATCTCTATTTTATAGGATTTTCACATCAAATATTTGGTGAGAATAAATTTTAATTTAATGAGATGTTATAACCCGTTTTATAAGAAATATCTGGGTTTGGTGAGACCCATACCCGTGAATTCGGGTCAAATGCATGAGAAGCCTCCATTTACAAATAATGCAATCTGACGACTTGAGAGAATATAAGAGCAACCAGAGAGCCTTTAAAGGTTTCATATATATATATATATATTACAAGTTTTTAGCCCCCCGTGTTACGGGAATTTATTTAGGTTTTGTTTTTAATCGTTTAGCTATTTAATTATCTATAATGATTTATTTTATTTTTTAATGGAGTTATGTTTTGATTGTTTTGATTTATACATATATATTAGTTTGTAGCGTTCATTATATTTTTTAAAGTTTGGCTTTTAATGAAGTTCTTCTCATTTTTAATTTTTGACGGAGTTTTGTTTTAACGTTTGTCTAAATATTTAACTTCTTTAATACACCATTAGTTTATCATAAAATATGATGATGATGGTTATGAATTGATAATATTTCATTAATGATAAAAAAACATTTTAAATAACACACTCAGGAGGTTTTATGCATAAAAAATATTAATGAAAACAGGTAAGTTTGGTACCGATTGAAATGGGCCAGGCTGTATTAAGCAGAAACACTTCTAGTCGAGATTTTATTTTATGTAATTTCAACACAACCGCTTCAAATTTATAAACACTAACACTGACAATTTCAAAATACACATACACAACGTTATGTTTTTCAATATTCTTTCATTTTTTTTCTTTATTTTTACCTAAAAAGATTGTGATTTAATGCGATACTTTTAAAGTTATAATCTAAATCTTAGGTTAAGAAGACTTTAAAATGCACTCTAATCTTATAGTCAACATGGGTCAAAGTCAAAATTTTAAATCTAAATACATTTGTTCTTCATTAAAGTCAACATGGGTTAAAGTCAAACTTTAAAATCTAAATACATGCTATGCCTTACATTAATCCCATGACACAAAAATGAGTTAAAATCAAAGCTACAAATAAAAAGAAAATTAAGACTGTGACTTGGTCTCATTAAAACTTCAAAAGGCTAAAATTTATAGATGCAAGTTAAATGGGTCGGGTCGTGTCAACCAACAGATAGTTTTTATTTGTTTATTTGAATTTTATAAATAATCAACTTGTTAAATATGATTGCAGAGCTATATTACTACAATAACAGTCTAAAACTTTTATAGTTTTATGTATAAAGCAATTAATCAGTGATCTGTTTTCTTATTGATTAAATCTTTTAGTTCATCCCATTTGACTCAATAGACATAAAACAAAACCGAAAATCGGCCCGTTTCTAAATATTATTATCTGAATTAGGGGTGTTCACGGTTTGGTTCGAAACCATGAAACCGCCTAAACCGGTCATCGGTTTGGTTTCAAGGTTGTTTTTTTTTCTTTATTTTCGGCCGGTCAGTTTCAAAAACTTTAAACTGTAGTGATCGGTTTGGTTTATGGTTTATACTGAAAACCAACGTATAGTTTATTATATTTAATTTTGCAAATACTATATGATATATATTAGACATTCTTATTTTAACTTGTATAAACTCAAAATAGAATATATTCCTACTGTAGAAAAATGGGTTAAATTAAAACCTATTCCAGCACACCAGCAAGTGTTTATGCAAATTTGGGCAATGTGTGCTTTGGTTGTTTATACACAACATCGTTATCTTTTTAACAGTTTGTTTGGGACAGTTAGTGATTGATAAGTTGCTAAACTGTGTAAATGTAAAATTTTTACATCTTTACTTATATATAATACCTTATGTTGGACGTCTTGCCCTTAGAATTCAACGGTTTGGTTCACGGTTTAACCTAAAAACCGTGAAAACCAGACCATGAACACCCCTAACCTGAATTACTCAATATGACCTATAATTTCTCTACATAAAAGCTTCAACCCGTTCGCCAACTCCATACTTTTACGGACCGCTAAGCCCATTTGCTAATGTGTAGATGTCAGTTCATATTTCTTAGCTTCCACCTCATTTCCCATAGCCAAAGCTTATTTTACTGGAACCACAATTTTCCCACCAAAATTCCCTTAAAATCCCATAAATCAACGTCCAATATTCTCAATCTCTACACACTCAAAATATAGTGCTCCCGTTTAATGTTCAACAATACAAATCAACCCAATTTCTATCCGAAACTGGTTTATTTATTGAACAACCTATTACCTTCCAATCTGGTTTATAATCGAATCCACAACAGATTTTTCAACTAAAATTCACATAAAACATTAGCCTTGGAAAGAAAAATGAAATAAACATAAGTGAAATATGGTAAAATTACTCTTTAGGGGGTTAATTCCTATAGGCTGTATCAGCAACGCAACACAGAAGTCCAATATTGATTACATGTACTGCAAGACCACCAAGACCTAACATTACCCTTCTATCAGGAAAAGAATTAATTATTATAATACTCTATAAAAATAGTAAATAATTAGAGAAAGAAAACAGAAATAACAAAAACCAATTACAATAGCATCTGAGATCATACATTCATACACCGATATTTTAATATTGCAACTTCTGGAAACCCTACGTCCAAAATTAACCTCAATTAAAAAATGATTAAATAGATTACAAAATATAGACAACAAACAAAAACTAAGTTGCAATTACAAAACCTGATCAAGACGAAAATTTGATCGATCAAACTGCCTTTAAGAAAAACTTGATTTTTCTTCTTTATCTGGATTGGTTTCGATCTGTTTGCATAATTGAATTATTCGTTTGAAGAATTAAGGTATGGGTATTGCCATTCATGAAATTGGGTTCAGAAAGTATAGATTTTGATTCGTGATAAGAGATTTCCATGTTTTGGATCGAATGATTGCTGATGAATAGAAGAAACGATGATTGCGTGGTTAGGATTTAAAAATCTGTGGAGAAACTTCGATGATTCTTTTTAACCCGTGAAAGGGTTATATGGATTTAAACGGGTCAAAACCGGGTTAAATTAATGAGAGCTCCTTATCTACTATTATAATAAAACAAGGTTTATTTGGACAGGTGTTATTACCACAGCAAGTCTCCATGTTATTTTAACATTCTATTATGTGAACACGTGGAACTCTCTCCTTCAAGTATTTTACAGTTAATTTTGATAATTGAAGTTGTAAGATGGTTTCTTCCATGATTCCAGTACATGCACTCTCAGTTTCTTTTCCTCAAACCAATCGACCCCCTTTCTCCTTCAATCGACATTGTTCCTTTCAGTCGGTACTCACTCAATTATTTTGGATGACAACTGATGACACCACCCCAAATCCACCACCGGTAGTCCATAATTCGGTGTTTATCTACTGACCGAAGGATGTTTCAGTGGCTTAATTGATCCTTAAGCCTAGGTTTACTCTCAAAAACCATCACCGGTGGCAACGAATCTAATCAAAAGTCAATTGACGGTGTAATTGGCTCCGGGAGATCAAACCTGGGTGGTTCTGACGAGTTTATCGTAGGTACGTGTTTCGGATTTCATTGGTTTTTGTAGTTGGTTGTTCAGAATTCTGATTATTGTTTTACAATCTGAATAGATTTCTAAGATTGGTTGTATAGTTTTATCTAATTATCGTATACTTCGGATATGCATAGTAACATTGTGTTTAATATTTAGTATTGTTCTCAAATAAAAGGTTAACAAGCGGAATATACTTTGGTTCAGATAAGACTTAAATTTTTCACTTACGCTTGTAGCCTTTATTAGACGAAAGTCCAGTTAGGCTCACCCCCAAAGGATTATTATGTACAAATTGATGCATGAAATTCCCTAATTTAAGCAGTCTGCAAGTATACCTATTAAGTTATTATTTCTTATAATTAAACAAAATATAATGGAATTTGATATGAAACAAATGTGTATATATTTTTTATTTAACAAATTCCAATGATGTTATCAATCGTCCCAGTCATATGATCTGAGCTGTTCAAACAACCGGTGCGGTTTCAAGTTAAGATGTGGCAATGGTAGTGGGACTTCTGGTTAGTATGTGTCAATGTTATTCATTTAAACATAATTGGTGTTGGTCCTACCTCAGCTAATGTTGTATTTGGGTGAGTTAGTTATTAATCATTAACAAGTGTTACAACTTTATAACATTAATTGAAGAAAGTAAATGTTGTTAATTTGGTATTGTACTGATTTATGCAACAACTGTAGCACGTCTCAAAACGGGGCTTTGACTACATCTGAGTGAGGCGTGAACGAGATCTTTGGATTAGGTCAAAATGGGTTGTCGATAACTTCACAACTTTCTGCATAAGGAACTGCTCTTGATGCATTCTCTCATTGTCTTACTGGAAGTGATATTGGGGTAGTTTGGTTACTTGTCAAATAATGGAGCTGGCATATGATCTATACTCTACTTAACAAATCAAAGTAAGTTTTCTTTTGGTTATAGTGGCATTATTTGTAATTTAATTGAATAGATAGCTTCGAATAATAATAAAATTGCATATTAGCATGTTTTCAGGCCACATTATAATGTGAATTGGCGATTATTTTTGTTAATGGTCAAATAGTGTCCATTGACCTATCTCTTTTCACATTATCAACAACCATGGTGGGACCATAATCAACTTAGGAACAACTCTGCATAGCTTTCTAAAGATGCTCTTAAACCTTTTATGGATGCTTTAAGTTGTTTAGGTCATAGCCAGGTTTTGGAATTTGACTAATGGTCAAATTGTAATGTTGGTATCTATTTGATTCTGTTTCTGCAGATCTCCTAATCGATTTCACAATCTGTATAGTCGCTTATTTCGAACCAAGATAAGTGTTACATAATTACCTCAAGGTTTCTCTTCCATACCAATTAATTCTCAGCATTATGATATAACCATTTAAGTAATAATCCAAATTGGTGGACTTGGGTTGTGCTAAACGCTTAGACGAATCAAATATAAAGCTTTAGCTCAAAACTGATGACTGGACTGGATTTTATTTTTGTTTTTCCTTTCAGAAATCTCAATTACTAATTCAGTTATTATTTTAAACCTAATATATTCTTTATTAAAACATCATATTTTTTCATATTGATATTCACGACAAATTTATAAAGTATTAATCTATTTTGTTTAAATTAGTTGAAAACATTTGTTATGAGAATTAACTAATCAACTTTCGCGATTAGTTTTATTGTAATAATGATGCGAATGATGTTCTGGTATTTAATTTTAGTTTACGGGTCAAAATTTAAATTTAAAAATGAGTCAAAAATTGGCGTTTTAGTAAACAGGTCAAACATGATTATTATTATTATTATTATTAAACGGATCGAAATAATCATTTTTAGTACGCTATTGTTTTTATTTAATATTCAACTGGTTCAAATTTGTGCCTTAATATTCAACTGGTTTAAATTTGTGCCATTGATTGGGGTAATTTGTTATGGTGTATGTAGGACTTTAGCAAACAAGCCTAAGATACTATTTTTAGTGAAAAGGCCAAATTATAATTTTGGTGAACATTTTTTTAATTTAATTTTTTACTACTTATTTTGGTCTTTCAAGTTGATATTTATTTTGACAGTGTTTAATGCCTTTGTTTTGGGGATGTATGTTTTAAACGTGTATGAATGAATGATCCTGACAGTAAACTTTATATTTTTTTTGCATTGCAATCTATAAGTGATTATTGGACATCCTCATTTTACACTTTGCCAAACTTGAAAATTGTATGAGAAAGGATTCTTGAATTATTGAGAGAATTGGCTATAGATCTCATTACTATATCACTTATTCATGTTATCATTTGGTTTTTATTTATGTATATTAGCTTTTACTTATGTGTTATTCGATCCTTATTTGATGGTTTCTTCTTGTCAAGATATGCTAAGGATAATTGATTTTTGTTAATTCAATTTTTTTTAGCCAATCCCGTGAAATTCACGAGTTTATAACCTTGTTTATAAATGAAGCAATATGGTAGCTTCATAGGGGTGGGGAGCGACCAGAGCGCAACATGTAGGATTTTTAAAGGTTTCGTTTATATATATTACTAGTTATTATCCCCTCGTATTACGGGGGTTGTGTATGTTTTTCGTGCCTAATATTTATATTTTTTGGATTTTAATTTTATTTATTGTAAGAAAGTTAATAATATACTTAGGGTTTTATGATGAAAGAGTTTCACAAATAAAGAGATGTTATAACTCAATTAAAAGCTATTGGTTATGTAAGACCCATGTGGCCTACTTATTTTTGTTTACTATAAAATTGTTACATAATATAAATAATATATTTTTCCTAAAAAATTGGATATTAATTCGCGACGTGGGCTCGCCATATAGATGTAGCGCTAGCTAGGTTACGGTAGCGCTTGCCATAAAGAAGCTAGCCAGAAAGCAGGTCAGGCAGGCGAGATATCCCTATTTTATAAGATTTCCATATCATGAGACTATTTTTTAATATAATGAGATGTTATAACGCGTTTAAGGATATCAGGGTTTAGTGAGACCAATACCCGTGAATTCAGGTCAAATGCATGAGAAACTTTCATTTACAAATAAAACAATCTGAAATAATGTAAGAAGCAACCATAGAGCTTTTAAGAATTTCGTTTATATATATTTAAGATTTAGATTCTTAGTTCTATAATTTTACTTAAATAATATTTTTTTAAATGGATATTAATTTTTAGTATATCTCTATTTTATATGATTTTCATATCAAATATTTGATGAGATTAATTTTTAACATAATTAGATGTTATAACCCGTTTAAGGGCTATATGAGTTTGGTGAGACCCATACCCATGAATTCGGGTCAAATGCATAAGAAACCTCCATTTAAGAATAAAGTAATCTGGTGGCTTGAGAGAATTTAAGAAGCTTTTGTTTATATATATATATACTAGTTTTTATTTCCCGTATTACGGGGTTGTTTTATATTGTTTGTTCTAATATTTATTTATTTTTTTAATTTATAAGCTATATGGTTTTGATGAGACCCAAGACCCGTTTATTTTTTTTCTATGAAATTGGTTTTTTAATTATAAATAATATTTATGAAAGTTAATAATATACTTATGGTTTGATGAGACCAAGACCCGTATATTTTTTTATTATCAAATTGGTTTTTTAATTTAATATATATATATATATATATATATATCTTTTTTAAAATAAATAAGATATTATTTTTTATTATATCCTATTTTATAAGATTTTTACATAAATAATTTGGTGAGAATAATTTTTAATTTAATGAGATGTTATAACCCGCTTAAAAAATATCTGGGTTTGGTAAGACCCATACCCATGAATTCGGGTCAAATGCATGAGAAGACTCCATTTAAAAATCAAGCAAATCTGGTGACTCCAAAAAAATGGGGAGCGACCACATCGCGACACGTAGGATTTTTATGTCTTCGTTTATATATATTATAGATATATATATATTAATTATAGATAGATATAGATATACCCCAAGTAGAGATATAGCTCAACCGACAAACACGAAATATTATTATCTCCTAACTTGTTAATAATTAATAATATTTATTAGATCAACGAAATAACCAAATAATACTAAAATCATGTTGATAGCACCAAAATTACCAACATATGATGGAATTAGAAAAGGAATGAAATGAACTATTACTATTCAATTGATTTGTTTGGTTAGCCAATATGAATGAAATTAATCTTTATTTAATGTTGTTTGGTAACAAAAATAAAGGCAAAAGAACAAAATATAAATGTGGTGGTGGTGGTGACGGCCGGTGGTGGCACAGGTGGCAGTGTTAGCAAAGGTGGTAGTATGTGGTGCTAAGATGGTAATTAAGTTTATTGTATTTCAATGTTATAATCATTGGTTTACGTTCATACTAACCGGATTTTCAACCAACCACAAAATGCCAAGTGTCATATCCGTCCTCTTTCATGTTGAATGTTATTTGAGATTTAGACGGTTTCTTATTAACTATTTCTGAATTTTGTTAAATAAAAAATGGGCGACCCGTGCTGAATGAATTTTTGGTCGGTCTAGGAGATTTTCCAAGATATTTGTTTGATGATTTTGTTTAAAATTTTGATCGGACAGACATCTTTTATTTCGTAGCCCATAATTTTCATGGGCTATCGATTGTTGTTCTAACTTGGGGGAATATTTTTTGAAATGCCAAAATATATTAGAGGAAAAAACGAGAATACTAGCAAGAAGCCAGAATCCCAAACATACAAAAAGAAAAAGAAAGAAAAAAAATACAAAAAGCATGCTACAAAGGATAGTTTACAAAATTAAACATACACCATTTCTTCGATTCAAGGCTCAATCTCTTTCACCGATTTTTAACCCACAAGGACACGGATTTGATATCATTCACCATTTTGGACATCCGGAAGGGAACTTTGTTGAAAAAAAGGTTGTTTCGAGCATTTCAAATCAATCACTTTGTTAACAAATTTTTTCCCACCAAAAGTCCAAAACACCTTTATTTTATATCTCATAAATTAAGATATTTAATTATAATTGATATCTATTTTCTATATATAAATTAATCATAATATATTATATCTACCTAAATCTTATATTTAAATTCAAATTTAAGTTATTAAAGTTAACTTACATTTCTATAGTTTCTTCAAACTTGTCGTTTTTATTTTATATAAAATCAAATTTGTTTAACTAGTATAATTTCTTTCAATAAACAAAAATATTAGTTTGTTAAGAAAATGTACAATAATCATATTGAGATATAAAATGAATGAAAAAGATTATATCAAACCTTCATTATTTTGTTAAATAGATCTTATTATAAATAAATCAACAAATAAATAAATGTGTTTATGGCATTTTATTAATTGGAAATAAAACAACCAAAATGAATGTTTTTCCTTAATAAAGTTTATATTTTCAGCTTTTATGTTATTATATTAAAAACCATTTAATTATATACATATTTGACGAAAATGTTGATATTCTATCCCTAACATTCACATATCCTTTCTTTAACAACTAGTGGGAGTGCCCGCGCGTTGCGGCAGGACCACACGGGGTCGTATAATGATGTTAGCGATGGCGTTTTTGGTGTTTGGTCGATCCATGAACCGGATAAGTTATAAGTACTTGGTTATTATTTAGTTAACAATACCATAAAGCCTATTTATAGCTAAACTAATTGAAAGTGTTATATTACCCATTGGAATGGAGCCCGCCAAATGCGTTACATGTTTAGATAATTTTTAATGTGTTAATTTAAAGATTTAACTATAATAAAAATGCATTAAACTAAGTCGAGAGACATCCATGACCCATATAAAAAAAACATATGAAAAATTGATGCATACTTTTTTAAATAAATGCATGTATATAAGCAAATTTTACGGATGTGTACAAGTAATAAATTTAAAAAGAAAGCACATAACGGCAGAGACGCAATAGGGATTCGGTCATTAGGGTTCAGTTTGTTATAGCCAAATTTATAGTCATTATAGACAAATTTGCATCAAAGAAGATACATGACGCAAATAAAAAGTGTATTGAAGCCTCTACTTTCTAATAGTATGATCAAATTTTGTCAATTTTTTTTAACATTGTATCAAAAATAAAAATGAAAAATGAACTTTCTTGAAATTGAAATAGTTGAATAAAAAATCCAAAAATCATTCAAAATTACATCTTGTAATGAAGCAGCCAAAGCTCAACTTGAACCTGATCTTGCCACTTAGATAGAAAAGGCGAGTAAGGATACAAGACAGAAGATATGCAAGATTGGAATTTCAGTTGGGATGATACAAGAGTTACACTCCTTCAGCCGGCTAAAACTCGGTTTTGTTTCTCCGGCTGCAGAATTGCATCCGATTGCACGTTACCCTTCACAACCACCTTTTGTTGCTCCCGATCATGGTCAAAAGTTTCCACCTCTATGGAATATATAGACAAATAAACTTTTATCAACTATTTTAAGTTGGAAATAAACCAATAATTAACCAACCTTTCATTATGCCAAGAACCTTCTTCACGACCCACACATCCGCCTCATGACATGCCAACCTTAAGAACAACAGTCTGCGTATCCATCAATATAAATTTTTAAGTTATGAAGCCATTTGCCATATATTACAGTTAAGATAATACACCAGCAATGCAAACATTTTATATATGGCTACTTGATAAAATTTGAATTATTATTTAATATGTCGAATTTGGAAATTATAAAAGATTAAGGCTGTAAACGAACCGATCCTTGTTCTTGTTTCTTTGTTTAGCTTTGAACTTGTTCACGAACACTAGCCGAACGAAATTTCATGTGTGTGTTTGTTCATTAAAATAGTAAATTTGTTCCAATTCATTTATATTCATTTGTTAACTTCCTAAATGAACACAAATGAACATAAACAAACGCATGATAGTTTGAAAATTAAAAAAACAACACTGCTAGGCCGTTTTTCTGAAACCCACTAATATATTTTCATGTATATTATATTTGTGACATCCGTCAAATTTGAGTCTCGAGTTATATTCGTATTATAAACTTCTATTTTGTAAAACCGCTCAAATAATTTTAGAACTTTATTTAATTATTATATAATATTATTATATACCTCGATCAACAATAAATCGATATTGGTTATATTATAATGTCGTTAAGAAAAACATAAGGAATTCAAAATGATTATCGAAAAGTCGTTATGAGTTTTTCAAACCTTTAACTCACATTAAACATTAATTCAAACTTAAGGGGTAGTTTTTAAAAATATATTATAAATATAACAAACCCAAAAACCCTAACCCTATCATATTAACTCCCAACCCACCCCATATTTTTCTCCCTAATTCTGGCGGCCGCCACCCCTACCGCCGCCTCCGGCGAGCACCACCGAAATCCGGCCACCATCCTCACTACCACCTCTGACGCACTACCCCACTCCCCTGCCGTTTTCCGGCGACTCCGACCTCCGACGCGTTTCCGGCCACCCTCTTTCTGTCCCCTATTCACTCGCAGCCACCACCACCGAACACCCTTCTCTCTCTTCTTCTTTCTCGTTTTTCCGGCGACCGGAATTCCGGCCGCCGTGGTCACTCCAGCACCGCAGCCCCGCCTCTCTCTCTCTGCCTCACTCTCTTTCCCGCAGATCTCTCTCTCTCTCTCTCTCTCCTTCTCGTGTCCCTCTCTCCCTCTACATCACTCTCTCTCTCTCTCTCACTCTATCTCTCTCCGATTCGTTTTTCTTTTCCGGCGAACCCGTGCTTCTCTCCTCTCCGACTTTGAATAGGTATTGTTAATTTAGGGTTTTTGCTCGGCTTAACATAATACATGATGTTGGATTTTAAGATTTCATTATCGAGTTCGTTTTCGGATTTAATTAAATGAATTAAGGAAAGGGTTATCGGGTGTTTATTATTGTGGGAAAGAGTTGGTTTTAATTTGTTATTTAAATTATGGAGTTGGTTTGGTTTGGGGAAAAGATGAACAACCGGGTTCGAGTCTCATCCTAGGTCGATCTTGTGTTATCATTGTTAAAAATCGTATATTTAGTATAGAACTATTTAAATATATAAAACTCATGATTTATAACGATTATTATTATTATTAACAAGATAATATTTATTATTTTTATTATTATAAAGGAATATTATTAAAATTTGATATTGTTAATACTATTCATTTGTTTTATCGAACCGAAACCCATGTCGGGCCTAGTTACCATTTAACGTCATTGTCACTCGAGTTACATCTTTTTATCACAAATACTACTATTATTAAAACGTTTTAAGTATTAGTTATTATTAATGTGACACATATAATTATTATAATAATAACTATTATTATTAAAACTTTTAAATCTATTAATAACCTTTTCAACAATAAAGTAATAATTATTATATTTGTTATTACTACTACTATTATTAGTTTTAACAACAATTCTCATTTGGTAGTATTACTATGTATTATTATCATCTTTATCATATATATATAAATTATTCTAAAATCATTATTATCATTTCTATTCTTATTATTAATAACATCATTATAAACTTATTCTCTATCTATTTTTATAAAACCGAACCCTTGTTTTAAACCCGTCTTGCTTATATTTAATATTGGTTTAGTTATTTAAAAGCCTAATAAAATAATATTATTTTTATTTTAATTGTCATTTAAGTACGAGTCCCTAACCATTAACAAATTAACCGATAATCCGATTTACAAACGAACCGTCCCATTCAATGTTTCCAATATAGTTTCATTTTGGTTTCAAGTTCATTAATATATTTTATTATTCGTTTTCATTTAGCTTTCAAGTCGGATCTGTTCGTTTACCGTTCGAGCTTCATTTATTTATCTATTTATTTCTCGATTCATCAATCGAGGTGAGTACTTTCATACCCCTTTTTCCATCTTTCGTTTTGGGGTGACATTTCATTCTTATCAAACTAAATGCTTTAATTACTTGCATCTTAAACCCACAAACGTGATTGTATACCTTACTTGAATAATTGCTCGATTTGGTGTTGTATGCTTATTTGACTATGTGTTTACAGCTTTTGGATGGTGAAACTATAAATCCTATACCATTTGGCAATGACAAGGTGTCGTTAACGTATGCTATTAACGATAACTATAAATCCTAGACTACTCGGCATCCCCTTGTAGCTAGGTGGTGCTAATGTAAGCTTGTTAGCAACTGTCATAAAATCCTAGACTAATTGCCAATAGCTAGGTGTCGCTAACTTGTTTAGCGATAACTATTTATTCCAGTTTATAGCTCTTATTTATTGTTTGTATACAAGTTTTGTGGATTTTCATATTATACACTTATATGCTCAATCTTATGAATTGCTCACCAACCTTTGTGTTGACAAACTTTATTTTATGAAATGTTACAGGTTTGACTTTTGTTGACTCGAGTGCTTGACGGAAAACGTTACCAAGACCTTTAGGATATTAGCGAAACGAACAATATAGTTATTACTTGTATTCAGTTTGTTTGTGTACACGAGAAGTGTTGTTTATCGATTTGTTGAAATAAAATGAGTTAAATGAATATTGTCACTTTAAATAGTGTCTTGTGTATTTGTCCAATCACGTTGCAACCCGGCATGTTCCGCCTTTGGTTGGGGTGTGACAATATTCAACTTCAAACTTGATTCTTAATAAAAATATAAAGGGAAAAGTAATGCTTACAAACTTGCTCGATACAGCTCGCAGAAGGCTTGAAAATTGGTTTCTTCATTTTAGCTCGGTTCGATTTTGAGCCGATCGGCTCGGTTCGATTTGTAAACCAGCAAGCCCTCACTCAGCTCGACTTGGCTTGTGAATGCCCCTTGCTACCTAAAAGTGGAATATATATGTAATCTAAATATTAATATACAATCTGTATTCATATAAATATTGTCATAAGGCTCTTTGCTGTGGGCATCAACAAGGGTGGCATGGGCTGAGTTGGCGGGGGTTTACTGCCCCAAACACCGTGCCAGGGCGGCAAGCAGTGGGCTGCAAGGGAGTGTCTAGCAAATTTTTGTTTGGTCGCTATATGGGATGGAGGTGGAACCATGTGCTTCAACGACACTATTATCGTTTCATTTAAAAATAAAAGTTCTTGTGATGTTACATTCCCATTAACTAACCTGGAATATAATATATAAAGGCCGAAACCATAAACACAAAGTGTGCAGTAGTTTCCTCCTAAAAGGTAGAAAACGTAATCATCCTCTTAATAAAACAAAAAATTCTAACTTTAAATTTGGCTCGATACTGCTTGAAGAATGCTTGGAAATTGGTTTCTTTAGTTTTGCTCGGTCCGATTTTGAGCCGATCGGCTCTGTTCGGTTTATAAACGAGCAAGCCCTCACTCAGTAACGCAACATATTTAGCTTGCAGTCGGAGTGTTTCCGGCTCGCTTTTTTATACTCGTGTTTCACGTAACTTCTACCTTCATAAAACATGCTCGGATCTTCCTCGGGCTTTAAAGAACCATAGTGACCAGTCTCATGATCTTGTTATGTTATCTTTTCTTGTGTTATACAAGGCAAACGGGTTGGATTCTGTATGAATGCCAAATTAGTGGCTTCGGTTTCTATCACTTAATGAGATTAGACCTGTGAAAAAACCGTGAGTTATGTAAATCTTTCGGCATGAAATTTGTTCATGTTCTTTTATTTAATAAACGAATGAACATGAACAAAACTTCTTGTTCATTTACTTGAATGGTCCTAAAAAATTTAAACTGAGTATATAAAAGGGCTTTAACGAACATAACTAATTAAACAAATGAGCAAAAAACGAACTTAAATGAACAAACGTTCATGAACACATATGAACAAATGGACTTGTACTTGATGACCATGACTCATAGTCATCAGGTTAACCGTATTTATACATGCCAACTCGAACTTAACCTGCTTTTAAATCAGGTCTACCTAAATCTGACCTATTTTGACATTTTTTAAAGTGGCCATGTTAGCCAAACCAAAACTTGTCTTTCGTGTTACAGACTGAACACGGCCAAAAATTACGAGATTCAAACACAAGGGGCAAAATTTGGTAGTATGAGATAAATTATACTGTTAGTTATGGTCATTTGAGAAAACATGTTTTTTAGCCACGTTGACCTTTAGAGTATGTTTGACATTTTGATTAACTTTGACTTAGTGACCAACATTGACTTTTTTTTGGTAAAAGTCGACATTTTTGACCTTTTAGCCAAGTTGCACAATATAATGGATGCATGTAAATATAGGTATATATACATTACTATAATAATGTTAGATGAAACTTGGGCCCGTTTATTGAAGCATATATTTTTGACTGACTCGTTTATTAAAAAGGGTATCAACGACTTTTTACTAAAAACAGTAAACGTGAAATCAAAAATTTGCAACTCAATCATAGACTTTTTTACTGAAAACAGTAAATATGAAATCAAAAAATTGCAAGTTAGTTCATTTACAGTACGAGTGAAACATCTTCCAAAAGTCAAACGATTTAAAAATCATTAAGGTAACAAGTGAGGGTAGTTTTGGTATTATTAAAGAAATTTTCAATTGCTAATGAAGTTAAATAAAATTCCCATTAATTAGCAACATGATTATTTTCAAAATTTGATCTTGTAAGTCAAGAAACAGTAGTTTTGGTGTGTTTACTAAAATCAGGAGTTTTGACCCTTTGCCAAAATGACAGTTTTGTTCCGTTAATTAAAATCGACAATTTCTGCGCGTTTGCTAAAATGATAGCTATGACCCATTTATTTAAAATTTGATGTGTATATTTATATTGTTTTGATTGTTTATCAAACCAATAACATAGAGTTCAAAGTAGCTAAGTATGACATATAACATTAGCAAGTGCCACATGTCGGGACTCAGGTAATCATCAGTAGAGTACAAAAACAATATGGTCTATATAACCTGAAAACCCTCAGTCTATAAACGTATACCTGGTACAAAGTCAAAAAATTCTTCTAGCCTCTTGATGTGTAGTAAAACACACTTACTTTCCTTATGATTTTATCATGGTTTTTATGCTTAATTGTTTATTTTATGAAAGTATTGGGGGTTAAGAGCAATAATTTACAAAGTTTAAATGTTAATTGTAGGTTTATGAAAGATGGTGAAAAAAGAGTTAATTTGGAAGATTCTAGAGGCCTTGTTGGTCAAGTTTTAAAGCTACAACTCAAGGCCCAACCCAAGCCCACAAGTTAGAAGCCTTACATAATATTATATTAAGATAATTAATTGAGTTTTCAGCCATTATCCAGCCAAGAAACCCGAAAAAATAAAAACCCTAACTTGGCAGCCTCCTTGCGATCGGAACAGCAGCAAAAGGGAAAGAAAAAGAAGAATCTTTGGCGGCTGTGGTGGCTGTGACGGCTGGAGAGGAAGAAGAACACCAAGGAGACTCTTGTGCAGCTGCTAAGCATCAAATACATCCATAAACTCAGCCATATAACCCTAAGTAATCATCTTTAAACTTTGTTTATTGTTCAAGAACCCTAACTAGTTAAATTGATCTTTTTCTTTTGATTGTTTTGCAAGTAATTGATTGTTTGACTTTGATTTAGTTATTATTGGATCTTGAATGAGTTTGATTATGTTTATGTTGATGTTTATGATGATTTACTTGAATGTTAATGGCTGTCCAAAATTAATGAGTAGCTAATCTTGTTTGTTCTACCTAGGTTTGATGAATATTGTTAGGTTTTGACTAGTAATATGGATTGTTAATGATCATGGCTTAAATTGTTAATGTAAAGTTTGATTTAACAATAAATTAGATTGTGTTTAGTGGCTGTGTTTTGTTTGATTATACCTAATAACCTCGTGCTTTAATTAATTGAATCGGTTTTGATTAGTTGTTGCATGTTTAAGGCTCTTTACTTTGTGTTTAGGGTTTGTTTGCGGGGTGTACAACCGTAGGGATAAGTGGGTAAATTAATTACATAAAATCAGTTGTGAAACACCTTCTTAGATACCGAGAGGTGATAAGAAGTAAACTCGTCTCATTACTTTTACTTGTTAGAATTAAGATCGCGCGAGAGCGGGTTTTGTTCTTGTCGGGTTTGGGTGTTTGAGCGATTAGTTGGTCTAGTTTAAGTTAAGTTGAATTGTTCCTCTATCCTTGATTGCGTAGTATTCGTTTCCATTAGGCTAATGTGTCGATGAGACCGAGAGGTGAGTCGGTATTAGAACATGTTAATAACTTGTTTTCCCGGTTTGTTCTTAAAATAAACTAAAATAAGTTAGAGTTTGTTAATGAGACCGAGAGGTGATCTGACCTTCTTGAGCGAACCTTAGTTGTGTCATCCTTTAGAACCGGTGTCGTGAGAGTTTTCAATCCATTGTCTTGTCATCTTCTTCAATATGATTCTTACCTAGGTAGACGTTTTTATCACTGCAGTCAAAGTTTCCGAAGTTTTGTCAAAAGTTTTCATTTAGTTAAGTTAAGTAGTTAAATCAATTCTAAAATAAATCAATTAAATATTTTGGTGAGTCTTGGTTAGAGGTTAGTGATTATAAACGTTTTCACGTGTCTTTGAGTTCGATATCCGGACTTTCCTCATTTGTGCTATACGCGATCGGTACACTTTCCGTTTGTGTGAACTAGGATAGATTGTTTGGTTTTTAAAGCTTAGTTGCGACTTGTGTTTTATTTATATATATATTTTCGCACATCACCTCTACATGCTCAAAACTCAAATTACTATAAAATTGTGCAAAAAATGCTAGAAATAGAGGAGCAGTTATATGACTCATATCATATATGTTATAATACATCAAGGCAGTAAGAAAATGTATGTAATATGAAAAATGTTAAAAGGAAATTTCAATACATTTATGTGAAAACAGGCTCATTGTGGTTAATAATGTACTAATAAACATGTCAAACATGGTTCGACTTAAAAATATTTTAGGTAAGCAGGTTGAATTCCAAAGTCACCCAAAGTATGCTCAAGTGTAACCATACTTCCAAGGTACTTTGATAAGAAAACTTGCATCAGTTTATTAATAATAGATTTGTAATTATAATTAATACATTAACTAATTGCCGACCTGATTACTCGAACCATATACCTGGGAAATTTTAACTTTCATTTGGTAATATTCTTACGTGACAGATAAACATTATAAAAATTAACATAAATTTGTATGATTATGTTACATGTTCGCAATTTAGCATAATATTTGCAAGTTTGAAACAATCATATATAAACATTATAGAATTTTAAAATTTGATGTGCTTACCAGAAATGCAATATTAGTCCCACCAATGACATATCCAAAAACGTTGTTGTTTAGAAATGTCACTCACATCAACAGTTTCATGAGCCAAAATTTCATTTAATTCAGATATTAGCTGCTGCAGCTGCAAATCGATTAAAAAAAAAAGGTTAACCAATTTTAAACTAAAGATATTGGCTTAAATAATGTGAAAAAAAATAACAAAAATCTGGTCCAAACAGTTATTAAACAAGATCAAGCATTGCCATTGCCACCATCTTGAGCCTAACATTCTTAAAACTAAACGTAGATCAAAATCTAAAACTCAAATTACATTTAAATTCGGGTATCGTACCATAACTCTTACTGGTAAATATTTTCTCCCCTTAACTTGAACCATATAATCAACTAAACTCAAACACGTACGCAGCAAATACATATATATTAGAGTATATTAAAACAACATTATATCTAATAAATAACTAAATTTAGGGAATAAATATTCAACCAATTAGCGTTTAAGATATGACCATCAATTCCAAGTTCCAACAAACCCCATGGCTCGAAACTCCCAAATTCTACCAAAATTGTATAATTTAGTGATAACGTCATAACACTGGTAAATTGGTAATTACAGTAGACAGAATAAGAATGACAACCAACAATCAAAACCTAAGCGGGCAACAATTTTAAGACACACAATTCAAAAATAATGATTGAAACCCTAATTGGAATCAAACCAATTCCAAATTAAAAATAAAAAATTAAACAGAAAAGGAATTAAGTGATTATGAGTCATAACCTGTGCAATTATAAGCATCACCACCATTGCTTCTTTTTGGTTTGCGATGATTATGTTCTTCATAGCATCTATATATAAGAATTGAATTGGCGTTAATTAATCGGTTGGGATGCTCAGGCGAAGCGAACTGAAGGGCCTTCTATTGATCTATCCTCTATAATACAAAATACATAAAATAAATTAAAGGCCGATGATTGATGATAATTTATTGCAATTGAAGGTAGGCAAGCATCAATTGTAACATCTGACCTAAATTCAGGAAACTGATAGCACATAATGATTATTGAACTTCTAAACAATGAATGATTATCGGAGCAATAAAGGATGGCCGGTAGGATGAATGGTCATCGGAGAAAT
Source organism: Bidens hawaiensis (assembly GCF_021521415.1). Lineage (NCBI taxonomy): Eukaryota > Viridiplantae > Streptophyta > Magnoliopsida > Asterales > Asteraceae > Bidens > Bidens hawaiensis. The sequence continues at coordinate 32,127 of NW_027494604.1, forward strand.
AAATATCTGGCGTCTTATGTGGATAACGAAAGGTCTCCTATCTCCATTATAATGTAATATAGATTAAGCTAACATTAACATTCATTATTCAACCATACATTTTAACGTTACTGAGCTTGCTTGAGTGACACCTGGCTATCTTGAACTGCATTCTTCTTTCTTTTCTTACTTTAATCCCATTCTCTATTCGAGTCTAAGCATGTAGGGTGCTTAAATCTCTCAAACTTTGCTCTGATACCAACTTGTAAGGCCCCGTTACCGGTGCCTCACTTTTGACGTTGGATTTACTCATTAACATAGTTCAAATACCAGAGTTAATTAAAAGTTTACGCGGAATATAAAACTTTCATAAAACATTAGGTATCAAATCATAAACATGTCTTAAAACATTCCTTGTCTTTCAATATTAAAACATTAGACATAAAACAACTTGCGTATTCAGATGCCAGACTCTTATTCTCCTGCCCTGTGTCCCCGCTCAAGCCAGCTGCTTCATTCTACTCGCCTGCGTGCATACAAAAAGTCAGCTACGCTGAGTGAGTTCTAGTTAATCATACATCATACAATACATTAACTTACCTTCAATCATGCATCCGAAGATACATAATAATTATTTTACTAATTTACTTTTATTTCATACTTTATATTTACTGTCCATTCTATCTCAGATATTATTAGGGTTTGATCCATTCCTTTTCTATCTTAAATATTATTAGGGTCTGATCCCTCTTTTCTTTGTCTATCTCAGATATTATTAGGGTCTGATCTCTTTCTTGTCTATCTCAGATATTAGTAGGGTCTGATCCCTTTATACTTCTTTATCTCAGATATTATTAGGGTCTGATACATTTATACTTCTCTATCTCAGATATTATTAGGGTCCGATCCCTTACTTCTTCATCTTCGTACATTCTGTCTTTACATACTCATAACATACACATACATTCTTTACTCATTCATACACATTCATATATTATACATATAGCTATCATACACATTCATCCATTTCATACATACCTCCCTTGTAAATACGTGCAATATCCGAAGATCGTTCACGTACCGACAAGCTTTCGTTCACATTCAAGATTTACATAATTAACATATAAAAGCATACATGGCATACACTTACACACTTACCATTTAAGGTAAGTGTATTAACTATCACATCGAGTATGCACACAGCCCCGAAAACATAACAAGGAAATGGGGCTAGAAACTCACCTGAATGCAGTTACGTTCACCGTTAATCGTAATCCCTTTCTTGAGCTGTGCGCGGCTAACTGTATAATATTTACATGTATCAATTAACTATTACTACTCATATCGTATTTCTATCTTACAACGAACGGGGGTCCGGGGGCAGCGCCCCTGGCAGCGGGGTTCTAGGGGCGGCAGCCTCTAGCAGGGTCCAAGGAGCAGAGCCCCTAGCTGGGGTTAAGCTGCTAGGTCAGCTTGGAAAATTTTTATTTTCATTAACTATCTTAACACATTTTCCATTAGGATTTTAAAATATTATTTAATTCGCTAACTCATTCTCCTTAACGAATTAAGCCTAATTCATTAGCTAGTTCGTTATCCTTTTATCCTGATTCGTCATCTTTTCATCGCCTGATTCGTCCTCTGATTCGTTACCTTATCATACGAATTGGGTAAATAACAAATTACTTAATTCGTTATCTTTCCATAGCGAACTGGCGGGTAGCGAATCACTTGATTCGTTATCTTAGAATAACCTAGTTCGTTATTTGAATCATAGCGAAATGGGTGAATAACGAATCACTTGATTCGTTATTTGAACCTAACGAATGGCGAACTAATTCGTTATCTAATCATAATGAATTGCATAATTCTTATCCAGACTTTAACTCAGGGTCAAAGTCAAAATCAATAAGAACACGAATTGGTCAACCATAGCCAGATCTGCAATTAGACCTTTAATACTTAACGAAAACACACGAATCTGGTATCGTTGGATTCGGAATTGCATCGCCTACAAACCCTAACCCTTTGTTCGTCCAAATAATTATGTTTAGGGGTGCAATTTAAGCAAATATGTTACGGGTTTTTTAGGTTAGTAATTAACCTATCAATCGTTAATGGTTTTCAGCAAGAATCATCACGTTTGGTTCGTTTTTACCATATGTACACAGATCTAAGATTATATAAATAAATCTGGACCTAAACGAACGATTTCTAATCATAAACGTACCTTAAACGAGTCGGTTACGAACACGAGCTGGTATTTGATGTAGGTTCGGTTCGTCACAACGTTCTAGCACCAACAATCTCGGGTTTCCGCCTTCGGATCTTAACTCGGGTTATAGGATAGTGTTTGTGTGTGTTTTTGATGGTGTAGGCTATGGTGTAGAGATGGATAAAAATGGAAAGGTTTAGGGTTTAAGGGGTATTTATACTCCCTTAAGCCCATGGACCTAAGGCCCATTCCATCCTTAATTCTATCTTTGAAGGTCCAAGCCCATCATCAAATAGTTTATTTATCTAAACCGACACACGACACTTTATTGAATAAACAAAATTTCATTTATTTATTATAATCAAAAGTAGGATGTTACATTATTTGGGCAAAATGTAAGTCTTAATTTTAACCAAACACCTGATCTTAAGTCTAGGAAGTGAATCGTCTAATATGAAAGAAACAAAGAAGTTTGTAAACTGTCTTTTGGAATTAGATGAAAGAAAAATTGGTGATTTGAGTGACGGAGAGTTGGCTATAGATATACTCAATCATCTGCTTATAACTGATTCATTTGATACTATTTCTTATTGAATTGATTTTGTGTATCAATTTATTTTTTACTATGCATCTAATGTACAATATATTTTCATGGACAAGTGATACTTGCGCCAAAAAATGATATCGTACAAGAAGATAATAACTACTTGATGCTAACATTTCAGAAGACTCAATGAAATATCTAAGTGCGTATGGTATTTGTCAATTGAGCATTGGATGATACTTTTGATTTAAAAAAAAAAAGGTTTTCAAACCAAAAATTATCAAATGTCAATTTGATGATCGTTCTAAAGGTTAGTTATGGGTTATGCTATTAAACAATGTTGTTTAATATAACGGTTTATATAACTGAACAAGATATTATGTCAAATCAAATGAAAATCATGTTATAAAAGCAGAAAATATATTTTGAAGCAATATTAACCATCACACTTTTATCCATAGAATTGGGTTAACATCTTCATATAAGAGAACTCCATTTTAATTTCAAATAACACAATTTCCATTTGATGTATGTTTTGAATTTACTATAAATAAAAGTCAATGACAATATTTTTCAATGGTTGATTTGTATTTGAAATGTATAGCGTTTACAAATGGTCGATCAGTTATATGTTGCATTATTTAGAGTAAAAAGTAGTGATATACTTAAGTTATATATTAATCTTTGATAAATTTGAGAAAGTTATCAATACCACATTAAATTGTATACAAGGAAGTATATTTCAAATGCAAATTATTATTGTAATGTTACATTTGACATATAACATAATATATCGTAAAAAAATACACGACTTAGATTAATGTGGATTGTATTCTCAAACCTCTAATTTTCAACCTTCATTTGATTAAATAGTTTCATTGTGGGTTCTCATAGCATTCCTTGAAATTTAACAATATTTTTTTGATTTTTTTTCATTTGTTTTGATTTTGAATATGTTTGGACAAGTTTTCTTATTATTTAATTCATATGATTATTAGGGGTTTCCTGTATTTTTTTGAATTGATTCGTACTTAATTCTTATCTTGAATGTGTTTAATCTTAATTGAATGGTTTTATCATTGCTTCTATGTAATGAAGTTTGGTTATGTTTCATTCCTAATGGGTAAACAAGTTAGGCTATATTTCTAACTAAAAGGAAACAAGTCGAAAATAATCCAAAACTAGTCAGGTGCCCGCACTATGCACTGGAGTACGTGCGCAAACCCGATGACGGTGCGTTCGTAACTCGAAATTGGACACGTAACACGTGCAAAGCCAGTACGTGCGTAACTGACAGTTGAACACGCATAACCGGCACTTGAATGCATGTTACATGCATTAAACATGCTTAACCGACATCATGTGTGTAACTCATGTTGATTATTTATGCGTTACGTGGTGTTGGGCGCTTACCAATGTTGGGTAATGTTCGTTACGTGGTGTTGGACACGTGTTTATCGGGTATGGTACGTGTAAACAATGTTATCACAGAACTGATGCCTAAAATGTACAACAATTTCAATTAAATTGATTTTCAAACCAACCCGTTTTGACCCGAAAGCCATCTGGACCAGCCACTGTTTTAACTCGAAACCCGTTTCGACTCGATACTCTTTTTACATGACCCCTTTCTACATGAACCCATCCCTACCCGAATCAAATTAACCAGCTTTTGTATTGACATGTTCCGACTCTAATTCATTTTGACCCATAATTCGAATCGCCTGACCTGACCCATTGTCCTTACAAACTAGTAATCACGTAAATGTTAATTTTTTTTAAATTAATAAACTCTAGCAATATCATACTCAAATTAAAAAGAATAAAATGCTCATTTTTATAGAATAATTTTCTTAAAAAATATTAACGTGTGAAAAAGTTATGAACGTTTAAAAGTCGTAGAGGTAGTTTGTTTTAAATAAGGGGTAGATGTGTAACTATTCTATAAATTGACAAAATTTTATTTAAGTTAGAGGATAAAAAAATATAAATTATTATATAAGAAACTAAAGTAACGATACATGTACACGTTGTGCTATAAAGACAACATTACCCTTAAAATTTCTTAAATCTATGCATAGCATGTTGTACAATAAGCAACAAGTTAGGTACCTCTTAAAATTTATGAGGTCCCTAACTCATGCTTTATATATAGTAGAGATATGTATTTAAGTGTACAGGTACCTTTTAATGTTTTCTATGAAAAATAAATAGATTACTTTGTAGTATTATAGGTTGTGAGCATATTTAGCACTTTATGTATTAACATTATGATATTTTCAAGATTTATCTGATATATTCCACTAATGTTGATTTCAATGACATAATTGACATAACTGGTATTTGAAAAATAGTCTTAAAATTTCAGTAATAAGAAGTATAGACATAATACATTTTTTTCACATACACTTTGTACTTATTGCTTAATTTTATTTGTATTTTTATTATTTGGATCACCCCATGTAATACACAGGGTCTAAAGCTAATTGTAACATCCCGAAATTTCTATAAATAATATTTAATATATTATTTAATTCGGAAGAATAAAATTGATATAGTAGATGGATAATAATATAATTCCCGTTTCCGCTACCGGCTAATAAAATAAATTATTATGAGTTGGGCTTGTGTTAGGTTAAATATGTATGGGTTATGGACTTGGATTAAAAGGAAGGAAGAAAAAACCATGGGCTTAAGCCATGACCCATGATATATAAACCTTAATTAACCCATAATCCATTCATTCCACTTATTCCATACACCACCCAAAACACACACTTAAGCTCTCTCTCATATTTCTCTCTTTCTCTAACCTAAACCAAGAAGAAGAATCGATCCCCGACCCGAGGTAATGATAGTATGATATTGTATGGATCCAAACCCGCTAGATCTAGTCGCGAAACAACGAGCCGAAACCCTAAACCGTTAAAGTCACAAGATCCGAATGAAATCGGGTATAAAATGATCAAAAGATGAGCTTAGGGTCATCCTAGCTTAGATCTGGATCGAATGGGACGAAAAACGGTGAAAAACGAGTGAGATCTCGCTTTTCCGGCGAGATCTCGGTTTTCCGATAATGACGACGCCGGAAAAGCGGGGAATGTCCGAGAATGTTTCCCTGACCTAACCCTAATTCCTTAACGGAATAATAACGAATTAGCAAGCAATTCGTTATACCCATTCGTTAAGAAGAAATAACGAATTTGCGGCAGTTTGTTAAGCCATTCTTTAAGCGATTCGTTAACGGAGAATTGACGAATGAACCCCCAGTTCGTTTTAAAAGCCAGTTCGTTATAAAGGCCACTTCTTTATAAAAACCAGTTCTTTATGAAGGTACATCTGTTAAGAAATAACGAATGAGCCCATTCGTTATGAGAGAACACATTCTTTAAGAAATAACGAAGGAGTTCATTCGTTAAAGAACTGGATGGTGAACTGGATGACGAACTAAAGTTTGAAAGAATGACAGAAAGGTCCCTGAACTTAGAAAAGAATGGATTAACTACAAAGAAGCCCTCGAACTTTATGAGTTAGCAAATAAAATAATAATTAAGAATTCTAATGAAAAATGCTTTAAGACAGTTAATGGAAATAAAATTTTTCCAAGATGACCTAGCAGCTTGACCCCAGCCAGGGGCTCTTCCCCTTGGACCCTGCTAGGGGTTTCCGCCCATAGAACCCTGATGCCAGGGGCGCTACCCCCGGACCCCGTTCGTTGAGGATTATAATTAAACTAGAAATGTGATATGGGTAATAATAGTTAATTGATACGTGTAATTGTGATACAGTTAGTCGCGTACAACTAAATAAGGGAATAACCATTGACGGTGAATGTAACAGGACTCATGTGAGTTTCTAGCCCCACTTCTTTGTTATGTTTTCGAGGCTGTGTGCATACTCGATGTGAAGTGTGAATACACTTACCTCAAGTGGTAAGTGTATGCTATAATGTTTGATGTGATATATATATATATATATATATATATATATATATAGAGAGAGAGAGAGAGAGAGAGATGTTATGAATGGATGTCTGTCGATGTGTGAACGATCTTCGGATATTGCACGTGTCGACATGGAAAGTAATGTTTGTCGATGCGTGAACGATCTTCGAATATTGCACGTATCGCCAAAGGGAATGATTGCCCGGTAATAAGCATTGTGTATGAATGTTATGTTATGACTTGTTTATTATGTAACTGATGTAACGATAAGAAGTGTGTTGTAGGCAAGTCGAGTTAGAGTGTGGTAGAAGTGGTAACAAGTTGGTAAGGGTGTAAGTGGCATGACGATAGTACGTGGTAGGGTAAGCCTATGTGTGTCTTCGTTATTAAGTGGCACAACGATAGTACGTGGAAGGGAAATCCTCTACGTGCCTTCGTTAAATAAGTGGCAATACGTAAGTACGTGGGAGGGCAAGCCTCAATGTGCTTCCGTAATCAAGTGGCTAAGATGTAGGGGCAGTAAAGAGGTTAGCGGTGAGGTGAGCAGGTTAGATGACCGACTATGTGTCTTCGAATACATATGTGTACATATAAATGCATGTAATGGTTGTATGGTAAGTTGCCAGATTAACTAGAACTCACTCAGCGTAGCTAACTTATAGTATGCACGCAGGTAAATACGCTTGAGGAGCTAGCATGAGAATGACACATGGCAAGAATTAAACGACTGGCATATGAACATGGAAGAAATGATGTTTTAAAGATGATGTATTATGATACGTTTAATGACAAGTTTGTATGTTTTGTAACGAATGATTGAGGTTAACATTTCCGCGAAAAGTTTAATTTAAGTGTAACTTGTAGAACTGTGTTCATGAGTAAATCCGACATGAAATGTAGGGCACTGGTAACGGGTCCTTACACTAATATTACATTATAATATAATAACCAATTTTATTATATCTCCTAACTCTAAGATCTTCATTTAAATTCCCAGAAAAGGGGAGATCAAATTGTGATCGTTATTTCAAATACGTGCCGACCGCCATAAGATATACATAGATATATACCATAAGAGTTCAACATTTTTTGGCTTGCATAATACTCCATGAAAAAGAGTCGGTCCTTACTCTTTCGTTCTTCATCCGGTAACCGGAAACAGACCACCACAGACAACGACATGCCGTTCTGCACTTGTTGTCGCTGCCGCTGTAACGTGTCATTCATCTACACAAGCTTATCTAAACTTGTTGATATTGAAGCACTATGGATGAAAACCATAGACAAAGAACTGTTGATTATCTATTCATCAGTTGTTTATCATTAGGATTAGTTATATTATATCAGTAGTTATCAATGTAACAACGTCTATAAAAGATCATTGGTTTATATCTGGTATAGTAAACATCACTTTCACCCTAGTCTCATCAGTGTAACATCTCGAATTTTTCGTATTATGTATAACCCTTCTCGGGAATGTAATTCAAATATTTTGTATTAATACAACTTGAATTTATTAGTATTTAACTTGGTTTAACTTATTTTATATCCTCATAACTTTAAAACTCGCCAAACAACTCTCACTACAAGAAATTGGGGTGTTTACCCACTCATAATCTACCTACATATGTAAATGTGTGGGTAAATACCTACACATGTTTGTATATGTGTGTGTAATGGTTGATGATATTTTTTCTTAATCTAACACTTAATATGTGTTCGTAATATGTTTTGGCCACACTTGGCATTGGTAGGTGATGTGTTGCAAAATACATAGCTTTTTACCCTATTTTTGCGATTGTTTTACGTTTAACCTTTAACGAATATCCATTGTTTTTTGCATAAAGTTACATTTGTTGATTGATGTAGGTACCATGGTTAAAGAGAGCAAAAAACGAGTCTAAATGAAGATGAAATTAGCTCAAACGAGAATCAAATGAAGCCGGTGCGCGTACACGAAGATAAACGAGTCAGAAGTCGAAAAACGAAGACCAAAAGACCTGGCCGCCACACGTGACCAGGTCAGCCTTGGTAACCGTGCATGGCGGCATCCCACCTGGTCCCCATGCTGCCCAAATCCTCTAGCCATGACTATTTTATCCTATTATGGGCTTGTGGGCTTGTTTGGACCTAGTTTGGCTTGTTAATCAAGTTTAAGTAATATATTTAAACCCTATAAACCCTATGGACGATTTTATTGTTGATTCCAGCCCCCAAGAGGGCCTTTAGGGTGAAAAACTGAAGAGGAGAAGCTGTCGGATCAGAGTTTCATCAACCGGTTGTCGGTTTTTCTTATTTTAACATTTGTGAGTTCGTTTTTGAGTTTTAGACTTCAAAACAAGTTCCAGTCAGTTTGTAATGGATACTTTGAGACTAATTATCATTATTATCTAATGTTCATTCATTATGGTTGGCTAAACTTGTTTGAATCGCCTAGATTTGATGTTTAACGGTTTACATTAACTAGTTTAGGGTGCTTAACAAGTGGTTGATTGTTATTCATTGTAAAGTCCATATTTTGTGATTGTATTCCATGTATACCCGATGCCCTAGATGAGTTTTAGGTTGCATGTGCCCCATATGATTGATTATTGCATGAATTAGTTTCGTGTATGCGTTAATTGCATGCTTCGGTTAACACTTTGTGTGTTGATTGATTGTGGTAGGAATACCATTAGGATTTATGTTTCTTAAGTCATTAAAATCAGTTGGTTCACCATCTTTCAGTTGGACCAAGACCTTAAGTGTCAACTTATCTTTCTAGTTAGTTGATCGGGCTAGTCGTTGCGAGACCGCGTGCGGTTTTCCCATTGTCGGCTAGGTTAAGTTTGTAAGTTGAGTTATTTAGTCATTAGTATTGAATTACCCCTCTTCTCCTAGGTTTGTAATAGCTCGAGCCTTAGTGAAATCTGTAACTTAGACATGGACAAAATGATGAGTTATTAGGGTACGTAGATTAACAACCATGAATTATAAGCTATATAGACGTCGTTAGGGTTTTCTGGTAAAACTGACCATAGGGACCTAGTTGCCTTGACCTCACCTATGTTAGCCTATCTTTAGAACCCTGGTTTAGACCTCATGTTAGCACCCGTGTCATCTTACAACCATTAAGTCATCTTACCCAGGTGATTCGTTTTCTTATTATCGTTAGTTCCGTTAAGTTTCACCGCTAAATTTGTTAGTTAAGTTTAGTTAGTTTAAATAATTAAGATTAATAAATATATTATTTAGGCAGGACTTAGATTAGGGTTAATTATCTGAGCTGTTCTCACATGTTTTTGTGTTCGACATCCGGACTTCCATTAGACTGTGCTGCTACGCGACCAGTACACTTGCCGTTTGTGTGAGGCTTAGTTAGGTTTGTTTGGTTTTATATATTTAAGATTTAGTGTTGAATTGCAAGAATTAGTTGTTAATATTTTTATATAGTTTTTCGCACATCAGTAGGAAAGTTCCCCGCAAAAAATGGTAATACATTAAACATTTTAACACCCACACATGTGGCAAATTTTTGTCATGTGTAGGTAAATTATCTACACATATGTTAAAATATAATGTAAGTGTGGGTAATTTATTATATTTACTAACACATAGATTATACAAATATATATGTAGATAAATTAAGTAAATAATTTTTTTACTTTATTTTTTAGGAATATTGGATTTTAATAATCCCTATTGAATGATATTGGCCGATAATAATCCCTATTCATTTTATCGCCGCTGGCGGTCCCAAATTCAAAAAAATTGGCCCCCAATGGTCCCCATTAAAAAGGACTTAACGACGTTATACTTTTTTTCCGAATTTCAAACTAACTTTTTAGGGCTATTAATCAGAAGGAAGATACGAGTCGAATGATATAAAAACTTAGCTCCAAACAATGATCCAAGTGACTTGATTTTGGTTAATTGTAAGTTTAAACACCCGAATTGAAGCATTATTTCGTCATTTTGAAGAACCGTTTCGAACTAAGGTTTACACCAATCGACTCGTATCCTCCTAACAATCAAAAGCCCTAAAACATTGGTTTGGAATTCACAAAAAACTATAACGCCGTTAAGTCATACTTAACGGGGGACTATTGGGGACCAACTTTTTTCAATTTGGGACCGCCAGTGGTGATAAAATGAATTGGGATTATTATCGGCCAATATCATTCAATAGGGATTATTATAATCCAATATTCCTATTTTTTTATAATGACATGTCAAAATGAATACCCACACATTCTTAAAAATGTACAATATGTGCCGATAACAAATTTACATAAATTAAGTAAATAATTTATTTATTTATTTTAAAGTGACGTGGCAAAATAAATACCTACACATGTTTAAAATTGTAAATATATGTAGATACTTGATACACGGTATAAGAAAAATGACCACTAGGCCGCTAGGAACTAAATTATTATATTCATTAATTTTAAGTTATAGTTAGTTACGACTATTATAGATTACTTTGGATAAATGACGGTTAATCAAAGTCACTGGTGGTCATGTGGTTTAGTTTATGGTCAACTTTGGTCTGTTAATACCAATGATTATTAAAGACTACTGTCACTCAAGATCACTAATGATGAATAACTTTATTTTTGATTAAATAGATTTATTTTTCCATCACATATATTTATTTGTTTGTTGTTTGACGTTAAGCGTAGTGAAAATAGTTTCTTAGATAATCCTTATTTTTGTTGTTACTTTTTGTCAAGGTAGGTTTGTTTTACAAAAGTGTGCTTAGGACTCATGATAAACTAATGTTTTTTAAACTTATTTATGTATATACATTCTAATTATCATTTATACTCTGATTGCAATATAATTTACATAAAAAAAACTACTTAATTAATCTTGTTTTCTATTCCTAAGTCTTGTTCCTCTTTGGCACCTTAGGTACACTCTACCTCTTTTAACTTCACTTAGGTGTTAAATTACTCAATTTTTTACTTTTTCACTCTAACCCACCCGTGTTTTATTACTCAAATTTTCCCTCTTTCACTGTAACCCATCCTAGAAAACGGTTTGCTGCATTTAACTCTACATCACCAAATATTTTTTTGTCAAATATTAAACGTTTAATTAAATTAAAATAATAATATTAGTATAAATATTTTTATTAATTCCTAAAACGCAACATATTAAAATGAATGAATCCCTAAAAAAATGAAAAAGATCAAGTCCATTGTCTTAACCAAAATAGCTGTTTTAAAATTCAAAAACATATTAATAACTCTAAAATCCATCTTTAAGCCCGAACCTTTAATTTATTTTGAAATAAAGGCCCATCAATAAAATTAGAGTATTATAAAATCATAAAAATCATCTTTGGTAGATATAAATCAAATCCGCCGTTTTCCACAATCGCACAGAAACCAGAACTCCAGTCCAGAACCACACTCTCGTGGATTTGCACGGCTACACAAACACGCCATATCATGGATGAGAGGGAGATTGACCTGGATTGCGGTGACTCTGTCGTGATGCTTTGAAGCATGCCATTTAGTTAGCGATCGATGATTACCCACACCACTCGTATATACAGGTTCGTTTTGTAACTTTGTCTATTATATCGTTCGATCTTCATGTTTATAATCAATAGTTATTATTTTGTTTTATTAAAATGCTGCAGGTTGGTGTTGAATGCTTAGGTAAAACATTGTTGATTCTATATTGGTAAAGGTGCATTGCAGCACTTGTTTCAGGTTTTGTTTTTATATTACTTTATTTTTAAACTAAAAGAACTTATCAAATGATCAATTGATATACTTCTCTCATGTTTCTACATGTAGGTGTTGATAACAAATAGAATTATAACGGCTTGGCGACTTTTGGCGAATATTTTTTTTGGTTCAAAATAAAACAAGGATAATATAACCAAATGTGTAATGTGAGGTTTAGTGCTAAATTGATAATAACGATTATGAAGGAGTTGCAAACACAAACATAAGGCTTTGTTACGAGGAAAAACCCTTGATCTTGATCGGATCGCCGGCACAAAAACCCCGGGTGATGACAAATCGTCAATCACCACTTTATTAATCAAAAACAAGGTTACAATGGGTGGAGATATTGATCAGTGATACAAGAATATCTAAGTGTGTATGTGTTGCTAGCGAGAGCTTATGAATAATACTGAGTCGTGCGAAATAAAATAAGTGTGTGATCTAGCTGATCCAATATCTCGTTATAAAGAAAGTAACAAATAACTAAAGTTCCTATTATTATGCCATTCTTCCCACTAGTCGTTCCCATCTCATTGACCACGTGCATTATGAGTCCAGTAGCGATTAAATAGGGTGACCGAGTCATCCAGCCGTTATACCTATCAAATATTACCCTATACATAAGAAACAATCATTAGTAACAACAAATACTGATGATCCTCGATCCTGGCTAATCTCCGGAACTTTTCGTCAAGGATAATTGATCCAGACATGTCTCAAGGATAATCTATCCTCAGCATATATTATCCGTGCCTTAACAATTTACCCCAAAATAACGGGTGTTTATGGGTAACAGTTTTCATTTTGAATTTTGAATCCCCTGCAAAAGATAATACGATTAGACTTGTGACAGATGCAATTATTATCTCTAACCCCTATTATTTTCGGCCGCCTATATATGTGATTGTTACACTCTTTATAACCACGCATCTCCGTAGCCAAACAAGTGTCCTGTTTTCTTCTCTTTTCAATTTCTTTGAATAATATTTACTCTCAAAATATGTCTACCGGTTTGTCTTCTTCTTCTGATCACTCGGAGTTATCAGAAATGCAATCCCAAAACCTTCTCGCTAACCCATCCTTTGAGATCTGTAAATTCACGGACCCCGAAATCGAGGATCTCCGACCATTGTTCCCACCGGAAACCATTTTCCGACCTTTCGACTCTTTAATCCGATGTGACACCCACTCGAAAACTTGGGTCTGCTTCCCAGCTTGTCCTTTCTTTATTGGTTACACATATCCTTTACCCTCTTTTACCCAAAGCTTCTTCAATACCACCGGAATGTCTTATATCCAGGCCATGCCGATGATCTGGAGGGTCTTGCGTACCTCGAGAGGATAATAGAGGAAGAGAACATCGAGTTCAGTATCCAGGAGCTATCACACCTTTACAGCTTAACCAATCATGGCTCAAACAGATTTGTTATAAAATCTAAACACCGACTGCCTACTCCAATTTCCAAAGTTACACAAAATGGTTCCCTTTGGAGGAATCAAATCTTTTTTGTTAATCGAAGCTCCATTCCTGGTGGGGTTGACTTACCATTGAAATGGGTTAAAAAGGGTAGGATCCAAGATCCTTGAGAAAGAAACTGTTTAGGATAACCAATCCTTCTTTTATTCAATGTTATTCTGTTTTTTCTTCTTGTAGTGGATAACTTTGCTTCATTGGCTAGCCTACCTGGAACAAGAGAAAAAACAAAGAAGTTTCTTTCTTTGTATCCCGAAGTTTGCACCTTCCATGCCTAATTCATAGAGGCTTTTTTGTGAAATCTCTTCAGATTCCACCAACAATATATCAAGTAAGATTTAAAGTTGTATAATAAAGTGAATAAAATATAAAACTTATATGTTTCTTGTGCTTTATAGGCGCTCAAAAGTCTAACAAGTCTGTCAGCATGTTCTCTTTGGAGGATATCGATAGTCTCATAACTCCTCAATTCATCAAGAAAGAAGCTCTAAAGGAAACTACCATTTTCGAACCAAGAACCGCGACCACCCGGGCCAAATCAGGAGCATTCAAGAAGAAAAGATCTTCGGATCCAGGGAGTCCTTTTGAAATGATCATTGCTGTAAGTATCCTTGATCCTGATATCCCTTGTTTATGAATCAAGAATCCTTCCAACTTTGAGTAATTGTCTGGTACAGGTTGTGAACTCTTCCAAAGACTACCACGAGAAGATCGTGAGCCAACTGGGGGATAGTCTTACTGGAATGGGAACCGCGACTGTTTCGAAGGACAAAGCTATAGCCAAGTTCACTAAGAAGAAGAAATGCTTAGAGGATATGATATCCACAACAGAATCTCAGCATCAAGAGGAAGTGAAACTAGCTACCGTGGAGGCCAAAATGTGGGCGGCCAGGTCAGTGTTGCAGGCCAAGATCAAGATGGCTACAGAAGCTGGTTATTCTGCCTTCGATAAGTCGACTTGGGATGTGGAGAAGTGGAGACAAGCTTTGGTTGCGCTTGGTGGAGGAGATGACGAAGAAGATGCTGAGGTAGCTGATGGAAGTAAAGCTGGAACGAGTGGTGCGAAGGATGCGAGTGAGATGGATGAAGGAAAGGAAGCAGTAGTTGATGATGAAGCTGCTAAGACGGGCAATGAAGGATAAGATAGACAAGGCTTGAGCCTATTTTTTTTTATTTTGCTTGGTTATGTTTTCAAGGATATTTGATAACGGTCTGTAACAAACAATAGTAATTATGATAAAGGATCTTAGATACTTATGACAATTCTCAAGGGTAGCAAAGGTGGAGGGATCCTCTTTTTGTGGGAATAAAGCCTTTGATGCCCTTGTTTTTAATTTTTTGCACTTTATGAACAATTAGTAACACCTGCTTAACCCGGGTGAATGGTCCATCTTTCGAATGGTGAAATCCGTGTTAAGGATTTTGGTAAGTCCAGGTGACTTATGATTAATAACAACTTAAAACTTTTGTCTATTTGCGTGTTATTTATTATTCCAAAAATATATCTGTTATAGTCTTAGTTTAATTAGTAGTTTCGAAATAAAGTTTCAAGGATGCATTATCCTTATGAAAACATATTAAGAATACTGGATCCTTCTATATTTAAAGATATAAATCAATACCGAATAAGCATAAATTGATAAGTTGAAGTCATACCATAAGATCTAATTAGACCTAAGTTACCATAAGTGTTGATTCTTCTGTGATCCTTGTAAAAATAAATTAAGGAACTTGAATCCATAAGTGTTGATCCTTCTGTGATCCTCATAATTGAACTTAGGATACCTGATGCAAATAACTTATGATAATAATTGGGATTAAACCCAATAAATCGGGGACAAGCCCAAATAAACTAAGGACAAGCCCAAATAAATTGGGGGAAAGCCCAAATAAACCGGGGACAAGCCCAAATAAACTAGTGTTAAACTGGGGACTCGCCCGAACCGGGATTTAGCCTAAATATAAGTAACGCGAAAACGCCAAACCTTAGCTAACATGAAAATGTTAGAAATCTTTGTCTTAAGATAAGATGAAAATGTTATAAACCGGGGTATGGTACGTCTACCATAAATCGTAGGATCCTCCATATAGCCGAAAGCAACGAAATTGTCAGCCACTAAGCGTGTACTGGTCCCGCTACCCCGAACTATACATTGGATAACCTGCGCTCCAGGCGAGAGTGTAGAAACTCTAATTTATAAGAAAGGTGAAAACCTTAACCCTTGGAAGATATGACCATCGGGGGTCACACCTTAATCGTGGGCTAGGCCAAGGATAATAGCAATGTAGCTTAAGCGTGAGGGAGATATGGCCAACCTCTTAGACATTGAGCCTCTTATTGAAATCTGCATTGTTACTTAAAACTTGGAAAAGATTGACGTTAAGAATATATTATCCTTAAATTAATAAGAATCTGAAACGAATAAGTGATCAGATAGATATTATCAATTTCAGGATCCTTAATCCTTTGAGGATACTTAATCCTGACTAGAAAAAGTACTTATTGAGATGGATATCATTCCATGCCCTTGGTAGTCTGTCACCTTCCATGGTAAGTAAATGATATGCCCCCTATCCTGCTTCTGATTCAATTAAGTAGGGACCTTCCCACTTAGGTGCTAGCTATCCATCTGCAGGATTAGTTGTATTTTGGAAGGCTTTTCTCAAGACTAGATCTCCTTCTCGGAATCTTCTGATCCTTATATTTTTGTTGTATGCCCCAGCTACCCTTTCTTGATATGCTGTCATTCTGATCCTGGCTAGGTCTCTAAGCTCTTCAACAATATCTAGGTCTTGGAGAAGAATTTCATCGTTAGCCTCAAGATCACAGATGCTTGTTCTAGTAGTAGGAACCACCATTTATGTAGAGATTACAACTTCTAATCCAAACACCAATGAGAAGGGTGTTTGGCATGTTGCATTCTTTGGTGTTGTTCTATTAGCCCGGAGAACATAGGAAATTCCTCTGCCCACTTGCCTTTCTTGGATCCTAGTTTCTTCTTTAAGTTGTTGATGATAATCTTGTTGCTTGATTCTGCTTGACCATTGGCTTGAGGATGAACTGGTGTAGAAGTGATCATGTTGATGCCCCAATTATCACAAAAGTTAATGGTTCTTTTCCCGATAAATTGGGAACCATTGTCAAAAATAATATCTGAAGGAATACCAAATCTAGTAATAATGTTTCTTTTAATGAAGTATATCACCTCTTTTTCGCGGACTTGAACAAAAGCTTCTACTTCTATCCACTTTGAGAAATAGTCAGTCATGGAAAGCATGAACACTTTTCCTCCTAGCACTTTAGGTAGCTTACCTATAATATCCATGCCCCATTTCATAAAAGGCCATGATGAGGATATAGGATACATAGGTTCCGCTGGTTGGTGTAATATATTGCCATGTCTTAGACAAGCATCACACTTCTTTAAATATTCCATGACATCTCTCTTCATGGTTGGCCAGAAGTATCCTGTTCTTAGAATCCTAGAGAATAGGGCTCTGCCTCCAGTGTGATTACCACAATCACCTTCATGAAAGTCTTTGAGCACCTCTTGGACTTTAGGTTCCTCAATACACCTCAAGTACGGACCTGCAAGAGATTTCCTATATAGGATATCATGTAATAAAATATATTGTGATACCTTAAGTTTGAATGTTTTAGGATTTTCTGTGGCGAGAATCTTTCCATCTTGAATGAATTTCTTGATTGGGAGGATCCAAGATTCTTAATTATTTGAGGATAATGGATCCCAAAGCACAATCTCTTTGTTAGTTGTTATTTCCCCAACTTCTTGTTCTCTTATTGCTGGTGAGAGTATATGGATGATTGGAATATTTGTAGCTTCCGGAACCTTCAAGAATGAAGCTAGATTTGTTAAGGTATCTGTCCCAGCATTCTCTTCCCTTGGTACCTGCATAATACTAAAAGAATCGAAGAACTTTGACAGTTCTTTCACAATGTCTAGATATTTGATAAGTTTTTCTCCTCTAACAACATATGAGCCATTAAAGTGGTTAGTTATTAATAACGAATCTATATACACATGAAGATACCTGATCCTCATATGTTTAGCTAGTTGCAAACCTGCGATCAAAGCTTCATACTCTGTTTCATTATTTGTGGCTTGAAACTCACAGGCTACAGACTAGGGTATTATGTCCCCCTGTGGCGATTTTAGTAGGATACCTAAACCTGTTCCTCTAAGATTGGATGCTCCGTACGTGAATAAACCCACGGATCCTTGGTTTCTTCTAACTGTTGGACCTCCAAGTCAACTTCCTTTAGTAGATCACTACTGAAATCAACCACAACGTCAGCTAATGCTTGAGACTTTATAGAAGTCCTTGGCTCGTATTGGATATCATATGCACTCAGCTTTACAGTCCATTTGGCCATCCTACCTGGCATCTCTGGTTTTCTAAGAACATTCTTGACAGGATAGTTAGTTTTCACAATTATAGTATGAGTTTCAAAGTAATGCCTTAACTTAGTAGAAGCCATAATAAGTGCAAGAATTAATTTTTCCAAAATGAGAATACCTAGCTTCAGCATCTAAAACACTTTTACTTACATAATAAACAGGATGTTGTTCACCCTCATGATCCTTTACAAGGACAACACTTACTGCATTACCCGAGACAGCTAGGTACAAGGATAAGGGTCATCTCTTGGATTCATTAATGCTGGTGGTGAGGATAAGTAATCCTTCAAGGTTTTGATTGTAGCCTCATAATTCTCCGTCCACTCGAACTTTTTATTCTTTCTAAGGATATCATAAAAATCCTTACACTTCTCCGAAGATCGGGAGATTAACCTATTCAAGGCTGCAATTCTTCCAGTCAGCCTTTGCACATCTTTTGCATTCACGGGTGACTTCAGGTTGATGATGGCCTTTATTTGTTCCGGGCTAGAATCTATACCTACCCCTCATAGTGACCACATAACTAAGGAACTTTCCCGCCTTAACACCAAAATGTCATTTAGATGGATTTAGTGTCATGTTATACTGATCAAGGATATTGAAGGCTTCTTCCATGTCTTTAAGATAATCTTCAGCCTTCTTGGATTTGACCACCATGTCGTCTATATAGAACTCCATGGTCTTCTCTAGTTGGTCTTTAAACATCATGTTAACTAAACGTTGATAAGTTGCACCTACATTTTTTAGTCCAAAAGGCATGACAATATAGCAATATATTCCAGTAGGAGTCATGAATGTTGTGTCTTCCTGATCAGATGGTTCCATATGAATTTGTTAAAATTCGGAGGAAGCATCCATAAAGGTAAGCATCTCATGTCCTGCTGTTGCATCCACCATGTAGTCTATGTGGTAATGGAAAAGGATCATTGGGACATGCCTTATTTAAATTGGTGAAATCCACACATACCCTCGACTTTCCATTCGTTTTTGAAACAACCACAACATTAGCTAATGTGTTGCAAAACACATAGCGTTTTATCCCGTTTTTGTGTTATTTTGTGCATAAACCGTTAACGAATATAAATTGTTCTTGCATGAAATTAAATTTTTGTGTATATGATAGGTCCCATGTTGAAGAGAGCGAAAAACGAGTTTAATGAAGAAAGAATCAGCTCAAACGGGATTCGGATGAAGCCGATATGCGCGTTTGAAGATAAACGAGTCAAAACACGAATAAAACGAGCACCCAGGACCTGTCCGCACTACGCGACCACATCAGGCATCCATTCCCGCGCTATGATATGCCCCACCTGTCCCAAAGGCTGCCAGGAATGTTCAAGAATCAGCTACCCCATTTATTTTGTCTTCTAGTGGGCCTTGTGGGCTTGTTTTAACCTATTTTATATTAGGAAAGAGGTGTTTAAACATCATATATAAAGGGTTTATACCCTATGAACGATTTGGACATCATATTTCCAGCCACCACACCTGCTCTAGAGGAGAAACAAAGGAGGACAAGCTTACGGTTGTATCTTTTAACCTTCGGTTGTCGGTTTTGACTATTTTAACGTTTATGAGTTCGTTTTTGGTTTTTAATCATTCAAACCTTTTGTTCAGATTTATATGAACATGTTTATTATTTATATCTATTTTATCTACTGTTCATTGATTATGATTGGCTAAACTTCTTTGTTCTACCTAGGTTAGATAATTATTGTTTGGTTTTGATGAGTTGATTGGATTGTTTGATCAATATGACATGAATTGCTATTGAATGTTTGGTTTAATGATGAATTAGGTTGTGTTTAGTGGCTGTAATTTTATTGGTTTTATCTCATAATCTCATACTTCGATTAACTGAATTGGTTTTGATTGATAGTTGTATGTTCAGTTCTTTACTTTGTGTTTAGAGTTTGATTGCGGTAGGATCAACCGTAGGGCTTTGATTGAGATTGTTAATTGATTGAATTCAGCGGGTTAAGAACCTTCTTAGAGACCGAGAGGTGATATGAAGTAAAGTTGTCTCATAGATTTTACTTGTTAGGATTAGGATTGCGCGAGAGCGGGTTCGGTTCTTGTCGGGTTTGGGTTTGTGAGCGATTAGTTGATCTAGTTTATGTTTAACCTAATTGTTCCTCTATCCTTGGTTGCGTAGTATTCGTTTCCATTAAGGTCGTGTGTCGGTGAGATCAAGAGGAGAGTCGACATTAGAACACCTTAGCATTCGTTTCCCAGTTTGTCCTTAAAATTAATTAAGTGTAAGTTAGGGTTTGTTAGTGAGACAGAGAGGTGATCTAGCTTTCTTGAGCGAACCTTAGTTGTGTCATCTTTAGATACCGGTGTCGTGAGATCATTCAATCCGTTAGCTTGTTAGACCGTCAATATGATTCTTACCTAGGTAGACGTTTCCCCATATTCGTTAAGAGCTCCGTCAGTGTCGTTAAGTTTTCTTATTATCGTTAGTTCCGTTAAGTTTCACCATTAGTTACGTTAAGTTAGTTAAGTTTATTAATTTAGTTAAAGTAATTTAAGTCAAGTTGTTTAATTATTAATAATCAATTTAAAAAAATATTATTCTTAGGTGAGTCTCAGTTAGGGTTTAGTATTAAGATCTTTCTCTCGTGTCCTTGTGTTCGATACTCGGACTTCCTTAGGCTATACTATTTACGATCGGTACACTTGCCGGTTGTGTGGATTCAGTAGGAGTTCCGTTTTATACATTTAAAGCTTAGTTGTTGTTCCATAGAAAAAGCGTTTATTAGACACACATTATTAGCCAACCATCGAGGATACTTAACCTCTCTGATCATACCGGCCTTAAGAAGTTTTTCAATTTCTTCTTGTATGATCGCATTCCTCTCAGGAGAGAATTTCCTTCGCTTCTGGTGAATGGGTTTAATAGAATTATCAAGGCCTAATTTATGAGTAATTGCCTCCTTTGAAATACATGTCATGTCTGAATGCTTGAAGGCAAATGTAGATTTTCGTTGCTTTAGGAAGGATATTATATCCTCTTCAATTTTAGTAGGGATATTGGATCCTAGGAAAACTTTTGCGTCTGGATCCTCAAGGTCCAAGGATACTTCCTTCAGGTCTTGTTCTTGAGCCTCCAGCACATCCCTAGGATGTTGCTGTAGTTGCTATGCTACCGTTTATTTAGCTATTGGCTTCATGGATGAAGAGTAATAGTTCTTAGCTTCCACTTTGTTGCCGTCTATTCTCACTACCCCACAAGGAGTTGGTAGTTTCATACACTGGTGATAAGTAAACGCTACAGCCTTCATTCCGTGTAGCCATGGCCTGCCAAGAATAACATTGCAACAAGACAAATTATCAATAACACAAAATTTTTTATAATAATTTACTCCCTCGATGTATATAGGAAGCTTGATGTCCCCCATTGTTTTCTTGGTTTCACCACTGAAACCAACGAGAACGGATGATCGAGGAACGATTTATGAATCTGGGATATACATCTTCTTGAGCACATCATATTGAATGATGTTGACCGAACTTCCTTTGTCAACTAGGATCCTGCGCACATAATGATTAGCAATAAACAAAGTTATAATCAAACCATCGTATGAGGATCCTGGATGCTTGTTTTATCCTCTTCATCGAAGAAGATTCTCTTATCAGTCATTAAGGTAGTGGATATGACAGGTCGCTCCCCGCTCTCCATCTTTGGTTCCTTAGCATGCCTCTTGGCCGAGGAGAAGGAGGTTCCACATATATCCGAGCCGCCGGAGATGAAACTGATGACTTGTGCATCTGGTGGGGGTGGAGTTACTTTTTTTGGGACATCTTCAGGATCCTGGATCCTAGACTTTTTTCTTCCCAAGAGCTCCTTGAAATGGCCCTAGCTTAGGAGGTATCCAATTTCCCTCCTTAAACCAATACAATTATCATTCTGATGGCCAAAATATTCTTGGAATGCACACCATTTGTATTTGTCTTTGAAGGATGTTGTTTTCTCATTTTTTTGAGGCTACCTTGCTTTCTCTTCAAGATCCTTCATGGCACAAATCAAACCATGAGTATCAACAGAGAAGCAATACTCGGAAATACTTGGGTAATCTTCATTATTGTTGTCTCCTTCTTTGATTGCTCAGACATTCTGATTGTTGAAATTGGAATAAGGCTTCGAGTTGTTGTTCCTGAACGAGGATCCTTGTTTCTTGTCAAGAAATTCTTGTTTTGTTGGAGTTCCTAACCGTTCTTGGATTTTCTTATCATCCTCTAGCCTTATAAACCCGTGTGCCCTGTTTCTGACATCATCTAAAGTCCTTCATGGAGTCATCACAAGATCGTCATAAAACGGAGAGCCCCTATGAAGCCCCATCTTGAAAGCTTCCACAGTCGTAGCCATATCAGTATTAGGGATCTATGGGGCCTCCCTGCCAAACCTTGTAACAAAATCCCTTAGGGATTCATCATAAGGTTGGACAACTCTATACAAATCACTAGTTAACTTTTCAAACTTCCTACTACAAGAAAACTGGCGGTTGAACAAGTTAACTAAATGTGAAAAAGAAGTAACAGAATAGGGAGGAAGATTTAGCAGCCATTTAAGTGCAGATCCTGTTAGTGTGCATCCGAATCCCATGCTTAGTCAAGCTTCCTTGAGTCTTTCAGGAATTGGATTGATTTCCATTCTCTCCCTATAATGAGCCACATGCTCTTCTGGATATGTTGTTCCATCCTACACCTTCATATTGGGGGTTTGAAAGCGTTTTGGGATCTCAGCATCACATATTAGTGGAGCAAATCTGGATAGCTTGTGGCTCCCTTCTGGTATTTCAGGAATTGAATGGACCACTCCTGGCACGCTGGATATCAAATCCTTTAGCTTTTAAAGTTCCTTAGCCATAGCCTGATTGATACCTGTATCCTGCATGGAACTAAGATTAGTGTCTAAGGATATGCGATTATAGGTGTTACCTCTTTGTTGAGTGAACGTTGGCATCCTAAAAGAGTAGCCGAGGTAAGAAGCATCTGCTACGGCAGTTGGTCCACTGGAGGCAATAGTCTGCATGGGGATGATGTCTCCTTCATGGACCTCTGAGAACCTTTGAAGCTGAAGTCCCGAGGATCCTTGATTCTGGTATAAGGATCCTTGGGGCTGGAAGTTGAAGGATCACTGATGA
Source organism: Bidens hawaiensis (assembly GCF_021521415.1). Taxonomy (NCBI): domain Eukaryota; kingdom Viridiplantae; phylum Streptophyta; class Magnoliopsida; order Asterales; family Asteraceae; genus Bidens; species Bidens hawaiensis. The sequence continues at coordinate 55,577 of NW_027494604.1, forward strand.
TACAATCCAGAGGATCCTGACTGATGGATGGATGATCCTTATTGGAGGAAAGAGGATCCTTGAGTTTGCTGAACCATGGATCCTGGTTGAAGGATAGATGATCCTTGCTGGAAAACTGAGGATCCCTGAGCTTGCTGACTCATGGATCCCGGATGAAGGACAGATGATCCTTGAGAAAATTGAGCCAAAGATCCTAGAGTAGTGAAATCCAGCATCCTAGGCATCAGGGAAGTCTAATCCTCCACCGGCCTCTTAGTATTCTTAAGATCCTCTATCTCACTTAGGATCTTCTAGTTAGTCCTGTTCTTCTTCTCCATATACGCCTTAACCTGTGAAAACATAGCAGAAACATCATTGTTAGAGTTAATCACTGAAGTGGCAGCAGTGGTTTTTGAGCTCTGGAAGACTGGGATCTGCGTCTTGTTTCCAGCAGTGGTGGCCTTTGGTGCTCCTGCAAGTGGAGGAGGCATTGGCAATGAAGCTCTTGATGAGAGAGAAACTGAAGATGGAATGGTGGCCGAAGCAGAGGTTAATTGAGAGGCCATTGAAAGTGATATAGGTGAAAAAGGGTTGAAAATTGATAGGAAATTTTCTGGATTATAGCACTAATCGCCCCATGGTGGGCGCCAAATTTATTTGGTCATATATAAATCAAAGATAATATAATCAAATTTGTAATGTGAGGTTTAGTTCTAAATTGATAATAACGATTATGAAGCAGTTGCAAATACAAACACAAGGATTTGTTACGAGGAAAAGCCCTTGATCTTGGTTGGATCGCCGGCACAAAAACCCCGGGTGATGACAAATCGTCAATCACCACTTTATTAATCAAAAACAAGGTTACAATGGGTGGAGATATTGATCAATAATACAAGAATATCTAAGTGTGTGTTGCTAGCGAGAGCTTCTGAATAATACTGAGTTTTGTGAAATAAAATAAGTGTGTGACCTAGTTGATCCAATATCTCGTTATAAAGAAAATAACACATAACTAAAGTTCATATTATTACGCCACTCTTCCCACCAGCCATTCCCATCTCATTAACCACGTGCATTATGAGTCCAGTAGAGATTAAATAGGGTGACCGAGTCGTCCAGTCGTTATACCTATCAAATATTAACCTACACATAAGAAACAATCATTAGTAACAACAAATACTGAGGATCCTCGATCCTGGCTCAACTCTGGAAATTTTCGTTAAGGATAACTGATCCATACATGTCTCAAGGATAACCTATCCTCATCATATATTATTCGTGCCCTAACAATATTGACTATGGAAATTTGAGAAGACAAAATCACAAGATTTTTTGTTTATTATCATAGGCTGTGGTTTTACTAGATATTAATCTAAAGTTGTAACCTTGGACAATTAATTATGTTTTTCTTGATTTCTGATTCATTATGTTGGATTTTTTTATGTAAATTTTGCATTTGTCAATGCTCAATATATATTAAATGTCTCTATTTAGTTATTTTATGTAAAACTGTTATGTTCATTTGCACTGCTACGAACTGGTTAAGGTTTACACATAAACATATATTTACTAACGTATCTATAATTATTTATTTCTACATATATTGAAATCAATATCTACACATCGACTACCTTTATCCACAAGCTAGTCAAGAACACACAGTAAATGACCTAACAAAACTCTATCCTATGAAACAATCAACAAGGATAATGTGAAACAATAAACCTAAGTAAATAAAACCAAGTAATCAAATGCATCAGTTAAATCAAACTCAACAATTTACTTAAAACATAAAATCCATAACGAACATAATCCCAATTAAAATCCAACCAAACAAAGGTTCATCACGACCTAGATAGTTTATAGAGTTTAGCCTAGCATCATGTAATCAAAATCAAACAAAGTAATTAAATACGAAAACATGGTGAAATAATAAAGAACGGAAAATCAAAGATTATAAAACCCATAATCTTCACTCTCGAATGTCTAACTCTTCACCGGATGCTCTCTTACCTTCTAAACCGCCAAGAATCTCGAATAATAGTTCAAGTAAACTCCAAATTCGCCTGGTGGCTGTAGGGTATTCTTCATGTTAAGGTTAAGGGTGTTTATATAGTGAAACAGGGCCCAAAACCTGACAAAATCGAGTAAACTATCTGGAATCTGATGGTGGCCGCCACCCGCGACCATGAATGGCCCCCATGGCCGCGCGGAGCGGCACACAATATAGGGGAGCGGTCTGACCGTCCGGTCCGACCGGTTCTCCTTCCGATTAATTTCTAGATGCGTTCCGGCTTCTCGTTTTGGCTATTTTTACTCGTTTTTCGCCCTTTTCGACCACGATAAACCTCCGGAACCTACAAAACACAATAATGTTAGTATACAAATCTTAACTAAAAATGAATAAAAACAAATTAAATATTAAATAAAATATATACAAGGGAAACATATATATTTAGCATTATATCAAAGGGGCAAAGTCAGTATTCATCACTCGTGTTGCGCATAGGACCAAGCCTACTCCTACACGTAGCTCGTAGTAGATGTCTAATCAGATTTGGTTCATTTTGACTAGTTTATTTTATTTTAATGCTAAATCATCCCTATTTTGACCCAAATCCCGAAACTTTAGGTCCAAAATAAGTCATATGATTGTTATAACATGTCCAAGTTTGTTTTCTTGTTATTATAACCAAAATCTTTAAGTTATTAGGCTCGATTTCGTCTTCAATTCATTATTTCGTTTACTAATCAAGTTGTTTACCTAATAAACAAGTTTTAACCCTTGCTATTTAATCAAGACATGTCATTAACCCTAAAAGCTATTGTAACATCAACCACCATCTCTCTGAACCCAGATTTCACCTCCATCATTGACGAATCCTTCAAGTTCTTTAAGCCTTCGTTTGACTTTGGTGTTCAAGACACTTTGACCGCGTTTATCTCCTCATTCTAATCATCATTCGAGTAAGTTATTTGCTATGATTTTGTGTGTTTTTTTTAGTAAACAAAATCCCTCAATCAATTTCACTGATTGAAGGATTTTTGATGGTCAATTTGATCTCAATCCGTTAAGAGACATAAAAGTCAACTATCGTGAGAATACTCTTATATTTGCCTTGATATTTTGAGTGTGACTCCCGATTCGAAGTTCGGATTCTGAACAGTACCATCTCGTTTAAACATTAAAAATCTCATATCTTTAGTTTATTCATACGTTTGACCTAATTCCAGTGGCTACGTTCTTGTTTTTAATTCGAGTTTCCTATATCAAAGTTTCAGGTTATTTTGTGTCGGATCAGCCAGCACGTTAAATTCATCGTTTAGTATTATTTTATTTTTATCTCTCCTAATTAATAAAGTGAGTAATCACTCCCCTTTTATACTGTTTTAAACCATTTGGGGACCTTATGTGTACCTTTAAATATTCTTATATATCTTAATACATCACTTGCAAATCATGAATATTATGTGGTTGATCAATTGAATTCTTATATGCTACATGCTTATTCGCTTATTTGTTTATTTATCGCAATCCGAGAGGGCCATCATAATATATTGCAATAAGTATGATCATACGCCCTTTTAGTAGCCAAAGCCCGATTCTCTAGGCAATGGTTAAACGACACCAAATATTTGCTCATTATTTAATTGTTGATGCTCATGTACTGATTTGAAGTTTTCTCGTATGTTATATTTATCAACAATGGGTGATTACTTACTCAACTTTATGTTGACAAACATATTGTATTTTGTACACATACTGCATGTTATCTACATAGTTGAAGTGAAGTATGAAGAAACTAGTTTGGACTTTAGGTTATCAAATAAAAAGACAACAAGTTTGGATGCTTTTAAGTATTTGTTTTGAATTTATATGTATTGGTTGACTTGTGTATTTGATTGAATTTAATAAAGTAATTCAGATATTATCAAAATATTGTATGATAGTGTCTTGTGAGTTGTGCGTAATCAGTTCGCGCCCTGACATTGCTGTCTTAGGTTGGGGTGTGACAATTAGTAGTTTTGCACATATATAAATAGATCATGAGAGTATCATGGTTGATAACTATTTACACACACAGACACAGACAACCTCCGGAAGTACAATTCACAGCACACTGAATTTGTACCTTGTAAGATAACGAGTTAGGGTTGAGGGGGGAGTAGAGCGTGTAAAAAACAATACTATCAATATTATGAATATTTGATGATGATTATATTAAATAGTATGTCACTGATCTTATTATATGATAACAATTGATTTATATATCGTATGGTATCGTATCGTGTCATGTTGTATCGAATTATATCATATCATATTAGCGATTTGGATTAACAAACGATGGTTTGGTTGTTTAGCCATACCCTACATAATATCATATCAAGTTATAGTAGATTATCATATCATATGACGACATGTATCATCATCTCATATTTATCACATTACATGAAGTCATGGGCCGACCTTTATGGTGCGAGGACCTCGCCCCCGTTTTTTGCTTAGAACTTCTAACTATAACCTATATATTTTTATTAAATATTGTTCATATATATCCAATAATGTTTTCTTCTCAAAAGGCGCAATATATGATTTATTATTATTATTATTATTATTATTATTATTATTATTATTATTATTATTGGATGTGTGGTCTTTATTTGGTGAAAAATGGTTTTTTTATGTCTAAGAACATAATATTAATTTTAAATATTTTTGCCCCCCATCCCCTTCAAGTTCCATCACCGTTGGGGAGAGTACATAATACATACTATACTATTTTGTATATTAACTTTGTTTTGTCCTAATGAGTTTTCTACTATGTTTTAAACGAGTCATTGTTGATAATGAAGTATGGTTTTCATTTCCTTGCAACACTAACGTCACCTAACTGTGTTATGAATAGCGTATAATGAGCTGTAGCATGCGGAGATATATGTTATAAATGAATATTAATACAATCATCATATACTATCACGTTGATTGATAGACTTAATTAAGTTCGATTTTTATTACTAATGTATATCGTATTTATACTCCCTGATAAAAGACTATTATAAGTTTTGTGACTTGCCACTCCTACATTAAATCTCACACTTTTTAATAAATTTATAATAGTAAAATAATACCATTTTTAGAATTTGATTTATAATAGTAAAATAATACCATTTTTAGAATTTGTTAATTTAATATCTACTTCTTATTTTTTTTTCAAACATTTGATATTTATAATTGTTTTTTACTTTAAAATTGTTTTAATGATTGTTTTATAACAACTGTAGTAATAGTGTTTGACGGGTTTATTATTTTCTTATATACTGATTATTTATTAAATATCGTATTTTCAAGAACTACTCGTGTAATACACGGGGCTCAAACTAGTTTTCTATATAATACAAGGGAAAGTGAATATAAGACTTAAAAATTAAAACCTAACCTTGCATGTGAAACCTTTAAAACTACTTAGTTTTGATTAAAAAGTTTATAAAAATAATGATTTTATTCTTTCCTTAATTCTCTTTCATCTCCTGATTCTTAATTTATCATCATCCATGAAAAAAATTAAAAATAAAACTATATATAAATACCGAAGAAATTAAATTCTCATAAAATATATTCTTTGTTTTCAACTGAACTGTTTTTAATTGTTTTCCAATATGAATGAAGGAGTTGAAAGTTATTTTCAAATCACTCCCATCTTATATATATATATATATTAACCATATCGTCTTCATCTTCTCGACAAATTAATCTTGGGTTTTACATCTAAATGTGTTCATCTACAATGACGAATTATCAGTTAGTGGTTTTCTCTAAATTTGGTAAACACATGGAGAGTAAAAAGAATTAAGGAAAGAATAAAATCATTATTTTTAGAAACATTTTAACCAAAACTACGTAATTTTGATGGTTATACATGTAAGATTAGGTGCTAATTAACAACCACATATTCATTTTCCCCATAATATAATCATTTTACCATAACTACATATAGGATTTATTATTTATCTTTTTAGCTCATCAATTATATATTTTTATGCTTAAAAAAACATGTTCTTCACATGGTCACATAAACATCTTCACATGTTTGCATCTGATATTGAAAAGAAAAACAAAAAAAAATAGAAAAATTCGCTATATAAGTGTCACCCTAATTAGGTTAAGCCGTCACACCTTCACAATTCACCATCACCATCACCATCACCATCGGCATTCCTCTTTCCGATCTTCATCACAATCTGCCTCACAACCAACAATTTTAAGCCATGAAAATGTTTGCGAGATCGATTCCTTTCATGATCGCATGGTGATTCTTTCTTCTTTTGTTGGAATCGGTGGTCTCGGAATTTTTATCAAGACGATTAGATCCCGTGGAGTATTACTGAGGAATCTAATCGTCAAGCCAAAATGGATTGTGAAGGATGGTCTGCTTAATTCCTTTCAATTCAGACACGAATCTGGATAGACCGAAATCCCAGAAAACCAGAATGTCTGATATATTCAAAGAACTTGGTGGTTCAAGTGATGATGTTATCAGTACAAGGGACATTAGAGAAATAATGGGTAAGGTGCAGAGAGACACATTGTCTATGCTTGCCACTGAAGAACAAGCAAAGGGTAAAGGCTTGTGTGAGCTTGATGGACATGTGTCTCCTGCTATAGGTTCCGGTTTAGCCCAGGATAAGCAAACCAAGTATGGGATTTCTGTATTTTCAGTGTAACAAATAGAAATCCCTCAGAGTTGTGGAGACAGAAGACGCTAAAAAGTGCATTTGGAGAGGTTAAATGCCTCAGACTTCTATGCTCGTTGTGCATCAAGTTTATGTGAAACACCAAAATCATATTGTTTAAGGATTGCTTGTAAATGTTTATGTGAAACACAAAAAATCATGTTGATGTTTAACACAGTTTTTATAATTTCTAAGTTAATCCAGATACAATTTTATACGAACAAAAGCATAGACGTGGTTGTACGAATAGTAAAATACGTTTGAAACATATCGGCGAACTTTTCATGTAATAAAAAACATTAAAGGAAGGAAGTCTTCTTAATTTCGCTTCATTCTAATTGTTGAGATGTTAAAACTGTTGGGTTAATCTTGACATGTCAATATGTCAAGGTCAGTTAATCAGAAAGGGTCAGCAGCTCGGTCAACATTTTTATTCATCTAGTTATATGTTTGTTTGTTTAGCAAGTTTTAGTAAGTGGGACTGGGTCTAATGGACATGTTTATTTGTTAGTCGCTGGTTCGTTTTCCTAGGTTTTAGCAGTCAGTATGTGTGTATGGGCCTATTTAATTATGTCTTATGCTTATAATAGAAAAGAGTCGATCAAAAGTTTGATCAGCGGCTGTGTTTTATCTATGTTTAAGGGCCTGTACCAACAAAAGCATTCTTGATTATTACGACTCTCAGAATGGTAAATAAGAAATTCTTAATTTCAAAAGCATATGATGTATGATGGTAAATATGGATTTCGTAGAATCGTATATGACTTGGACAGGTTTCTCAATCAGTGTTTGCAATTTACTTTTAGAATTTATGTATTTGGTGTCCAATGAAATCAATAATCTGCTAAGACAGAAAGTGTTTGCTTGAGAACGAGAATTTATTCACTGTGAAATTTGAATGAAATGGCTGACGATATTAGACCAAATGATCACTTCATATAGGTATCAATCATTACAGTGCTTGGGTAAAACGTTGCAACGTTATGGTATCTGGGTGGATCCGTAAAGGAAGACCAAGAAACCAAGTACTATATTCTTTATTGTGCTGAAACTCGTGATGCTCAGGATAGAAAATGGGGATTGAGGCCAAAAAAGGGTCAAAGTTGTGTATAAAGGGCAGATTAATTCTTTCAGTTCTTGGAAAATATTTTCGATCCACTGCAATTGCAAATTCTGATTGCAAGTGTAAACTGGAAATATTTAAGATCAAAGTTGTATAAAAGGCAGCTTAACTTTGGGATTTTATTTAAGTTTTAGCATAAGAGGGTATTTTTGGAAACCGTTATGAGTCAAATAAGTGTTTAAATTGAAATGCATCAAATAAGAGTTGGAAACAATTATCGGATTGCAAGTTTTTGTAAATTGCGAAGTATTAAAAAGATTTTTCTGAATTAAATTCAATCTAGGATTTGGGGTTGCATTTTGGTGTAGAAAAGTCAGCTGCAAGGTTGAAGGTGAATTTTGATTAGGAGTACAAAATTAGATTGTATGTCGTTGGTAACAGGGTAAAGTCAATAGTTTCAAATTAATATTGTTTCGACTAGTGTATTTTGTTAAAAGAGAAACGAGTTATTTTTGACGTCGTTGGTTTGGCCCATTTCTGGACATTTCCATCAAGTGTCAATTCAAAGCTTGTTTTGAGGCCATACAAGAGCAACAATAGTTTCTCTTCTATCAACATCCTGCAACCGTATTATTTAGCTATTCGTCAAATATTACTATAAATAATATTTCACAACGTATACTGTTGTAATATTGGTGATCAAACAATATATGATAACAAGAATTGAATAAAAACACAAGATGATGTATAAACGAAGTCTGATTAATATAATTTTGTCTGATACAATTACAATGATTGATGGAGGGGTCTATAAACCTATTTACAATACTAACCCTAAACTATATATAATGATACTTTTAACCTAAACCTACTTTAAATAAATAACATACCAGTCCCTTAACGTTTATAATATAACTAATATTTTGTTTAACTTCAATACTCCCGCTTAAACTAAATATAGTTCAAGTGAGGTCTTCATTCTTCGATATCTTCTATAACAAAGTTGGTTCCTCGCCCTCCTCGTGGATCAGATTCGCCTCCTCCTTCTTTTCCCATGTTGGACATTCATTCATGTAATGCCCAAGCTCATGACACTTGTGACACCGTATGTGACGCTTGTCCTATTGTACTCGACCATCGCCTCGACTTCTACCCGACCCCGACCTTTTCCTTGGCCAAGTCCAAAGCCCTCCAGATATGAGTTCCCACAACCGCAATGCTCACATTTATGGTGTTTGCCCATTACCCTTTCATTCATTTTAGTGAATAGAAGTTTACCTGACACGTCTTACTCCTTAGTTTGCTTCTTAGTGCGTTCCTCGAAAGCCTTCAATCTCCCAATTGCTTCTTGGAACGGCATCGTGTTAAGATTTGCAAACTGTTCGATCGCTGCTACTATCTGAATGTATTTTTCTAGTACAGACCCTAAAAGCTTTCGAACTAATCTTTTATCATCCAAAGTAGTTTGCTTCTTAGTGTGTTCCTCGAAAGCCTTCAATCTCCCAACTGCTTCTTGGAATGGCATCGTGTTAAGATTTGCAAACTGTTCGATCGCTGCTACTATTTTAAGGTATTTTTCTGGTACAGACCCCAAAAGCTTTCGAACTAATCTTTTATTATCCAAAGTGTGCCCAAGACTACTTGCTTGTGATGCGATTTGACTAATCTTTCCGGCATAAATATCGAGTGATTTGTTAACATTCATCTTTAATGATTCAAAATCTGTCTTGAGTGTTTTCAATGCGTGCTTCCTTAACTCTATCAACCCCCACATGTCAAACCTTTAATGCATCCCAAATATCTTTTGTTGAAGTAAGATTTGCAATTTGCAAAACCATATTTTCTAGAAGTGCTTGTTATAGTAATGCAATTGCCATATTATTTTTCTTTTCATCCACTTCCGTTTCTGTTTCCACATTTGGTTCCACTACTTCCCAAATTCCATGGGCATTAAAAATTGCTCGAATCCTTACACCCCAAATTATGTAATTTTTGGAATTTAGAATTGTACATTGGAAAGTCATTGATGTTCCTCCTTCCTTAATCGCAACCGGTTCTTTGTTAGATGATTTGTCCCCCATAATCCGTGCGTATTTTCTATTCTAAACTAATAAACCCATCTACTAAAAACTTTTCCTTATCTTCCCACAAGTAATAGTCAAATATGATAATACTTGTATAAGATTATAAGAAAACAAAACCTGGTTATCCTTTTGGTTCCTAATTCAGATCAAACCCGCTTTGCTATTGAAAGTCAAACCTGCCTGCTGTTGATGCCAATCCTTCCAATCTGCTGTTGAAGATCAAACCCGCCTCTCTGCCGTTGACAATCAATCCCGCTGCCCCGCCGTTGATAACGATTCCCCTTAACCAAAAACTAAACCGTTTGTTTTCCTATTCTATCAATTTATTTTCTACCCAATATTATGAATTTGTAGAAAACAAACCAAAATACTATAAACCCTTTAACCTCTAATAATTCTTTACACAACTGTTAACTGAAACAATTGTATAATGAAACAATCAACAAAAGGAAACAACAGTTTTGATGACGTCCCTCAAACCAACAAAACACTTTCTGCCCCTTTTTTCAAACCCACCGAATATAATTATCAAATTGAGAATTCCAAACAAAAGTGCAGTAATGATTTCAAAATTCTTGAATACACTATAATAACTGCTAATCAAGAATAACAACCATTGATTCCTCTACTCATAAATTGGATAATCCCGCTGCAAATTAAAACAATATGTTCCTTCTAATCATGCGAAAAACCAATAACAATCAGACCCAAACCTTTTGATCGAAGATGCCCTTTTTTTTAATTTAATTTTTCGATAATAAACAACCCCAATAAACCAATATTCTAGAATAAATACCCGATACCTAATCGGCCTCTATTCAGATCAATTTATTGATATGAATTCAGCCAGTCGATTCTCTTTAACCCTTCCTTGTTCTTCCTTTAATCGATATTCACAATAACCGCTCTGTAATTTGATTGAAGTTTCGTTGATGTTGATAATACTCTCCAGAATGATTTTGATAAAACCTGCTCTGATACCACTGTTGTAAATATTGGTGATCAAGCAATTTAATATGATAACAATAATTGAATAAGAACACAAGATGATGTATAAATGAATCTGATTAATATAATTTTGTCTGATACAATTTACAATGATTTATGGAGGGGTATATAAACCCTATCAAGCAACGCAATGTTTCATCAGAAACGCTTATAACCTATTTACAATATTAACCCTAACTTATTTATAATGACACTTTTAACCTAAACCTACTTTAAATAAATAAAATACACACCCTTAACGTTTATAATATAACTAATATTTTGTTTAACTTCAATATATACATAATAAAAGAAAAAAAATTAGAAAAACGAACCTAATAAACAACAAAATTTGCAGTAAATGCGGCTCGATTTATTTCTTTTCCTTTCACATGAAGACAACAACATAATTTCATAATCACCATTATCATCGTTACACAAGGTAATATATGGGAATATGCATATCATGATACGGTAATTTAACATCTTTATTAATGATATACATATGCTACTATCAATACAGAAATACTTTAATTCCACGAATATGATGTCACCTTAAGCTAATTTGTAGCTAAGAATGCGTTAATCCAGTGTAATGGTGCTCGAACAAGAAAGTTGAAATTAAGTTCTGCAGTGATCTCATTAAAATGCATGTGTGTATATATATATATATATATATATATATATAGGGGTGAGTTATAATAAAAAAAATAGTTTTCCAGGAAGAGTAAGAATAAATCTAAGCCATTGGATCTATGATTTAGTGATTGAAATTGATAGTTTTTAAAATACCAAATAGTTTCCTAGGATCTAGGATTCATGCTACATAGTTTCCGAACTCTAAATTTTATGTCATTCCTACTCTTCCTACAAAAATATGACTTTTTATTTTAACCCTTTTCTATATATATACATCATCGTACTCAGTATATCCCACCAATAGCAAAGCTATGGTAAGGTCTGAGGAGGGTAAGATGTTAACAGCCTTACCTCTACCCCATAGAGATAGAGAGGTTGCTTCCGGCGAGAAACCCCCAGCTCGATAATAGTTTTGCATCAAGCCTTGACATAAGGAACACAACACTCAATCATCGGGACACCGGCTGATTGGTGAATGTACCATTGTCTTTCTGCTATCAACGTCACCACATGATGCCTGATTAACCTTCCGCCACTTTTAACGCTATTTTCACGAGATAGGTAAAATAACGTCAAAATTAGTGCAATTTCACTTGTGCCCACCCGAGGGTTCACACATATATACATTATACAATCTTAGACACATTCCACTTCTTATTATAACCCCACTATATATATATATATATATATATATATATATATATATATATATATATATATATATATATATATGATGGGGTTATAATAAATAGTGGAGTGTGTCTAAGAAGTGTAAGAAGTAATCTGGTGCGTTAAATATGTTGATCTGACGGTGGATATGGTAAGTATGTTTATTATGCGATGTGTTTTATTTTAGTTGTGGTGTGTTTATTGTGCGGTGTGTTTTATTAGATCTAATGGTGAAAACCCACTTTCTACACTTCTTAGGAAAAATCTACTTCTTATTATAACCTTGCTATATATATATATAGGAAAGTTAATGTACAAATGAAATTAACGTGCTAAACGTGAGAATCATGTAGAATAATTATGTAATTACATCATAGAGTAATTATCATATTACTCTACTTGTATATATAATTATTCTACTTGATTATCACGTTTAACACGTTAATTTCATTTGTATTTGATTCAAACCCTATATATATATATATATATATATATATATATTAAGTATTTAACATGATCAACATTTCTTTACATCTATGTGTAAGTTAATTAGTTAAGAATTTTAGGACTAAAAATAAAAAACTTACCATCGAGTTCTCTATTAACAAAAGTGTGACTGAAGTTTTACTTAGCTAGCAACAACCTAGGTAGAACAAGAAATACCCATCCCAATATCTTGTTATTAGTCTTCAGAAAGGAAATATGATACAAACACAATCTTCTAAACAAGCTATACTTATAGAAGATTATGCATAAAACAAACAATAAGATCAGATCAACATGATCAGAACTACAATCTAACTTCTAGACAATGGAAAGATATAGCTCCATTAACGGAGACGAAGTAAAAGTTGTTGTTAGGTAGTTAGCGATGAATATATCAAATAATTAACAGTTTAGTCCTTAGAGATAAAAAAGGCACACTCTAGTCCTTCAAGTATCCAAGAAGCACATTCTTGTCCTACGTATATCCAACTCCTCTCCTTAGCTCCAACTTTTTAACACACACAAAATGCCCTTTCACAAAATGTGATCTTGATAAATTCAATGGACATTATGGAATTTTCCAACAGACAGAGAATTTCACCTCAATCGTGAGTTTGTGATATTTGGTTCAGACACTAAATAAATAAATAAAACACAATGGAATAACTAGGTCCCTCTCAAGGTAAATCAGTTTGCTTAGAGGGCAAACCTTTACGGAATCTATATCGTTTAGGGGTGTTGTGGCATATAATATGCATTGTGCTAGCCGTGGTTCGACTACATATCAACCTCCTAATCACTTGTTTGACAACTAAAACCATATGGTGGGAATTTTGTGTTTGGCTAAGATTACCGTTTCCCACATACGTGTAGTTGGTTGAACAATTGCTAAACCTTGGGGAAGAGCAAGGAGAGTTTTTTTTGGGTTTCAGTCAAAAATTTATTATAAAAAACCGTGTTCGATAATAGTTTTTTAATTAATAAAACCGCTTAATTCATATAAACGCAATGGAATAACATGAGAATCGACACCAAAACAAAACACGACAGGATCCGATTACAAACAATACGAGTACAGTAAAAGAAATAATCAATTTATAATTTTAACTACCGATGAGATAAAATCATACCACGATTAATGATTAACCGATTGAGACACCAAAGGCTAACAAACTTTGCTAGTTGTAGATACGGTGGGCGCCAAAAGTAGCGGTGACTGAGAAGCATCAGTGGCGGGCCAATGCTGGCGGCGGCGGTTTTCCGACGGGCAAAGGTTGGCCGGCGACAGTGGTGGTGTGACATAAGAGAAAGAGAGCAAAACTTTTAGTGGCTAGGTTAAAACCTAATCATATGCTCATTGGGTTAGAACCTAATCATCTGCTCATTGGGTTTTCCACTAACTAGTTAATCAATACTAGTTAGTTTAACTGGCCCGAGTCCATAAAAGCCCATCTCTTGCCATTAGCCTGATCTGTGACATTCGTTAATTTCGAGTTCAGAATAGTATTCGTTTTGTAAACTTTCATCTTGTAAACCGACCCTTTTTGTAAACCGACACTTTTAAAATAATCAAAATGATGGATTTTATGTTACAATATTGTTTTACACTTGTTGGGCCTTGAAAACATTCATTTCGGTCTTTAAAACACATTAAAATCACTTAAAACGAACTACAGGGACAAAAACTGCAATTTTTGAAACTTGGAAATTATCAGCCACCACCACATCTACGCGATGGGGGAGGTTCTTACACCATCGCATAGCGTAACCTCAGGGTCTGCAGGCTACGGGATTTTTGTTGTTTTGTGTTTTGTTTGATCCATTTTTCATGCAAACTATTGTGTTCAACACCCATCTTTGACCCAACTCCTTCCCCTATATATACGGCACTAATTCACTTCATTTTTCCCTGCTACATAACTCATTTCTCTCTCAAAACTCCATAGATTCAAGGTTGTTTGTTTATGTGTTCTTGAAGGTATGACTTCTAAAAGTCAAACTGAGTTTAATCTTTCATTCTAATTTGTTTATCTAACCTTATTAATACTTGTTTATGGTGGCACAACATATATATAATATAATACCCCTTGTTACCTTTGGTAGTTACTTCTCCGGCTCCGGTCGGTTTAGGTTTCGAACCTTGTAAGGCAAGGCTTCATGGAGAACTTCATGTTCTTGATATATATATATATATATATATATATATACTTATCTAACATTATTATTGCTTACTCACCATGCTTAACTTCTGTTCGTTTTAGTTTGTTAGTCACATGTACAAGTCTTGGGTATGTGGAGAGCATCTATGAACTCATTGTGAGATGGAAACCGAACCAAACCGAACTTTTGTTAAAAAGACTTGTTGTTGACTTTTTAGTTGTAGAACTTAAATATTTTCATTTGTACATTATTATACAAGATCTGTGATATATGGGTATGTGGAATCCATCTACGAACTTATTGTGAGATGGAAACCGAACCGATCCGATTTTTACGCGCTTAGACACACAAGTGTGTTTTTAGCTATCAAGACTTGTATATTTCTTTAAAAATAGTTTACAAATTGATTTTAATTATTTTATTAAGTACTTGAAAATGTTAGATCTAACTTGATCTCATAACAAAGTTTGGACCGACAAAACCGAACACTCATTTAACGTACGTAGTTAGTTCTAAAACAATAGATCTACATACTTCGTTGAGTATTAATATATTTTTGTGAGTTATCTCATAACAATTAATATTTTGGAAAGTTGACTTTGGGTTTGACTATTTGTCAAGACCCGAACCAACAACCCGAACACTCATTAAAGACCCGTCTTAGTATCTTTGTCCCAAAGTAACTTGCATTCTTGCATTTTACCCATCTTATTACTTAACATAGGTTAAGTAAATAATATGGTTAGATACTTTAACCCGGTTTCGAGTAAACTTACATTTTAACGGGTTATTATTATAAATTATTTGATAGTTACATTTTAAACCCTTACTTTAACTATTTACACATCTTGTCTTTTATTTTAAAGAATTTTCCAAAACAACCTTCCCAATTCAAGGCTTTCATCTTTATTTAGGTCTTGCTCGTTAAACTCCATCCACCCGGTTATTCATCTTTGCCGATCAAGTTTTATACTTGAACGTGAGTACTTTCATACCCCGATTTTCTATCTTTTATTTTGAGGGTGATATTTCATCTTATCTAAACTAAAATGTTTTATACTTGGGTCTTAAACCACAAACGTTATTGTATACTTTACTTAAATACTTGCTCTTTTTGGTGTTCTATGATTATGTCTATGTGTTTATCGCTTTTGGTTGGTTGAATATATAAATCCTAGACTACTTGGCATCCCCTTGTAGCAAGGTGTCGTTAACGTAATGAAATTAACGATAACTATTAAATCCTAGACTATTGTTTCGTATACTAGTTTGTGGATCTTTCTTACTATATCTATATGCTCAAACTTATGAATTGCTCACCAACCTTTGTGTTGATAAACTTTATTTATGAAATGTTACAGGTTTACATCTTGGTTGATTATGGATGCTTGAAGAAAACGTCACAAATACTTTTAGGATATCAGCAAAAATGAACAATATTTGATTTGCTATATTTTGTTATGACATGTTATGAATATTGTTATATGACATTTTCGATGTTGTGAAATGAAATGAGTTAATTAAATATTATCGCTTTAAATAGTGTCATGTTCTTATGGGCAATCGTTACACCTCGGCATGTTCCGCCGTATTTGATCGGGGTGTGACAGATTGGTATCAAAGCCATGACAATAAGATAGGTGTTTAGACGTAACGACCTATAATTGTTATGCTTAGGGTCCTACACGTGTGTTTATACGTGTTTACTCTATAATTGTTTGTTTATATCGCATGTTATTTATAAACTTGTTTAAAATTCACCAATATCCTAAATGTTCACATACACACACTTTCGTAGTATTTCCAAGGTATCTTTACCTTAAAACGCAAAAGTAGATTTTCATTGTGTTTTATGGATTACAAGATTAACTTGGATCCCGTTGTTTCAAATCCCTTTAAGGTTGCGTTTAAATCGGGTTTGTAGCCATCATAGTAAACGAGACATTATAAAACGACCATTTGACAAAAATATTCCAATAATCGAAGGTGATTTACTTACCTGGGATGGTTGGATTATAGTGCTCGTTTTCTAGGCCACAAATCGTGTTATAAATGTCAATACTTTAAGTAGTCGAATGCGAGAGTTCCGATCGCCATCCTAATTTTTTGTGTCAAAACAATAGAACTACGGTGGTTCGTGGACTAATGTTTTGACATGACGTTGTATCTCGATTTATTGTGTTGTTATCGTTATTTGATGTCGAAAACATGAAAAAGTTGTGATGGTTCGTACACATGTTTAGACTCCAGTATGTTGTTTTATAAATGTTTTTTAGTGTTGGAAAATCAAGTCATGGTGGTTCATGCACGATTTTCCGACTCTATAAATCTCAAAAATCTCAAATTTTCAAGCTTTAACCTCTCAAAATCCATTTACTATTGTTTTCTGTTTTGTTGTATATATACAAAGATTTACATTTTTATCTACCACTAACCTCTTCTCTTTACTAACTCTAGGATTCACAATCAATAATTTAAACTTCATCTTATTTTATTTTTATACAACTTCATATTCATTTCTTTTTACCCAAAATTTATTCCATTTTCTTTACAATATTTTAGCATGCCTCCACTAAGACCGCACAAGAACTCCACCCGACGTATGGCTGCTTTCGTCTCCAAACAAATGGCCGCTGTGATTCCCGAACTTATAACCCAAATCCAAGCTACCCAACCCGTACCCGTTGTTGCATCCGTTGAACCCAAACCCGTATCTTACTTGTATAAGCAATTTACTACTGCCAACCCGTCCGAGTTCCTTGGAACCAACTGTGTGACTACCTTGTTGCAATGGTTCGAATCTACCGAGAGTGTGTTCCTACATAGTGAATTCCCCGAAGTGAAAAAGACGAATTTAGCTTCAAGCATGTTTAGAAAAACCGCTCTAACATGGTGGGGTAGTGTTATGCACCTCCAAGGTTCGGAAACGGCTATGGCTCTTCCATGGTCCGATCTAAAGGCACTCATGATCAAAAAATTCTGTCCTAAACACGAGCTCCAAAAGCTCGAGGAAGAATTTTGGAACCTAAAGCAAGAAAGTGGTGATAACGCCTCTTGTTCACTCCGTTTCCATGAGTTGAGCATTCTTGTACCTCACTTGGTTACCTCGACCGAGCACGAGCTTGACAAATACATTGGGGGTCTACCGATACAAATCCGGGACTCTGTTATGAGTAGCAAGCCCGTGGAACTTGAGGACGCCATCACTTTAGCCGGTGCGCTATCGGAAAATCACGTGAAGGCAGGTACCCTAACCCTCAAGAAACCGAGTGAGAAAGCCAAGCCCGAGCTCGCACCTCAAGCCAAGGTTGGACCCGCACCACAAGCCATAAAATACTCCAACTCTTCCCGACACAACAACAACAACATCAAGAAGAAACCCATGACTAATTACCACTATGCAACACTTGCCAACTCCACCACCCATCACACTTGCCTTGTCGCCAATGTACCATTTGTAACCGACTTGGCAATCTCCACACCACTTGCCAATCCGCCCAACGAACCCTACCTAACCAACCAAACCAACCAAGAACCTTTCCCCAAAACTCCTAAAACTGATTGCACCCTATCCACCAAACCAACCCCAACAACCCCGAGCTTGCTTCAATTGTGGAGATCCTAACCATTTCCGCAATAATTGTCCCCGATTAACCTTTGCCAGCCAAGCCCAAACCGTAACCATACCAAACTACCACACCCAAGCCTATTAACTTCAAACCTACCAACCCCAAGTTCCCCAACTCAATGCACCACTCATCCAACCCATCCAAGCAATCCAAGCACCACCTCCACCTCCACCTCCACAACAAGCACCTCAAGTCAACCATGGCAATCAAGGGCGAGCTTTCATGATGAATGCGAATCAAGCTCAAGTGGCAAACGATGTCGTGAATGGTATGTTTTTGGTGAACCATCATTTGGCTTCTATTTTATTTGATACTGGTGCCAATAGAAGTTTTATTTCCTTGAAATTTGAGTCGAAACTTGCTATGCCTCGAACTAAGCTTTCCCGACCGTCCTCCTTTGAAGTCGCCAATGGCAATTCTATTACCATCAACTCCGTCGTCCGCGATTGTACTCTCATCCTTGCTAATCATAAATTCTCCATCGATCTCATCCCGATGCAAATGGGAAGTTTCGATGTCATAATAGGCATGGATTGGTTATCATTACATCGTTCTGAAGTCGTTTGTTTCGATAAATTCATTCGCATTCCACTAGTCAACGGCAAAATTCTTAAAGTCTTTGGAAACACAACTTCTAGAAGACTTAATCTCATGTCGTGCTCCCAATCACAAAAGTACTTACGCCAAAAGTACGTTCCGTTTCTAGCTCTCTCGGTGACGAAAGACAAAAATGAAAGGAAAATCCCAGATATTTCCATCGTTCGTGATTTCCCCGACGTCTTTCCCGATGATGTCACCAGTTTTCCACCCGTTCGTCCAATTGAATTCCGAATCTATCTTGTGCCCGGCGCGATGCCCGTGGCCAAGACTCCTTATCGTCTAGCCCCGTCGGAAATGCAAGAATTGTCGAACCAACTCGAAGAACTTTCTGATAAAGGTTTCATTCGTCCTAGCTCTTCTCCTTGGGGATCTTGCGTTCTCTTCGTGAAAAATAAAGATGGTTCGTTTCGTATGTGCATCGATTACCGAGAACTTAACAAACTCACCATCAAAAATCGGTATCCCTTCCCACGTATCGATGACCTATTCGACCAACTTCAAGGCGCAACTTGTTTCTCCAAAATCGATCTTTGATTGGATTATCATCAATCGCGTGTTCGTGAAGAAGACATCCCTAAAACCGCTTTCCGTACTCGATATGGACATTTCGGATTTTTGGTTATGCCCTTCGGGTTAACAAATGCACCCGCGGTATTTATGGACCTCATGAACCGCGTTTGCAAACCATTCCTTGATAAATTCGTTATTGTCTTTATTGATGACATCCTTATCTTCTATAAATCCAAAGCCGAACATGAACATCATTTGCGTTCCATTCTCGAGTTCCTTAGAAACGAACGAATTTACGCCAAATTCTCCAAATGTGAATTTTGGCTCGAGGAAGTTCAATTTTTAGGACATATCGTAAACGAAAAAGGTATTCATGTTGATCCCGCTAAAATTGAGGCCGTTAAGGATTGGAAAACTCCAACAACTCCCACCGAAATTCGATCCTTCCTTGGTTTGGTCGGGTATTGTCGGCGTTTCATTCGAAACTTTTCTAAGATTTCCTTGCCTCTTACCTCCTCACTCATAAATGGAAACCATTCGAATGTGGTTCGAAGCAAGAGGAAGCTTTTTGTACTCTCAAGGAAATGTTTTGCAATGCTCTTATTCTAACCCTTCCCGATGGAAACGGCGATTTTGTTGTATTTTGCTATGCCTCTCATCAAGGACTTGGTTGTGTTCTCATGCAACGAGATCAAGTCATCGCTTATGCATCAACGCAACTAAAGGTCAACGAGAAGAACTATACGACACATGATCTTGAACTTGGTGCCGTCATTTTCGCTCTCAAAATATGGAGACATTACCTTTATGGTACGAAATGTGTGGTTTTTACCGATCATAAAAGCCTTCAACATATTTTTGACCAAAAAGACTCAACATGAGACAACGACGATGGACCGAATTACTTAGTGATTACGATTGCGAGATTCGCTACATCCCGGTAAAGCGAATGTTGTTGCCGACGCCCAAAGTTGAAAGGTTAATGTTAAATCCATTCTGCTTCTAAGCGTTGTTGTTCAAACCGACCTTCAAATTCGTATCTTCCAAGCTCAACGTACATCCGTTGAAGAAGGTGACATGTACGACGACATGTCATGTGGAGCCGAACTTCAACTCGAAACCAAACCCGATGGTCTTTTGTACGTTCTTAATCGTTTGTGGGTTCCCGATCGCGATGACCTTCGTACTTGTATACTCGACGAAGCTCACAATTCGCGATATTCCGTTCAACCCGGTGCGAATAATATGTATTTTGATTTTCGTGCTACCTTCTGGTGGCCGGGTATGAAAAAGGACATAGCGTTATTTGTATCTAAATGTCTTACTTGTTCAAAAGTCAAAGCCGAACATCAAATACCTTTTGGTCTACTCGAGCAACCATCAATTCCCGTTTGGAAATGGGAAGAGATTGCTATGGACTTTATCACAAAACTACCGAACACCCAAAAAGGCAATGACAGTATTTGGGTGATCATTGATCGTTTAACCAAATCTACTCATTTCATTCCGATCCGCGAGAAGTACTCTGTCGAGCAGCTTGCTTAAATCTATATTCGGGAAATTGTGTGCCGACACGGTTTGCCATTGACTATCATTTCTGATCGTGATGCTCGTTTTACCTCTAATTTTTGGCGATCTCTTCAAGAAGCCTTGGGAACTCGTCTCGATCTTAGCACCGTTTTACCCAGTTTGAGCCGTACTAAGTCTACTCAGAACCCGTATTGTTTTGACTTGTCACCCAAACCGACCAAATATATAATCTATATCTATTGGCTACCACTCTATTATATTAAATTAAAATTGGCATATTTTGCAAACAATATTAAACTATGAACTATCATTACCTTGTATATACATTTCCACCACCAATCGGCCATTCAATCAGTCGAGTCATTACATCAACCATTGTGCTATTAACCTACACACACATCATAGTCTAATCAGACAACATTGTTATAATGGTGCTTGTTAGTATTTTGATTATAATGATCATAACAATTGTTGTGTTCAAAATAACGTCTCACGAACTTGAACCGAAAAAAGTGTCAACTATTTCAAAAGTCTCGTTTTGCCTATTGCGTGGTCAGTGCCATAATGTGCCCTAGTATTTTCTTCATGTTTTTGTTTCATTTGACAAACATTATTGCAAAGAAAGGAGGATACCTCACTCAGCTCAGCTCCAAGTTTGTCTCTTTGCTTTTCAATCCCACTAATTCCAACTTCTAAATCCTGAATAAATCATGATATTCAGCCAGCACATTTACTAAACTTTGTTATCGATTGTTAGTATTTTGATTATAATAATTGCTGTGTTCAAAATAACGTCTCACGAACTTAAACTGCAAAAAGTGTCAACTATTTCAAAAGTCTCATTTTTCCTATTGCGTGGTCAGTGTCATAATGTGCCATAGTATTTTCTTCATGTTTTTGTTTCATTTGACAAACATTATTGCAAAGAAAGGAGTCTACCTCACTCAGCTCAGCTCCAAGTTTCTCTCTTTGCTTTTCAATCACACTAATTCCAGCTTCTTAATCCTGAATAAATCATGATATTCAGCCAGCACATTTACTAAACTTTGTTATGGAATAACGGAATCTATATATGAAAATTATGTAAGTAATTCCCAAAATACAGCACACATTCTCAATTTGACCCGACTTAAATGGTTCTTGCTATACAAAAAGTAAGGATTTTCATTTTCTTTTGTTACCTGCTAAAATATTTACAAAAATTAAAAAAGTTACAACAGTTAACTATACAAAGAGCTTAAAAGAGCAAATATAAAAATATTTACAAAAGGGCAAATCCTATCATATATTTTGAAGTCCATATCCCTAAAGTTTCAAATGTCTAAACCGTCTTACATATGTACAAAACGATTACAATAAAACGAGAGGCAAACGGGCAACAAGCTTCTCCACAACCCCCTTTTGAATTTCAAATTGAACGTCACTAAATTACCTTTATAAGCATGGTTGGTTCTTGTAAAATCTTTAAAACTTAATGAAACAATAGTACTTCTGACCCTAGAAAGGATGTATGTTATTCAAATCTGTAATAATAATAATAATAATAATAATAATAATAATAATAACACTTAAATAAACAAATTTTGAATAAATGAACCATAAAAATAGAAAATAAAGATTTTTTGGCACTTACAAAGTGATGGCACACATCACATTTTGGGTGATGGCTCATGGTTGTCTATAGGAAGATAATCTACACAAATTCTATAAAAAGAAGATAAAAATATGATTAAACATTTTATAACATTAAATAAGTAAAAAAAAAGTAAATATAACACATAATATTCATATGATTAACAAAAAGTAAACTCACAAAACCATAAACCAAATACATAAAAGGATTGAATCACATACCCCGGGATTCCCCTTGTATGGGCTCAAATCTCGTTTCCCTGCATAGCATATGGGCGTAGATGTGGATTACAAATAGTTTCATTATAGATTTTGATTGCACCAATGGATGGAACAATTGGGATTTCGATAATATTGATTACAATCGAAGATTAAGATCGCCGAGGAGACCTTAAACGTCTCCAGAAACATCAATTGTATAGTCGACGCCGGCGAAACAACAAGGGTGGGCATTCAATCGAAAGGCATGTGAGGGTTTTACCTCCATCATCATCGTCTCCAGCCCTAGAGTGTAGAAGAATATGAAAGAAACTTTGGAGAACAAACTGAGCAAACGCCGTTCTTTAATTAGGTTTCAATTTTATTTATGCAAGTTCATTGCAATTGAAGCTTAAGGACGAATTGGAAGGTCGTCTTAATTGCTATTTAACGTTGCCAAAGACTCAATTTAATGTCGCCTGAGATAGGCGTCAGACCGGTGTAGGATAATTAATTCAATGGCGTCTCATGAGAGAGAAAGTGGAAGGTGAAAGGGTGCCTATATCTATTATAATGTAATATAGATAATCATGGCTTTACACATCTTTTGGGATGTATTTATAAATACTTTATATACGAGATATTGAGACACAAATTTTCGTTCGACAACGATTTATGCGAATTATTACCTCATATTATCGCAAGCATCATCACTTTATATAATTTATTTTCATCACAATAACCTTATGTATACAAATTCCTTTAACAAATTGGCTTACAAGATTTTACTTTCGATACTGAGCAAAACGTTTCCCTAGCAACGCGTTACCGCAAGGCTATGTTATTATTATATTCATTTTTCTTGAAAACGAATGAATGGCTTTACTTAAGGACTTCATTTTTCAATTTCATTCTATATGACACACGACTTATATTTCGTCGTTTATTCGAGTCTCGCTGATTTTTACGATTTCTTTTCATTTGATGAGATGTTTCGATGACAATATCATGCATATGAGATTTCATTTTGGTGTTTTGATTATGACATAATTCAAGTTATTAAATAACAATTTGTGGAATAATTTCAAATCCTCAGTTTCACTAAAATCTCGTTTATCTTTTAAACGATATTTTCAGGACTATGTTATTTGTATTTGAGCATTTATGTAAACACGATTCTATGTATTATTCTACATCATTTCATCTAATTTATTAAGCGGACTATGCGTGGTTGTCCGCAAGTTTTGGCGCTATTAGACACCGTTATTATAATGACGATTATATAAATAGTTTCACCATAGTGGCCGTATTCACGTTTTATCACAATTCATCGATTGTTTTGGTTGTTAACTAAATGCTATTTTATTTATGTTGATACACGTATGCGTCACCCCAAAGAAACTCACCTCATTCTAGTGTTATCATATTTCATGTAATCATATCCTTAAATACTTATAACCTCAAGTTTGTTCACGTGGGAAACTCGTCATGCGATGTTATTATTACTTGTATCGTTGTTTATCCCAACTTCATGTGTTCATTTATTGGACTTCTCTTTTTTTTTTTTCACTTATCGGATTTCATTTATAAGTGTTATTTAGTGCCTCGATGTATAGACTTGACAATTATCTTAATGACTTTCGACATCAAACCTCGTTTCGTAATTGTTTACTCTGAATTTTATTTATTCGATCGTCTTTACTTACGTAGAACGAATTGTTATTTTCACCTTGGTTTATATTCTAAGACTTTAATTGTTTCAATTATTTTATCCAATTTTACTACTTATTTAAAAGTCAACCCCAAAAATTTTCAACCGCTGGTATTGGTTAGTCAATGTTGGTAAAATTCAACAAAATTATTTACACATTTATTATTTAAAGATTTCAAAATAAATATGTCTCTTAAAACACACAAGGCAACGAACCATGTGGACCATACGACGATCTAAATAATTATTGGTGCACACTTAATTATCGAAATCCCCATATGGAAGCCATAGTAAGTACGCTTGTGTGCGATAACTCAGACCCGAGAATGATAGCAGAAAAATGATAGAAATGAGAATTACGAAAAGGGCACGGTCGAAACGCCGTTGGTACTTCCTATATATAAGTGTCTTTATTATGTTCTCATTTGTGACGATTTTCGAGTCATCCAAGGATTTGACGTTATTCTTTTGTCAAAAATTTTTCTTGCAATTATTTTACCAAAGGCAATATTCGTTAGTAAATTTTTTAGTTTATCTTAATTTCGGGACGAAATTTCCTAAAGTAGTAGATACTGTGACATTCGTCAATTTCGGGTCTCGATTGTATTCGTGTTGTAAACTTTTATTATGTAAACCGGACTCAACATTTTTAGAACCTTAATTAATTATTATATAATATTATTATATACCTCGATCATCAATAAATCGATGTTTGTCCTTTATAGTGTCGCTAAGAAAAACATAAGGGGTTCAAACTGATTTTCATAAAGTCGTTATAAGTTTTACAAACCTTTAAACTCACATTAAAAATTGATTGAAACTTAAGGGGGGTTTTTTGAAAATATGTAGTATATATATATATATATACAAACACTAACCCTAACCCATCTTTAACAACCACAACCGCCCCTCTCTTTCTCTTTCGATTTTCCGGCGCCGTTTTTCGGCGACCGGCGCCACCGGCCGTAACCCCACCTCCCCGTTCTCGATCTCCGACGCACCACCACCGACCCCGATTCCACTTGTCCGTTCGTTTTCTTTCAGACTTAGAGATTCCGGCAACTGCAACGAAGTTCGGCCACCCCTTCCTCGGCTTTCCGGCAGCCGTCTCTGGCGGCCGGAGTGAAAGCCCCGTGCTCCACCTCCAACCTCACCTTCTCTTCAACCCCTATCGACCCCAACCCGTCGCCGACCCCCCTCCGTCTCCTGGACGCTTTTCCGGTGACCAGAAAACCGGGTCTCTCTCTCTCTCTCTCACTCTCTCCGTCTCTCTCTCTCTCTCTCTCTCTCTCTCTCTCTCTCCCTCCGGCTTCTGTCCTTCGTCTCCGGCGGCTTCAGGTCGGGTTCTTCCCAGTGTAGATCCACGGCCATATGAATATTAAAAAGGTATATTGATTTCTTATGAGTTTAAT
Source organism: Bidens hawaiensis (assembly GCF_021521415.1). NCBI lineage: Eukaryota > Viridiplantae > Streptophyta > Magnoliopsida > Asterales > Asteraceae > Bidens > Bidens hawaiensis. The sequence goes on from NW_027494604.1 coordinate 81,601, forward strand.
TAACAATTGTTATCTTGGTCAAGTTGGTTTGTACGTTAGTTGTTGAACTAGAGGTCACGGGTTCGAGTCTCATCCTAGACCGGTTTTTGGTATTATTTTTATACTTAACAAATTATTGTTACTATTAGTACTAATATCACTACATAAAAATTATTATTAGTATTATTATTGCTATTTTTATCATTAACAAAACAGTTTTTATTATTCTATTATTATCATTATTTTTCATAATTAATAGATTATTATTATTATTATGATTATTATTATTATTATTATTATTATTATTATTATTAAGTAATATTATAAAATTCTATTATTGTTAATATTGTCCACTTGTTTTATTGAACCGAAACCCACGTCAGGCCTAGTTGTCATTTAACGTCGTCGTCACTCAAGTTATATTTTATCACTAATACTACTATTATTAAAATGTTATAAGTATTAATTGTTATTAACATGGCACATATAATTATTATAATAATAATTGTTATTATTAAAATTCATAAATCTATTAATAATGTATTCAACAACAAAAGTAATTATTATTATATTTTATTATTATTACTACTATTATTAGTTTTAACAACAATTGTTTGAACACCAGATCTTAGATCTTAGATCTGATATATAGATTATAATAACTAAACGGATCTAGTTCATAGTTGCTATTGACTAAGTTCGTATATATTAGTATTAGTTTATATTAGGTGTATGTATAATAGAATGAATAGATTAAGGTGAAGATTGAGAGAGAAATCGGGCAGAGGTTCGATATACTTTAACTCAATTCTTAAATTAACAGTGGAATAACACCACTATATATAGAAGACGAGTCTGATTCGTTAACATTCCATAATGAATCAGACACCGCCTTCGTTACAATACAATAACGAAATAAAATTAACGAACTACTCCCTGATTCGTTAAACATCCTTAACGAATCAGGAGGGATCTTAACTTAAGTCTAGTTCATTAAACATCCTTAACGAACTAGACGACTCCTTTAACGAACTACATTAATAACTTAATATTTATTACATAAATAAAATGATAAATACATTAAAGGATAGATACAAAGACTCGAGACACAAAACCGTGTACTAACAGACACCCCCTCGTCTTGAGCTCTTTGTCTTGTAAATTACTTGAAGCGTCTTGTATGAAAATCTCTGCAGCTGTGAATCCCATGTTCATGACACACCCTAACAACGTGTTGAAATTGCATTGCCAGATCATAGTCTTCACGACGCTCGATCAAAATCTTGTTCTTAAATAGCACGTCATTGTGGTCTCCGTTAAATTAACGAGCCACATCGGATCGATGATCTTTATCAGCTCAGACTTTAAACCTTTACCCAACACGGTGACGGCCTCGCCAGTCTTGTTGTCGTAGTACCAGTGGTTGAAGGATAAATACATGTGTTGGTTCAAAGTCTTCACCGGCACACGCTTCATGGTCTTCGGTGGCTTTACATTAAGAACCAGCTTTCTCCAACCTGTTCTTGGATCGATCTCATCGATACGCTTGCGGATGGGAATTTGTGGTTTAAAATATTTAAAACCGTTATTCACCTCTAACAGCAAGTGTTGGTGAAAACGACTTGCATGGTAATTCTTTCCATGATTAATAAATGGACGATAAGCCAGAGTGCGTACATCTCATTTTAGTAATGAGAGAAGATCAGACATTATTTCATAGTACTGAACCCCCTTCTCCCATTTAACAATACATACTTTTAAATCAGAATCAAAGAGCCAAGAAATGATATCACCTTGAACTTTAGACACGTCCTTGAAAGTTGTCATCTGATTTTCTTTGGTGCGTGCAATGGCTTCTACCTTCAATTCATGATCAACGTAACGATGTGCATCAATAATATTACGTGCTCTTTTGTCTCGATGAGCAAACCAACTCTCAATGTCAGCAATAAAGGGATCGATCTTTGAGTCAAATCTCGTATCGACAACGTCCTTTCCCTTGGAAGTCTTCTCCAGATGGTCTTCTGCTTCTTTGACTGTTTCTTCATTAAATATAGGAGCACCGTGATCAACATTGGTATGCTGAAACAGATCAGGGTATTCCTCAGCAGTCATATCCTCAACCTCAACTTCCTCATTCTCATAAATAAAAGCTGTATGCATCTCAACAGACGGATCATTCAAGATCTCATCATCATTTATAACCTCAACATCCTCCTCAGCTTCTAACACGGTTAATTCTTCATCATTCAAACCAAGTAGAATAGCAATATGCTCTAGTGTTAGTGACTTATCAACAAACTGCCCCACAACAATCTCATCCGCATTAACCATGCTTCTAATCATCCCCTCACCATCAATAAAAATTACTGTATTGGCCTCGATCATCTCAATCGGTTTGGCAGCCGTATAATCTTGATAAGTAATAATCTGCTTGCCTGAATCATCAGCAACACTTGTACCCACACCAGAGGACGAGCCATGAGCTTGTTGTGGCTCACTTCCTCTAGCACCCGACTTATTTGGATCTTCTTCATCGTTCTTGAGTCTCTTTAATTCATCATCCTTGCATGTGAGTTGCAAGATGAGATCTTCTTGTTCTTTCAGTTTCACCCCCTGAGACTCAACAATCTCACGGAGGGTTTTCGTCTCCTTTTGACAGAACGAGACATAACTTAACAGTTTCCTCTGGTTTTCCATCATGCGTTCTTGGGTCATACGATCAGCAGACATTTGATTCACATACAAATGAAGTAGACTTAACACCATACCCATCTGCTGATCCTGAGGCAAAGCATTAAAAGAAGGAGGAACATGATGAAATGGACCCTGAGGACGACTGAGCCTCAGAAATGACATATCTGGTGGAGGCATCATCATTGGTGTTGGAGAAACCACCGATGTAGCAGTCGGAGGCCTTGGTATATTGGATATGAACGATTGGGGTATCATACCAAGCCTAGGGTCTGTGGTAAGCGTGGTCATCAAAGTAAGTTCCAGGGTGCTAAGAGTAAGCGGCACCGCCGAACGTTGAGGTGTGGACGACCTTGGAGGTTGAACTCCAAATGAGATGCCAGCTCCAGCCGACACTCGACGCTTCGATGAGCCTTCTTTCACCAACTCTTTTCTTTTTCGTTTATGATGACTTGCTATAGCACCAGCTAAAGCAGCATCAACCTCAACAGGTTGTAAAGCAGGAGCATTACCCATAACATTACCAGCACCACCATCTCCACCATCATCACCATTACCACCATGACCACCATCATCATCATCACCCTCGTTCCCACCTTCTCCTTCCTCACGCTCGGAATCCGAATCATCATGGATCCAGTGATCATTGTCAGGACATACATAATCAGGATTTGCCAGATGACCAATCAATCTTTTGAATCTTGGAGGAGGATCTTGACGATACTGTTTCATCCTTCGCATGGTATCTGCCTTCATATTATCCAAAATAAACTTATCATTCACATCATTTGGATCGATCACCAAATCCCGGATTGCATCGTTAAAAAACAGTTTGATGAAACGCGGATACATCAAGAACTTAACGCGTCGTTTCCCAGGAATACAGTTTTCTGTAAGATGATCAAAGATCATTTCCGAGAAATTGTAAGGCTTATTTAATACAAGCGCAACAAATGCTGATTGTAGCATAGTACGGCATTCATCAAACCCAGCCTTTCGTCCACCAAGGCAATGTATGAGAACATGAAGTAAATACTTGTATTAGGTCCACAAGTATGCCTTGTTATACATAGACGCATCGAGACCACCAGAATAAAATAACCGCTCAAATAATCCTTTGATTAACTCTTTGTGGTATTCGCTTGGATCATCAATCGTGTCATCGAATCGTAACACCCGTCGGACGGTTTTAACAGAGACGAAAACAGGTCTATTATTAACCTTAGTAGCAATGTGTTTCTCTGTATCCACATATTGAGCAGTGTTCCAAAATTGTCGAACAATGTTGAACCTAACGTCAGGATTAGCAGTGACAGCGTAGTGAATACGCCATCGACGTATAAATGCCAGCGTAGCTCCAAAAACATCCTCATCGGGAAAATTCGTATCAACAAAGGCACAAACATTATGCCGTTTGTCATACGGAAGCAAAGGAGCGTCCTGAGCTTGTTGATCTTGTGGTGCAACAACAGGAGGATTTTAAGCTACGTTATCAGCCATTGAACTGTATAAATAAACCCGAAGATTAGTGATAATACTCATATAATAAATAAATAAATAAATTCTATATAAAATTTTTAATTTTAAAATAATTAACCATGTCATTCGTTAGAAACATACTGATTCGTTAAATTGATATAACGAATCATCTGTTTCGCTATCAAGTAAATGAGTAACGAATAAGAACTAACGAAGTACTATGAAAATGGTAACGAACTACTATCTAGTTCGTTATAAATAACGAATACAACTCTGATTCGTTAAAAGAATGATTCATTGTTCTAATTCTTTTGAATTACCTAACGAATTGGACACGAATTAGTTCCAATTCGTTAAGTATAACGAATGGCCAAAATAAGCTTAATCTTTGATTTAATAAGTCAAGGTTAAAATTAATCAAGAACTTCAAAAGTCAAAAATGCAATCAAAAATCTGATACACCTATAATCATCAACGTGAATCCAAATCAGTGACCACAATGGATCTCGGAAACACATTCCGATTACAATGGTATCAAAATGGTGGTACACAACATAGTATTAAGCATATAGATTAAGGTTTACATAAACCTCAAAAACCCGATAATAACATTACATAATTAACCTAGCAAATCGTTGTTATAATTGACGAAAAACACAAAGGTATAATCGTCTATACCTTAGGAACTCAGAGGTATAATCAAAACAAAGAAATTCGAAGATTGATAAATTAGTGAAAAATTTGGCAGACTAATAGTACAAAAGGAAGAAGAAGAAGATGAATAGTGAGGCGGTTCGTATGCACGCCGTCCTATATAATCTGACATTGCACGATTCCCAATGTAAGAATCAACCAATTCGTTTCAATTTTGAACTAACGAATCACCTGATTCGTTAGATTAATTTAACACGTGGCATGGCGAAATAGACTCAATTCGTTAATTTTGAAACATAAGATTAACGAATTAGCCTTAATTCGTGTCTAGTTCGTTAAATATGCATAACGAATTGAATGTCATTCGTTACCGAGTGCTGAAGCGAATTAGGGTAACGAATTAGATTGTAATTCGTTAAAATAACCTCATTAGTTATTCATAATTAACGAAGTACCTTTTACTTAATTTTAAATGAATAAATTATCAATTTAATGAATTAAATATATATATATATAAATTAAAGAATTAAATAATGTATTAACTTAAAAAGAATTACCGAGGACGTCTCGATAATCGAATACCTTAACGAAATAAATAATTTTTCGTTTGTGAAAACACTTAACTTAAAGAAATAAATAATATGTAAAAAATAAAAAAAATCTTTTTGGAAATTTGAATATTTGTTAAAAAGAAATATTTACCAGAAAATTATCTGAAAATTAAAATGTAAAAATAGAAAAATATTTTTGTGTTTTTATATAATATTTCAAAAACAGTACATATTTTTGGATTTTTGTTGAGTTTGAGCAGAGAATCATATTGACCAAATTGCCCTTCCATCACAGTTTTATATTTCAGCGATATTGTGACTGGCGTTAAGTCGGTCATTGGTATTGTTGTCTGCTTAAATCTAATAACACACTTTCAAGTGTTTTTGTGATATGATTAATAGTTCAATTAAAGCACAGAATATCAGAAACTATCAGCCTCTAATCTCGGTTCAAGCTTAATATGATTTTTGCCATATCACCCCAACTTGACTTAAACCATTATATTGTTGATCAAAATTTGAATTTTATAAAGATTTAAGAGCAATGCATTGAGTTTCTTTTACTATGAGTGAATATGCACGAGTCCATCTGTCGGCTTACATACATTGTATCCCCTAGTGTTCGTTTCTTAATGGTATTGAGACGTGCGCAAAGGAGGAACAATGTATGACTAATAGCGGATTTTGATCAAGTCGGTAATTTTGAATTGTACGAAGTACAACAATGATCAAGTTTAATGACCTTGGGTTTGCTCTAAAAGCGAATGAAATATTCATGCATATGAATTCCCAGATAATTAAGCCGCATAAAGACTCACAGTGTCCAGAACCTCAACGCTTGTTATTTGCTTTATTTTATTTTTGGGTGATCAAACAAGTATAAGGCTTGAGTATGACAGGTTATTACAATTCTGCCATCCTCATCGAGATTTTTGCTAGAGACTAACACCTCTTTCAATTTGGTATTTCTTTATGTTTGTATCACATACTTTACTCTAATTGTTTGTTTTAAGACCTACCAATGCACCAATGCAATTAAGCACATAGTCTTTTAAGCTTATTTCTTGCTGGATTCGGGGTCAAAAGAGTTAATGTATTATCATTTTCTCTTTTTGCTACAAAAACTCAAAAAAAAAATTTGAGGAGCATAATACAAAATAAAGATAAATTTAATCGCCCCAGTTAAATTAAGTCTATAAATAAATGGCTAACCTATCAATTCACAAGTGAATAATAGGACCAAAACACGCAAGCATGCTTCATAAACTTAAATAACCGACATAATTTTCAGCGAGATAATAAATCAAAATGCACAACGAACGCCCCAACTACTTTCCATTATTAGGTGAATGGTTATCCCGATCATTTACGAGTAAGTAACAGGACCAAATATATACAAGTACATGTCCTTCAAATTTGGGTAATTGACATACTTTTCAGCGAACATATGCAAAAATCTTTTTGGTTTTTCTCTATACATACTTAAAAACACAATTCTTTTTTTCAAATTTTCTTATAAACTAAAATAACTTTACAATCTTTTTGGTTTTTTGGATTTTTCTGTACAAACTGAAAAATATAATCTTTTTGACTTTCAATTTTTAAAATGTTTTTGGATTTTCCAAATATTTTAAGGAAAAACAGTAAAGAAACAAAATCACAATATTTTTGATTTTTTCACAATTTTCAAATGTTTTTGGATTTTAAAATTTTTAATGTTTTTGGGTTTTATTTTTACAAAAAAAAAAACACAATATTTTCAAATTTTAATGTTTTTGGGTTTTCTACTTTTTCACCCCATAAAACCGAAAATCAAAATTAATTTTAAAATAAAAATTAACGGAAAAGAAAGATAGTCATCCTTGTTTGAGGATATCAGCAAGGGTCTTCAATCCATTTAAGCCAAGTAAAAATTGAAAACGAGTTTTATCAAAGGCTTTGGTAAATAGATCGGCTTTCTGAAAATCAGTATGTACTTTCTCAAGGTCGATTAATTTCTTCTCAAAGCACTCCCGTATAAAATGATATCGAATTTCGATATGTTTTGTTTTAGAGTGTTGTACGGGATTCTTTGTGATAGATATGGCAGCAGAGTTATCAATCAAAATAGGAGTAGTAAGAAATTTTAAACCGTAGTCGCGCAGATGTTGTTGAATTCACAAAACCTGGGAACAACAACTCGAGGCTGCAACATATTCTGCCTCAGCGGTTGAAGTAGAGACCATCGTCTGCTTCTTACACTGCTAGGAAACAAGCCGGTTTCCTAAAAATTGACACCCTGCCGTGGTTGATTTGAAGTTGATCTTGCAACCTCTATAGTCTGAGTCTGAAAAGGCAGTAAGCTCAAAGTTATCGTCCTTGGGGTACCATAAACCGATGTCTGGATTTCCCCTCAGATACTGAAGAATTCGCTTAACCGCAGCTAGGTGAGTCACTCGTGGACTTGCTTGAAACCTAGCACAAAGACAAACAACAAACATAATATCGGAGCGAGAAGCCGTTAGATACATTAAAGATCCGATCATAGCACGATAGAGGTAGGATCAAAGATATCCTCCAATTCATCGGGTGATAACTTGTGACCCACGGGGAGAAGAGTTGATGGGATTTTTCTAGCTAATATCTTGAATCGGCTCAAGACATCTTTCACATACTTAGTCTGGTGAATAAAGATTCCTTTTGCAGACTGGTGAACTTGCAACCCTAGAAAGAAATTCATCTCTCCCATCGAGCTCATCTCGAACTTCGTTTGCATTGACTTCTCGAACTCCTTACATAACGTGTCGTTTGTAGACCCAAAGATAATGTTGTTGACATATATCTGAACTAGGAGAAGATCATCACCAACAGTTTTATGAAATAAAGTGCAGTCGACAGTCCCTCATTTGAAGCCGTTATCAGTCAGATGGTCGGCAAGCGTGCCATACCAAGCTCTCGGGGCTTGATGTAGACCATACAGGGCCTTGTTTAATCGGTAAGCTCGGTCCGAATAATCAGGATCTTCAAAACCAGGAGGCTGTAAAACGAACACTGCCTCATGAAGTTCACCATAGAGAAAAGCTCTTTTAACATCCATTTGATAGACCTTGATATTCTTATAAGCATGATATTCTAGAAAGATTCGAATAGACTCTAATATTGCCACAGGAGCATATACTTCAGTATAATCAATTCCCTCTTGCTGATGAAAACCTTGCACCACTAATCGTGTCTTGTTTCTGACGATCACCCCACGATCGTCTTTCTTATACTTAAATACCCACTTAGTCAGAATAGATTTCTTGACTCTAGCAGGTTTGTCAATTAAATCCCAAACACCCAAACGTGCAAATTGCTGTAATTCTTCTTGCATGGCTTCTACCCAAGAATGATCTTGAAGGGCCATACGAGGTGTCGTTGGCTCAACTTGGGATAGAAAGCAAGTGAATTTAGCAACATTTACAATTCCAGAGGACTGCAAATCTGCATAAGCAAATAATACGTTATTCTCGCTTGACGAAGCAACTTGATGACTTGTTTGAACGCCCACATCAAGTTATCCAATGATGTTTTCCTGTGGATGATAATTGTGAATCCGAAGAGTGGGATTCTCAGGAACAACAAAATTATCAAATAAGTTAGTGTAATGTTCACCAAGTTCAGGAAATGAAACATCACTGTCAAGTTCAATAACCGGATCATCAGCTTGATTGTCATAAGAAGAAGTAGACACATTATCGAAAGCAGCTGGAGAAGCATCACATGGATCTTCAGTTGGAGCACCGGGTGGAGCTTCAACAACTATAGAGCTTGAAAATCTTGGAATTGCCAAATGATCTTCAAAGTATGCTCGAACCAGGTCTTCGTCTATGTTTTCAATTGATGGAGTAAATGAATTAAAGAAGCCATCATAGTCAAACATCTAGTCGGGACCTTTCCCTTGAGGAGGTGTGGTGTACTTTTGACAGTCCACATGATACCATTCCTCAACACAACAAGAAGTGACATTAAATACTCGTTTCTTTGGAGACACATACCCCAAGAAATATCCTTCAATGACTTTTTCTTCAAACTTATTCGCATCCTTCTTCAGCATCGTACAAGGACACCCAAAAGGCTCCAAATACTTTAAGTTAGGCTTTCGATTATTTAGAAGCTCGTAACTTTTTTTCTTGAGTCTTTTAACAGTTAAAACCCGATTAAGCGTATAGCAAGCTATATTCACCGCCTCATTCCAGAATTGGACGGGAAGCTTAGAATCAGCAAGCATAGTTCATGTAGCTTCAATCAAAGTTCGATTCTTTCGTTCAGCAACACCGTTTTTTTGTGGTACATAGGGTGCACTGTATTCTCGGTGAATTCCTTTTTGAATGCAAAAGAAATCCAATACAGTGTTCTTGAATTCAGTACCATTATCACTTCGAATTCTCCTCACCTTTTGTTTGTATATTGATTCGATCTTAGTGATAAGATTTTGTACCAGAACAGGTGTTTGATCCTTTGAACTCATAAATAACACCCATGAGTATCTTGAATAATCATCAGTGACAACAACACAATACCAGTCTCCAGAGATACTAGCACGATTCACATGACCAAATAGATCCATATGAAGTCGTTCAAGAGGAGTATCAATGAAATTCAATAACTTAGATGAGTGTGACTTTTTCTTCTACTTACCCATCTTGCATGTAATGCAGTGATCAGATAACTTAAAGTTCTTCAACGAAACACCCTCAACTAAGTCATTCGCCATTAAATAATTCATCTTTCGAACATGAATGTGACCCATTCTACGATGCCATAGAATAGAATCCTTCTCGGTAGCTTTAGAGACAAAACATGTTTCGATAGACGTTGATACTTTAGAACTCATATTTAAGACATAAATATCATTTGATCGAGGTGATCTCATGACAACCATGTCCTCGGGAATCACATATCCCGGTTTCAAAATAAGACACTCTTTATCAGTAAATACCGTGGTGTACTTCTTATCGCATATTTGCGACACACTCAATAAATTATGGTCCACCTTGTCACAGTAATTGACCTTTTCAAAAGTAATTTGACCATTAGAAACTTCACCCTCTTGTGTTATCATTCCCCCAGAATTCCCAGCAAACGCTGTCACACCCCGATCGTGATGGCGGAATAATCGAGGCGCGGCGACTAAGTCGTGATTGTTGAGCACAATAGTATAAAAGTCTAAATGCATAAACATAACCAAAATGTCAAATATTACACCATCCAGGTAACATGAAACAAATTGTTTTAATACAAAATATCAAGTTTCCAAACAACTCCTAGACTAGCCTTCATCTCTCTAAGGCCTCTAAACTTGCTAGGGATTTCTTGCTGCATTATTTCCTGAAAACATGTAACAAACTGTCAACTACATAAAGTAGATGAGTGAATTCATAGGTTTAAAGAAAAAGAGTTTATACACAAACATACTAGTATAGGTTGTAGGGGTTTATATATAGGGTGTACCTGCGGCTAACCCACCACTCCTACAACTTATACTACTATGTTTGGATATAATACCCGGTTTTAAGATGGTTTGTAAGAAAAGGTCTCTTGGTTTTCCCAAAGAGGTTTTTGTAGTAAGTAAAACATGAAATGTTCTCCTGGACTCTCAGCGGGCTTATTATTCTCCCATTAGAGTCGTTTGTGATAAGATTACTCAAAGATTTGTGGTCTCCCAACGGTACATGTAGCACATAGCAGTTAAGCATAAATAAGGACATATAGATTTGAGCATGCTAAGTTTACTAGATAAACCAACACCAAGATCCCACTGTTTACTAGTATCCAAGATGATGGTGAATAAATGATGATGATGATGAATGATGATGAAACTCAATGATCACACAAGACTTGATTGATCCCACGCAAGACTTAAACCAAGACTACCTCGTTCTTGTCATCCAGGACTCAGCTAGGTTCTACCGAGAGTAGGATAGACTCCCCAAAGAATCCTGGGTTCCCTTGGTCCCTACCGAGACTAGTATAGGTCCTCAAGAGTTATGGATTTCACCGAGACTAGTATGAAATCCCATGAGTTACGAGTGCCACCGAGAATAGAATGCCACTCATGGTCGCGAGTTCTACCGAGAGTAGAATAGACTCTCGCGTCCAATTCAACTCATGATGCTTTGATCTCTAGATTTCCATGCTGACACAATGACTATGATGATATGAATATGATTCCCATTCCCATGATGTCAATGTTCATAGAATTTCCCATACTCATTGATTTCCAATGTTCTTAGATCTCCATAAGTTGATGGGTTTTCCCCATGTTCATAGATCTCCAAAGTTTATAGATTCTTAAAAAAAGCTTGTGGATTTCCGCACGTGTGTAGAAATCCAAAAGTTTATAGTTTAAAGAGTGTTTGCATAAATGATTTTATCCAAACGTGTAAAGTTACCATGTTTCCACCCCATAGTTTTGAAAAGCTTAAATAGGGGCTATGAACTCACCTTGATCTCGGGTTAGGATGGTGCTACAATAGATCTCCTTAGCCTAGAGTTGAACATATATATAAGGTTAACAACGTGCTATAAGTCTAAGAAAACGAGCTTACGCGGCCTCGAGCAAAAACTGGGTTTTAAAGACGAAAACAGCTTGGTTCTGGCTTGATTCGATCGAATAGGAACACGTTCGATCGAATAGACACACATTCGGTCGAATCTGAGGCACACTCGATCGAACTAGAAACACATTTGGTCGAACCAGTTGGAAAAACTCGTTCGGTCGAACATGGAACTTGTTCGATCGAATAGACACTCGTTCGATCGAATACGAAACTCATTCGGTCGAATGAGTTGGAGACCATTCGGTTGCTTTCCTATTCGATCGACTGGACTGATTCGATCGACTGGTTCGATCGAATGAGTCTGATTCGACTCCTTCAAGCTGGGCGACGGAGAAACCTACGGGTTTTTCAGATTTTCCAGATTTTTGACCCAAAATCGAAGTTTTTGACATGGAAATGCTCGGGATTGAAAGGGCTATCGATTCCTAGTGATTTTAAACACAAAAGCCTGCATTTTGACACCAAAACAAGACGGTTTTTGACCCGAAAACTCTAGAAACGAAAATGGGTGTTTTTGCTCGATTTGAGGCCGAAAATGGTTATGAAAATGGATGATTTTCAAGAAGATCTTACCAAGAATAACAACAAACAGATTTGTGGACTCGGATTTGAAGTTTGAAGACTTTCTCTCTCTAGTTTCTCTCTCTAGAATGAGAGTGTTTGGGTGGGAAGTGTTGGTGGAAATGAAAGAGATGGTGTAAGAATACTTGATTTTCCGCTTAAATACTCGGGTGACTCGGGTTCGGGTTTAGGCTACCGACGGGTCAAGACTAGTCGAGTTCATAAGTTTTTAAACAAACTAAAACTTTTTCAGCAAAACTTTTATAAAACCATTTTCCGAATAATTATTTGAAATCTTTTTAAATAAGAACATTTAATTTTTCGAAAGCATAAAAATTAATATTTTTCAGGCGTAAATGTCGTTTTATAAAATAAACATTTTAAATGATAAAAGCAGATTTTTCCAATGATATGGGTTCCGAACTTATCGTCCAGAATCCCAAAGTCTATAGTTTCCGATGATTTCACGATCCTAGTTTACCAATCGAATTTCAGGGCGTTACATCCTCCCCAATTTAGAGGAATTTCGTCCCGAAATTTAGAACTTAGTATAGTTGATGCAATGATGTTTTAGATCAAATGATCCCATGATGACCACTATGCGCCACTACCCCTAATTTTCGTCTTGGATACCACCCAAATCAAGTTGAAGGGGTTTATATATAGGGTGTACCAGCGGCTAACCCACCACTCCCTCAACTCCACTTGGGTGTTTCTTTCGACTCCTATTAGTTCAATGACACACAGGACGACACACTATTTTCCACTACAAGGCATCACCTTCAAGCTTTACATCAGACATATTCATTTCGGATTGAAGGGGTTTATATATAGGGTGTACCAGCGGCTAACCCACCACTCCTTCAATCTCCAATGAATAATTCCCTCAATAACTCTTGAATTTAACGCCTCACAGCTGCCACGCTAACTATGAGTCCCTAATTCCAAGTCTCGCTTCAGACATAATCAACTTGTGCCGAAGGGGTTTATGTATAGGGTGTACCAGCGGCTAACCCACCACTCCTTCAACATTCATTGATTAATTCCCTACACGAAGCTTGAGTTCACGACTCATAGTTACACAATAGCATATTGTTTATACACGTATACACCTGTGAACTTGATGTAATTATATTCCGGACTATAATTACGAGTTCACCTTGTATCAATGTATAAACTCCATTGTGTGCGGCTAGAAAAATCGACACGACACCACACACACACACACAACCATGCTTCATGAATGCTAGAATGATGACAAATTTTGGCTCAATGATACATAGTTTACCCCAATGTTTACATGATTAAGTATGCACAACTTGTGTTTTCCAGCACGAGTCATGGGTAGCCAAACTTGGTGTTATGCAAATAAGAGAATATTTATAAGCAAATAGGAACAACATGATACTTCATTGATTGATATTGGTCCCTGATTACATGATTACGATTACATAGACTCCAAGATTTCTAGAATTACAAAGATGATGACTATGCGAACAGATGAGGGTATTCCTCCTTCATCTTATCCTCTCGCTCCCATGTGAACTCGGGTCCACGATGGTTGTTCCAACGTACCTTGACTATGGGTATCCGGCTTCGCTTAGTCCTTTTGACTTCTCGATCTAGGATCTCGACAGGTTCCTCAACAAAGTGTAGTTTGTCGTCGATGCGAACCGTGTCGATCGGGATTTGAGCGGTCTCGTCAACGAGGCACTTTTTGAGTTGCGACACATGAAAAACGTTATGAACACGGCTGAGTTCTGGAGGCAATTCCAAGCGATAGGCTACGGGTCCGACCTTTTCGATGATCTTGAAAGGTCCTACGTACCTTGGAGCAAACTTTCCCTTTTTCCCGAAGCGAACAATGCCCTTCCAGGGGGAAACTTTGAGCATTACGCGATCGCCTATTTGGAACTCCAGAGGTTTGCGGCGTTTGTCAGCGTAATACTTGTGTCGACAGCGGGCGTCCTTAAGTCTTTGCTGGATGATGGCGATACTGTCAGTGGTTTCCTGTATCAGTTCCGGGCCGAGGATTTGAGAATCTCCGGTCTCGGACCAACACAGTGGAGAACGACATTTCCTGCCATAGAGTGCCTCGAATGGTGCGCATTTGATGGTAGCATGATAGCTGTTATTGTATGAGAACTCTGCAAGAGGAAGGTGAGCCTCCCAGCTACTACCGAATTCAAGGATACAGGCTCTGAGCATATCCTCCAGGGTTTGTATGGTCCTTTCGCTCTGTCCGTCCGTTTCAGGATGATAGGCAGAGCTAAGTTTCACACTTGTCCCAAAGGCTTTCTGAAATGACTTCCAGAACCTTGACGCAAAAGAGGGGTCACGGTCAGACGTGATGCCCTTAGGCACACCGTGACGGGTTACGATCTCACGAATGTAAATCCGCGCCAGCTTCTCCGTAGTGTAGTCCTCGCGGACAGGGAGAAAGTGGGCAGACTTGGTCAAGTAATCCACGATAACCCAAATCGTGTCATAACCGCTGGGTGTCCGCGGGAGTTTGGTAATGAAGTCCATAGCGACTTCGTCCCACTTCCACTGCGGTATGATCGGTTTTTGTAACAGGCCAGATGGTCTCTGATGTTCAGTCTTGATCCGCGAGCATGTTAGGCACCTACCGACGTACAAAGCTATGACTTTCTTCATACCCGGCCACCAGAAGTGAGACTTGAGATTCTGATACATTTTATCACTGCCCGGGTGAATAGAGTATCTGGATTTGTGCGCTTCGTTCAGGATAAGTTCTCGAAGTGGTTCAGAGTTTGGAATCCACATGCGATTTAAGTAGTAAAGTATACCATCATACTTGGTTTCAAACTTCCGTTCGGCACCGCAAGATAGCATATTTTTGAGATCACCACCAGCAATCGCTTGCTTTTGAGCTTCAAGAACCAAGGAGGGAAGATTGGACTGAATACGGATCGCATGCAACTGGGTCCTTTCCTTGCGACTTAACGCGTCAGCCACTACGTTAGCCTTTCCAGGGTGGTAGCGGATTTCGCAGTCGTAGTCACTTAGGAGTTCAACCCATCGACGTTGTCGCATGTTTAGCTCCCTTTGGTTGAGGATGTGTTGTAGGCTCTTGTGGTCGGTGAAGATGACACATTTCGTACCGTATAGGTAGTGTCTCCATATTTTTAAGGCAAAGACCACAGCACCCAATTCCAAGTCGTGGGTGACATAAATCCTCTCATGACTCTTGAGTTGGCGCGAGGCATAAGCGATGACCTTACCGCGTTGCATTAAGACGCAGCCTAGACCTTGGCTCGAGGCGTCGCAATAAACAACAAAATCATCGTTACCCTCAGGAAGTGACAGGATTGGTGCATGACAGAGTTTATGTTTCAATGTTTGGAAAGCCTCTTCTTGCTCTTGGTTCCAAATGAATGGTTCCCCTTTTTGAGTTAACATTGTGAGAGGCAATACGATCTTTGAAAAGTTCGAGATGAATCGACGGTAGTACCCAGCTAAACCAAGAAATGAACGAATTTCGGTTGGCGTTGTAGGCGCTCCCCAATTTTTGATGGCTTCAATCTTGGCAGGGTCGACATGAATGCCTTCCTTGTTAATGATGTGACCTAAGAATTGAACTTCCCTTAGCCAGAATTCGCATTTGGAGAATTTGGCGTAGAGTTGCTCTTTCCTCAGCAGATCCAAGGTAAGCCTGAGATGAAGCTCATGGTCGGCTTTAGAGCGGGAATAAACGAGAATATCGTCAATGAAGACGATAACAAACTGGTCCAGGTATGGACGACAAACGCGATTCATGAGATCCATGAACACCGCAGGGGCATTCGTCAAACCAAAAGGCATGACTAGGAACTCGTAGTGTCCATAACGAGTTCTGAAAGCGGTTTTCGCGATGTCGTCCTCCATGACGCGTACTTGGTGATAACCTGAGCGTAGGTCGATCTTGGAAAAGTAAGTGGCTCCTTGCAGCTGGTCGAAAAGATCGTCAATCCTTGGTAATGGATACCGATTCTTGACCGTGAGTTTGTTAAGCTCACGATAGTCTATGCACATCCGGAAAGATCCGTCCTTCTTCTTGACGAAGAGGACTGGAGCTCCCCATGGAGATGAACTAGGGCGAATAAAACCCTTGTCTAGTAGTTCCTGTAGCTGGCTCGATAATTCCTGCATTTCTGACGGAGCCAAACGATACGGAGATTTTGCCACGGGGGTTGCACCGGGAACTAATTCGATGTGGAATTCGACTTGTCGGCTAGGAGGTAGTCCGGGTAAGTCTTTAGGAAAAACGTCTGGAAATTCACGCACAACGGGGACATCAGAGAGCTTCTTCCCCAAAGATTTCTTGATGGAGACATGAGCTAGGAAGGCGAGACACTTCTTTCGAAGGCATCGCCGAGCTTTAAAGCAGGAGATTAATTTCAGACATCTGCCTGATCTTTCTCCTTGAATAATTATGGACTCGCCAGAAGAACAAGGAACGCGAATGAGCTTCTCAGCACACACCACTTCCGCGTGGTTGATGGACAACCAATCCATCCCAACAATTACATCGAAACTTCCTAATTGCATAGGGATGAGGTCAATGTTAAGAGACGTCTGATCAAACGTAAGCGTGCAATTGCGAACGATTTTGTTCACTTGGGTAGACTCTCCGTTTGCCATTTCGACAGAGAAAGCGGGGTCTAAGACAGAGGTTCCTAGATTAAGCAATGGGACCAACTCGCTAGAAATAAAACTCCTATCTGCACCCGTGTCAAATAGAATAGAAACCCAGAGATTGTTAAGGATGAACGTACCAGTAATGACGTCAGGATTTTGGCGAGCTTCAGCAGCGCCAATAGTAAAGGCTCGGCCTTGGGCCGGAGGAAGATTTGCAAGACGAGGACACCTGCTCCTGAAATGGTCCGTGGCTCCACACTCGAAACAGCTTCGAGTGTTGCTGGGTTGGGAACTGCTGCTCTGTATTGCCAGTTGATTACCTTGAAATCTGCAGCGTTCCGCTAGGTGCCCCAAACGTCCACAGTTCGTGCATTTCCAGCACGGGGTTCCGGCAGGGTGATGAAATTGGCAAGTGCCGCACTTGGGGTGAACCCCAGTGTACTCCCTCTTTGGCCTTCCAGAAGGGGTGGGAGCAGGAGCGACAGAGCTGATTGGGGTTGCGGGAGTAACCATCGCGTAACTGCTAGCCTTACGCTTTTTGATGCGGTTGATCTTTTTGGATGAGCCCTCAGCGGCCTTGCCCGTACCTTTAGCTAGGACCCCAGTCTTAACCTGGTCCTGGGTCAGTCGGGCAGCTAGTTCAATGGCCGCTTGTAGGGTTGATGGGTCAGCCCCGATAACGATTCCACGGACAGTGTCAGGTAGGCCATTGATGTAAAGCTCAATAGCCCGGGAGGGAGGGGTGACCAAGTGTGGTACGAGAAGGGAGAGCTCGTGAAAACGCTCCGTGTACCCTTGGTGATCAGCGCCCTTCATTCTGTGCACCCAAAACTCAGCTTCAAGTTTCTGCACCTCACTGCGAGGTACGAACTCGCGGGTAACCAAAGCTACAAATTCCGACCAGGTCATGGCCAAGGCAGCCTCACGCCCGCGGGTTCTTATCTCGTTGTTCCACCAGGTCAGCGCGCGTTTAGACAACATGCTTGCCGCGTGCGTGACTTTCAGTGTCTCAGGGCACGAGCTAATAACAAAGGCAGCCTCCATCTTTTCGATCCACTGGAGGAGACCAACGGCGCCTTCTGAACCGCTGAAGCTGGTGGGTTTGGTAGCCATGAAGTCCTTATATGGCTTATTTGCTGGTTCATTTGCGTTCTGAGCTGGAATTTGGTTGGCCCCAGAGGTTCCTTCTTGCCTCAGCCCCTGGCTGATGGCTGTTACCATGCCTGGTAACACAGCCGCGATCTGCTGGGCTATAAGGTTGGCTAGATCAGCGGAGTCCAAGGGGGCGGGTGCACGTCTGGGAGGCATTCTTGACTTGACGAAAAAAAAACGAGCGTTAGATAGAATCGATGACACGCCAAAGATTAAGAATAGAGGACATAGATTATACCAAGAACACAGAATGACATGGCTCAAGAGATTAACAGTTAATATACAACACATAAGCACGCAGCACGTATATAAGTGTAGACATGTGATTGTGATGCATGAGCTATCTAGAGTCAAGGATCCTAGGTTATAGTCTAGGTCGGTTTCCTAATTCCCTATAACCACTGGCTCTGATACCAATCTGTCACACCCCGATCGTGATGGCGGAATAATCGAGGCGCGGCGACTAAGTCGTGATTGTTGAGCACAATAGTATAAAAGTCTAAATGCATAAACATAACCAAAATGTCAAATATTACACCATCCAGGTAACATGAAACAAATTGTTTTAATACAAAATATCAAGTTTCCAAACAACTCCTAGACTAGCCTTCATCTCTCTAAGGCCTCTAAACTTGCTAGGGATTTCTTGCTGCATTATTTCCTGAAAACATGTAACAAACTGTCAACTACATAAAGTAGATGAGTGAATTCATAGGTTTAAAGAAAAAGAGTTTATACACAAACATACTAGTATAGGTTGTAGGGGTTTATATATAGGGTGTACCTGCGGCTAACCCACCACTCCTACAACTTATACTACTATGTTTGGATATAATACCCGGTTTTAAGATGGTTTGTAAGAAAAGGTCTCTTGGTTTTCCCAAAGAGGTTTTTGTAGTAAGTAAAACATGAAATGTTCTCCTGGACTCTCAGCGGGCTTATTATTCTCCCATTAGAGTCGTTTGTGATAAGATTACTCAAAGATTTGTGGTCTCCCAACGGTACATGTAGCACATAGCAGTTAAGCATAAATAAGGACATATAGATTTGAGCATGCTAAGTTTACTAGATAAACCAACACCAAGATCCCACTGTTTACTAGTATCCAAGATGATGGTGAATAAATGATGATGATGATGAATGATGATGAAACTCAATGATCACACAAGACTTGATTGATCCCACGCAAGACTTAAACCAAGACTACCTCGTTCTTGTCATCCAGGACTCAGCTAGGTTCTACCGAGAGTAGGATAGACTCCCCAAAGAATCCTGGGTTCCCTTGGTCCCTACCGAGACTAGTATAGGTCCTCAAGAGTTATGGATTTCACCGAGACTAGTATGAAATCCCATGAGTTACGAGTGCCACCGAGAATAGAATGCCACTCATGGTCGCGAGTTCTACCGAGAGTAGAATAGACTCTCGCGTCCAATTCAACTCATGATGCTTTGATCTCTAGATTTCCATGCTGACACAATGACTATGATGATATGAATATGATTCCCATTCCCATGATGTCAATGTTCATAGAATTTCCCATACTCATTGATTTCCAATGTTCTTAGATCTCCATAAGTTTATGGGTTTTCCCCATGTTCATAGATCTCCAAAGTTTATAGATTCTTAAAAAAAGCTTGTGGATTTCCGCACGTGTGTAGAAATCCAAAAGTTTATAGTTTAAAGAGTGTTTGCATAAATGATTTTATCCAAACGTGTAAAGTTACCATGTTTCCACCCCATAGTTTTGAAAAGCTTAAATAGGGGCTATGAACTCACCTTGATCTCGGGTTAGGATGGTGCTACAATAGATCTCCTTAGCCTAGAGTTGAACATATATATAAGGTTAACAACGTGCTATAAGTCTAAGAAAACGAGCTTACGCGGCCTCGAGCAAAAACTGGGTTTTAAAGACGAAAACAGCTTGGTTCTGGCTTGATTCGATCGAATAGGAACACGTTCGATCGAATAGACACACATTCGGTCGAATCTGAGGCACACTCGATCGAACTAGAAACACATTTGGTCGAACCAGTTGGAAAAACTCGTTCGGTCGAACATGGAACTTGTTCGATCGAATAGACACTCGTTCGATCGAATACGAAACTCATTCGGTCGAATGAGTTGGAGACCATTCGGTTGCTTTCCTATTCGATCGACTGGACTGATTCGATCGACTGGTTCGATCGAATGAGTCTGATTCGACTCCTTCAAGCTGGGCGACGGAGAAACCTACGGGTTTTTCAGATTTTCCAGATTTTTGACCCAAAATCGAAGTTTTTGACATGGAAATGCTCGGGATTGAAAGGGCTATCGATTCCTAGTGATTTTAAACACAAAAGCCTGCATTTTGACACCAAAACAAGACGGTTTTTGACCCGAAAACTCTAGAAACGAAAATGGGTGTTTTTGCTCGATTTGAGGCCGAAAATGGTTATGAAAATGGATGATTTTCAAGAAGATCTTACCAAGAATAACAACAAACAGATTTGTGGACTCGGATTTGAAGTTTGAAGACTTTCTCTCTCTAGTTTCTCTCTCTAGAATGAGAGTGTTTGGGTGGGAAGTGTTGGTGGAAATGAAAGAGATGGTGTAAGAATACTTGATTTTCCGCTTAAATACTCGGGTGACTCGGGTTCGGGTTTAGGCTACCGACGGGTCAAGACTAGTCGAGTTCATAAGTTTTTAAACAAACTAAAACTTTTTCAGCAAAACTTTTATAAAACCATTTTCCGAATAATTATTTGAAATCTTTTTAAATAAGAACATTTAATTTTTCGAAAGCATAAAAATTAATATTTTTCAGGCGTAAATGTCGTTTTATAAAATAAACATTTTAAATGATAAAAGCAGATTTTTCCAATGATATGGGTTCCGAACTTATCGTCCAGAATCCCAAAGTCTATAGTTTCCGATGATTTCACGATCCTAGTTTACCAATCGAATTTCAGGGCGTTACAAACGCTACATAACCCCCTTGAATATTTCTCACATTGGTTAAGAGGTCGAGATTTCCAGTGATATGACGAGAACATCCACTATCCATTATCCATTGTTCACCAGACACAGTCTTGGATGTATCCTACACACAAAGTAAAAGTGATTAGTTCAAAAAGGCAGCCCAGGCCTCAGTCTTGGGCACCTTTTGAGTTTCTCTTGGAACATTAACTTGAACATATTTCAACTGTTGTTCAGCAACTTGAGAATAAGTTACCGGCTTCTTAGACTTTCGTCTTAGATAAGCAGCTTGAACGACATTTGAATTTGTGTTCTTACATATGGGCTTAGTTGGAATAAATTTTGGTTTCACTTGACCATGTGTTTCATTCAAATCAATCACCTTACGTGAATTCATGTTTGAAAACATGACGTGTGTATCATCCTCACACGACACGGGTTGTTTCAGAATCTCCTTTATCACCGGAACCGGTTTCGAATTGTCCTTGACAAAGGATGAAGATTCTGATATTTCTGTTGACCACAACTTCGCATGTCTACACGGTCCTGATGAGGTTTGGCAAAAACAGATGCAACAGAAGGTTGATAACTTACATTTTCAGTGAAACGTTTGGCCAAATCATCAGAAGTTACAGACTTCTTTTTCATATAAAAGTCAAGGTTAGAGCAATTGGAAAAAAACTTCAAAGTATCTGTTCTAGTTGATTTTACAAACTGAACCTTTTTAGCATGTTCTAATAGTTATTTTGTTTTAATCAACGGGTTTGATGAGTTCTATGTTTTGGCAGAAACATATTGACGTTTGAGATCTTTTAACTTGTCAGTTTCATTGTAAAAGACGCTTTCGATCAGTTCAGGTTTAATGATACTAATCGGAATGTCTTTTTCAGTGAGCATCGTGTTCATTCAATTTAGCTTAAAAACACGAGCAGATGATGGCTTAGAACTAGTAGGATTGATGAAACGCATCAAATCCTCATCAGAAATTTTTGGTTTTTTCTTATTTCCTTGCCTTCACAGGTTTGACTTTCACTTTTTCTTCCTTCTTCACATGAGGCTTGTTTGAACCATACACAGCTTCCTCAAAATCATGAGGTTCACAAAGAATATGATTAGAACTTGGAATGTTCTTGTTTTTGTGTATCACCTCGGGTTCAAACACATCCTCAATAATCACTTTGTCAACATTCTCAACAAAAACTTTGTTTCTTTCAACATGAGGTTTTTGAGGTGCAAGTTGGGTTTTAACAGTTTCAGTTTTAACAGGTTTAGACATTTCTAAAATCACAGGTTCTTTCACAATCACGTCTTCTTCTCTTTTAGCAAAAGGATTTACTTTATAATCATTATGAACAGATGGTGTAATTTCAACAAAACCTACACCTTTCTTTGAATCTTTTTTCTTTCCAGACACTTCGATTATTTCGTTTAGCAAAAAGGAAGAGTTTCAAAATTTACCCAACTTGTTCTTTAGCTCAAGAACCTCATTCTCAAGCTCGGTTATCTTCAATCGATGTTTTAAGATTTCTTGAAACTTTTGATCATTAATTGTCATTTTAACAGATAACTCAGCCTTGAGATCATGGTTACTTGTCGACAAAGCTTTAATCTTCTCTGGAGATCTCATTTGAGATTCAAGATATTGTCGATAAGTATCCTTTAATGAAGCAATTTCTCTCACTAAATTATCATTATGATTCTTTAAAGACTCTAACTTAGGTTTGTTAGTTTCACATTCAACACAAGTTACTTTAACAGATGAAGTAGCAGAGATAGAATGACTAACCTCATTGATCTTAGCCATGCAAGCAAATATGGTTGGAATATTAACACATGAATCATCAGAATCGGATTCAGTGTCATTATCATACGATAGCTCACTTCCGCTTGCATCTTGAAACACATCATTTGTCTTGAATTATCATTACACAGCAGTCTTTGTGACCAATCGGTTCCATCGGCTAACATTGCTTGTGACCCAGAAGTAGACGGTTTCTTTTCAGCATCATTACCTCGTGGTGTAGAAGTACTTTGGTTTTAACCACGAGGACCAGTATACTGCTTTTCGGTTTGTCACATTCCTTTGCAAAATGACCAAACTCTTGGCAATTGTAACATTTCACCTTTAACTTATCAAATCCCAATTTCTTGTTCAAAGTAGGAAGATCTTTTCTGGTCCTTTGCATAAATCTTTTAACCTTACGAACAATTATAGCCATGTTCCACTTCAAGTCCATAATCTCTAAGTCATCAGGATCAATCTGATCGTAATCTTCATCAGTCAGATCACTTGTGGCTATCTTACTACTTACCAAATTCTCATAAAAAGACATGAAGGCTGTTAGAAAAGCAAAATTTTGTTAAGCTTCCTTCATGTTTACAGTTGGTGATGGAGAAAACGGATTTGTAGTAGATGAATTTCCAGAATCAACAGAAACACCAGGTGATCCAGAATTACCAGCAGTGTAAAAACATGCTCTTGGATCATTATATATGGTTGTTGCATTCTCACTTGCATTTTGTGTAAGAAATGCAGTGATTGGTGAAATGGTTGAACTTAGAGGCATGCTACCACCGTAAAAAGCAGGATCTTGACTCTCTGGAAGACTTTTGACATTTTAGATCATACTCTCTTGCTTCAATCTTTTGAAAGAATTCAGTTGCAGTTAACTCTTCATTCTTGAAATAATTGTTCTCTTTTAGAACCATCAAAAAATGTAGAATAAGAAATCGGTAGTGCACTCTTAATAGTATCAATCTTATCAACCTCAGAAGTTTCCAATTTCATTTTATCCATTTCAGCTATCAAGTGATTAAACCTAATCGTCATCTCCTCAACTGTTTCTCCCTACAATAGATTGAAGTTTCGAAATAGAAACTTGAGCATTACCTTCTTAATCTCAGCTGTATTCCCCATACTTCTCATATGAATATGTTGGAATAAAGAATCACAGATCTTTATGCTACTCACTTGGTGAAAGATGTTTTTGGGTAAAGCCATTGTAAGAGTAGAATAAGCCTTTGTCTCAATCTCTAACGCTTTCTTCTCTTCTTGTGAGTATTGAGAGATGGCTTTCGGTGTGTAACCAATAGTGTCATCTCCTATCATTGGAACAACATATACCTCATCTAAGCAATACGAGCAGTCATGGTGAACAGAACCCAAATGAGCACGGAAACGGGGTTCCCATTTAGCAAAATCGCTAAATTTCATCAACCTTGGTCATTTCGAATGTGAACCTATCTCGGTATCAAGTTGAAACATTTTTTGCATTAACATATTCTGTGAAGCTAGTGCATACATACCAGCCATTTTGCTAAATGACAAAGTTTTCAAACTTCAAGGGTTAAAGATTAAAATTATATTAACGAACTGTGAACAGTAGAGTTAACGAACTGTAAACAGTGGTTAACGAATCACAACTTTAACGAATTAAGAGTTGTTTAGGTAACGAATCAGAAATAGTTAACGAATCTAAAAGATGTTAACGAATCTGGTCAACGAATTGGTTTGATGAAATAAGTCAACGAATCATATTAACGAATCTGATTTCAAAACAATGAATCACAACGTGACAACTTAGCGAATTAGAACAACGAACTGTTCTGCGAATTAGATCAAGTAACGAATTAGATGATTGAATGGTTTTCTTTAACGAATCACTAAGAGTAATCTTAGAGAATTAAGTAGTGAATTAGCTACAATTGATAATGAATCAACTTATAGCGAATCAGGTTGATACAACGGTTTGTAACAAACTCTGACAACTTGTTCCACGTGGCTAAAGTTGTTATAATAACAATTAATGAGGTAAGACACGTGTCACACGAGTTGGTTGACATGAATTAGAAAGTGTAACGAATTAGTCCATGAATCAGCTAATAATTATAACGAATCAGCTTAAGACCTTAACGAATGAGCCAGACATGTTAACGAATTAAGTGAATCTTCAAATATTCAAATATTCATCATTCATTTCCAGAATTCTGGAAAAAACATATGAACATCCAGCAAAACTTATATTTGTTATACTTTTTCAATACCGTACCAAATCACACACTTACCTATCAAATTACACGCAAACACAACACAAATCCAAATCCAATCATTGCATAATCGATTAACACTTAACTCGAAATCGATTAAGCCAAAACAATCCCCTGTTTTCAGTCAAAACAGATTCAAAACAAATCGATCCAAAACCAATCCAAAAACCAATTCCAACTCAAAATACCTTTCCAATACCTTAACAACCTTAAATCCAATCCAAATCAATCCATATATTAACCAATTAACAACAAATCTGGTCAAAATCAAATCGAATACAATTTATACCAAAATACCAATTAACAGTCCTTGAATCACGAATTAACACACGAATCAAGAGCAATCGAACAAACCTAAAGCTCTGATACCACTTGTTTGAACACCAGATCTCAGATATGATATATAGATTATAATAACTAAACGGATCTAGTTCATAGTTTCTATTGATTATGTTATATATCGTATATATTAGTATTAGTTTATATTAGGTGTATATGTATAATAGATTGAAAAGATTAAGGTGAAGATCGAGAGAGAAATCGGGCAGAGGTTCGATATACTTTAACTCAATTCTTAAATTAACAGTAGAATAACACCACTATATATAGAAGACGAGTCTGATTCGTTAACATTCCATAACGAATCAGACACCGCCTTCGTTACAATACAATAACGAAATAACATTAACGAACTACTCCCTGATTCGTTAAACATCCTTAACGAATCAGGAGGGATCTTAACTTAAGTCTAGTTCGTTAAACATCCTTAACGAACTAGACGAATCCTTTAACGAACTACATTAATAACTTAATATTTATTACATAAATAAAACGATAATTACAATAAAGGATAAATACAAAGACTCGAGACGCAAAACCGTGTACTAACAACAATTCTCAATTGGTAGTATAATTATATATTATTATCATCATTATCTTATATATCTATATATATATATAACCTATTTTTAAAATTATTATTATAATTTCTATCATTATCATTAATAATATTATTATAAGCTTTATTATTAATTCATTTTTATAAAACCAAACTCTTGATTTAAACCTGTCTTGCTTTTATTTAATATTGGTTTAGTTATTAAAAAGTCCAATAAAATTATATTATCTTATTTTAATTATCAATTAAGTATGAGTCCCTAATCGTTAACAAATTAACCGGTAACCTGATTAACAACCGAACCTTCTCGTTCAATGTTTCAAAGATAGTTTCAACTAAAGTTCAAGTTCATTAATATGTTATTTATTCGTTTTCAATTAGCTTTCAAGTCGGATTCGTTCGTTTCGTTCGCAAGCTATCTACATTTCGATCATTTATTATTTCTCGATTCGTCAATCGAGGTGGGTACTTTCATACCCCGTTTTCTATCTTTCGTTTTGGGTGACATTTCATACGTATTCAACTAAATGCTTTATACAAGAATCTTAAACCCACAAACGTGATTGTATACATTACTTAAATACTTTCTCGATTTGGTATTCTATGATTATATGCTTACGTGTTTATCGCTTTTGATTGGTGGAAGTCTATAAATCCTAGACTACTTGGCATCCCTTGTAGCAAGGTGTCGTTAACGTAATGAAATTAACGATATTCTATTAAATCCTAGACTATTTGGTATCCCCTTATAGTTAGGTGTCGCTAACGTAATTCTATTAACGATTTCATCCAAATTATGGCTTTTATTTATTGTGTCATATACAAGTTTTGTGGTTTTTTATTATTATATACTTATATGCTCAAACTTATGAATTGCTCACCAACCTTTGTGTTGACAAACTTGATTTTATGAAATGTTACAGGTTTAACTATCGTTGACTCGAGGACTTGATGAAAAACGTTACCAAGACTATTAGGGTATTAGTAAAATGAACAATATAATTGCTACATGTTTTCAAATTTGTTGTATGAATGAGATGTGTTGTTTATTGATTTATGAAATAAAATGAGTTGATTAAATATTGTCACTTTAAACAGTGTCTTATGTTTTTGGGCATTCGGTTGCACCCCGGCATGTTCCCTCCGACTTTGGTCAGGGTGTGACAAGCTAGCTCCTCGTTTCGTTGGTCCTTTCAAAATCCTTGAACGTGTTGGGAAGGTAGCTTATCGACTCGAACTACCGCAAGAACTTGTCGGTGTTCATCCGACATTCCATGTTTCGAATCTTAAAAAGTGCTTAGCTGAGGGTAATCTTCATGTACCTCTCGACGAAGTGTATGTCGATGATTCGATGATCATGGTTGGACGACCCGTTGAGATCATGGATCACAACGAGAAGAAAACCAAGTGTAGTCGTATTTGATTAGTCAAAGTTCGATGGGAATCACGGCGTGGCGCGGAATTTACTTGGGAACGTGAAGACACTATGAAAGAGAAGTATCCACATTTGTTTGCATCGTCGTCTTCGTCTTAATTTCGGGACAAAAGTTTCTAAAGTAGTAGATACTGTGACATTCGTCAATTTCGGCTCTAGAATAGTATTCGTTTTGTAAACTTTTATCTTGTAAACCCACCCTTTTTGTAAACAGACACTTTGAAAATAATCAAAATGATAGATTTTATGTTACAATATTGTTTTACACTTGTTGGGCCTTGAAAACATTTATTTCGGTCTTTAAAACGCGTTAAAATCACTTAAAACTAACTACAGGGACCAAAACTGCCATTTTTGAAACCTGGAAATTATCAGCCACTACCCATCGCGATACGCGATGGGTGAGGCTCTTACACCAATCGCATAGCGCGACCTCAGGGTCGGCAGGCTACAGGATTTTTGTTGTTATTATAAATTCTTTGATAGTTACATTTTAAACCCTTACTTTAATTATTTACACTTCTTGTCTTTTATTTTAAAGAATTTCCAAAACAACCTTCCTAATTCAAGGCTTTCATCTTTATTTAGGCCTTGCTCGTTAACTCCATCCACCCGGTTATTCATATTTGCCGATCAAGTTTTATACTTGAACGTGAGTACTTTCATACCCCGTTTTTCTATCTTTTATTTTGGGGGTGACATTTCATCTTATCTAAACTAAAATGTTTTATACTTGGGTCTTAAACAACAAATGTTATTGTATACTTTACTTAAATACTTGCTCGATTTGGTGTTCTATGGTTATATGTCTATGTGTTTATCGCTTTTGGTTGGTTGAATCTATAAATCCTAGAATACTTGGCATCCCCTTGTCGCAAGGTGTCGTTAACGTAATGCAATTAATGATAACTATTAAATCCTAGACTATTTGGCATCCCCTTGTAGTTAGGTTTCGCTAACGTAATTCTATTAGCGATTTTATCCAAATTATTGCTTTTATCCTAGACTTACCTCTCCGCCGTACGCCGTTGCATCTCTCGTCGGCAGTCCATCAGATCAACTCCAGATCTGATATAACCGTTGCTCATTATATACGATTGAAAGCTCAAACAGTGGGTTGAGACAACGAAGTGACAACATCGGAGCTCCTTTACCGAAGCTAGTTTTCTTTTTTTTTTTCTGCTTCAGCTAGCTCCTCACCGGAGCTATTTCAACACCTGAGCTTCTCACCGGAGAACACTTCACGAGCCGCTGCTAATTTCCGACGACCTGCACCCCGGTGCTACAACCACTAATTTTCCAAGGACCTGCATAATATCCTACGGCAGCCACCACTGCATAAAGTCGTATGGAATGGATCGGAACACGAAGGAAAGAATCGGAGCAGTGTGCTGGGTTTAAAATGCCGGTGAACCTTACCCATTATTATTATTATTATATTACTGTTATATTATTATTATTATTATTATTATTATTATTATTATTTGGATTGGGTGGGCTACTGTTTGTGCTTGTGTGATTAGCTGGAACCATTGAGCGTAGGAACCATGACTATTACTTGAGACCATGTCCTGAAATGAGGGGTGTAGGAAAGGGTAAAGATAGGGAGTATATATTGCGTTTGGCTTCTTGGAATATAGGAACACTAAATGGTAAGTTGCTAGAATTGGTAGATGTGCTTAGAAGACATAGGGTTCATATAGTGTGCCTCCAAGGGACTAAGTGGAAAGGGCATAGAGGTGCTGAGTGTAATGGGTATAAGTTGTGGTACTCGGGGTCTGATGGATCTAGGAATGGAGTGGGGTTTCTAGTGGCTAAGGAACTACACACTAGTGTGGTGGAGGTGATAAGACATAATGACAGGATCATGGTGTTGAGATTAATACTAGGGGAGAAAGTAGTGGCAGTAGTCTGCGCCTACGCACCTCATGTAGGCTTAGGGGATCAGGAAAAGAGAGAATTTTGGGATTGCCTAGACACAGTGGTAGGGGGCATACCTAGGGGTGAGAGGATTTGTATAGGAGGCGATTTTAATGGACACATTGGTAAGGCTAATGATGGTTTTCAAGCCGTACATGGGGTTTTGGTTTTGGTGATAGGAATGAGACCGGGACAGATCTCCTAGAGTTTGCGGTAGCTCATGACCTATGTATTATAAATTCTTATTTTAGGAAAAAAGATTCTCATTTAATCACCTTTAGCAGTGGCGGACGCGACACGCAAATTGACTACCTTTTGATGAGGCAAGGAGACCGATGTTGGTGGAAGGACAACAAAGTCATACCTGGGGAGACGGTTGTGGCTCAACAGCGACTGCTGGCGACATATATAGGTTTTAGAAATAGGCTGAATGTTCAAGAGAAGAAAGGTACACCTAGAATTCGATGGGGAAATTTGAAGGACGAAAATCTCCAACTGCTTAAGGATAAACTCATAGTGCAGGATCGACTAAATGGGGACTTAACTCATATATGGGAAGCTATGGCGACAAATATCATTCAAGTAGCAAAGGAGACTCTCAGGGTCACAACAGGAAAGGCAGGTGGGCATAAGGAGTCTTGGTGGTGGATTGAGGCCGTACAAAACAAGATAAGGGATAAACAACGATGTTTTAGGGAGCTTATAAGGTGCACGAATGAGGAGGAGCGAGTGGAATTGAGGGAGATCTACAAAACGACCAGGAGAGAGGTGAAGAAGGCAGTAGCAGAAGCAAAGAACGAGGCTTATAAACGGATGTATGAACATTTAGAAACAAAAGAGGGGGAACATGCTATGTTTAAGATTGCCAAAGCCAGGGAGCGTAGAAGGCAAGATCTGAGGCCTGTGAAGTTCATAAAGGACACATATGGCCATGTACTGGTCAAGGAGCAGGAGATCAAGATAAGATGGCAAACCTACTTCCACAATCTTTTTAACAATGGGAGAGCTTACCAAGAAGAACATGACAACACAACCTACCAACGACAACAACCGAATAACTGCTACTGACGACGAATCACACAAGATGAGGTGCAGACTGCACTTAGGAGGATGGGAAGGGCTAAGGCTGTTGGCTCAGACAACATACCCATCGAGGTGTGGAAGTGCAAGGGATAGGAATGAGTCATGTGGTTAACTACTCTATTCAATAGTATCCTCAAATCTGGTAAGATGCCAGACCAGTGTAGGAGTATCGTTTTAGTTCCTATCTATAAGAACAAAGGAGACACCCAATGTTGTGGTAACTATCGAGGAATCAAACTACTAAGCCATACTAGGAAGCTATGGGAAAGAGTGATTGAGGTTAGACTTAGACGAGAAACTCAGGTAACGGTGAACCAATTTGGCTTCATGCCGGGTCGTTCCACCACAGAGGCAATGCACCTATTAAGAAGATTGATGGAAATGTATAGGGAGAAGAAGCGTGACCTACATATGGTGTTTATTGACCTAGAAAAGGCCAACGACAGTGTGCCACGACAGGTGCTTTGGTAGTGCTTGGAGGGTAGAGGAGTACCCAGGAAATACATAGAGATAATTATGGATATGTATACCAGGAGTGCAACAAGTGTCCCTGCGCTAGTGGGGGATCTGATTTCTTCCCTGTAGAGGTAGGTCTTCACCAAGGGTCGGCGTTGAGTCCGTTTCTTTTTGAAGTAGTCTTGGACGAGTTGTCAAAGTCGATTCAGGGGACGCTCCCGTGGTGCATGATATTCGCAGACGATATTGTATTACTTGCTGAGAGAAAACAAGATCTAAACATGAGGCTTGAGGAGTGGCGAACAACCTTAGAGATAAAAGGTTTAAGGATTAGTCGCTCTAAGACGGAGTACCTTCACTGTGATTTTGGTGGGGTAAATGACAATGAGGACGCACAGATCACCATTCAAGGGCAGGTGGTTCCGCAGGTAAAGAAGTTCAAGTATCTAGGGTCATTTGTTCAGAGTGATGGGGAATTAGACAGTGATGTGACCCATCGAGTTCAGGTAGGGTGGTGTAGATGGAAAGCAGCCACATGTATATTGTGCGACAAAAGTTTCCCAACTAAACTAAAGGGAAAATTTTATAGGATTGTAGTTAGACCTGCAATGCTATACGGAGCAGATTGCTGGGCCATCAAGAAGGCACAAGTGCGGAAGATAGAGGTAGCAGAAATGAGAATGCTACGTTGGATGTGTGGGCACACAAGGTTAGACCGAATAACAAACTTTGTGTTTCGGGAGAGATTAGGGGTAGCGAACATAGCAGACAAGATAAGAGAGTGGAGATTGAGATGGTTTGGACATGTGAAGAGAAGACAGACGGCGAGTCCTGTTAGATCCGTAGAAAGCATTACTATAGAGGGGAGGAGGGGTAGAGGACGACCTAAATTGACTTGGGACGAGAGGATTAGGCATGATTTGATAGACCTAAACCTCTCCGAGGACATAGTTGAGGATAGGAATTCTTGGAGAAGTAGAATTAAAGTTAAGGATTTTTAGGGAGAAAGGAATACCTTAGGGCTTCCATTTTCCTTATTTTGGTCACACACCAGAATGATATTCTCTTTACATATATATAGTATTATTATTACTATTATAATTATTATTAGTATTTTATATTACTGTTGAAATTTGATTTCCTTTGTATTGCTTTATACATATGTACTTTAGAGCTGAGGGTCTCTCTGGAAACCACCTCTTTATCCCTTTGGATAGAGGTACGGTGTGCCTACATCCCACTTTCCCCAGACCCTACTTATAGCTTTGCTGTTGGTGGGACTTCACTGGGTATGATTGATTGATTGTTTTGTATACTAGTTTGTGGATCTTTCTTACTATATTTATATGCTCAAACTTATGAATTGCTCACCAACCTTTGTGTTGATAAACTTTATTTTATGAAATGTTACAGGTTTACATCTTGGTTGATTATGGATGCTTGAAGAAAACGTCACAAATACTTTTAGGATATTAGCAAAAATGAACAATATTTGATTTGTTATATTTTTTTATGACTTGTTATGAATATTGTTATGTGACATTTTCGATGTTGTGAAATGAAATGAGTTTATTAAATATTGACGCTTTAAATAGTGTCATGTGCTTATGGGCAATCGTTACACCTCGGCATATTCCGCCGCCTTTGGTCGGGGTGTGACAGATTGGTACAGAGCCATGACAATAAGATAGGTGGTTAGACGTAACGACATGGGATTGTTATGCTTAGGGTCCTATACGTGTGTTTATACGTGTTTACTCTATAATTGTTTGTTTATATCGAATTTTATTTATAAACTTGTTTAAAATTCACCAATATCCTAAATGTTCACATACACACACTTTCATAGTATTTCCAAGGTATCCTTACCTTAAAACGCAAAAGTAGATTTTCATTGTGTTTTATGGATTACAAGATTAACTTAGATCTCGTTGTTTTAAATCCCTTAAAGGTTGCGTTTATATTGGGTTTGTTGCCATCATAGGAACCGAGACATTATAAAACGACCATTTGACAAAAATATTCCAAGAATCAAAGGTGATTTACTTACCTGGGATGGTTGGATTATAGTGCTCGTTTTCTAGGCCACAAATCGAGTTATAAATGCCAATACTTTAAGTAGTCGAATGTGAGCGTTCCGGTCGCCATCCTAATTTTTCGGTGTCAAAACAATAGAACTACGGTGGTTCGTGGATTAGTGTTTTGACATGACGTTGTATCTCGATTTATTGTGTTATTATCGTTATTTGATGTCGAAAAAATGACAAAGTTGCGGTGGTTCGTACACATGTTTAGACTCCAATATGTTGTTTTATAAATTTTTTTTAGTTTTGGAATATCAAGTCATGGTGGTTCATGCACGATTTTCCAACTCTATAAATCTCAATTTTTCAAGCTTTAACCTCTCAAAAACAATTTACTATTGATTTCGGTTTTGTTGTTTATATACAAAGATTTGCATTTTTATCTAACACTAATCTCTCCTCTTTATTAACTCTAGGATTCACAATCAATAATTTAAACTTCATCTTATTTTAATTTTATACACCTTCATATTCATTTCTTTTTACCCAAAACTTATTCCATTTTCTTTATAATCTTTTAGCATGCCTCCACTAAGACCGTGCAAGAACCCGACGCATGGCTGCTTTCGTCGCCAAACAAATGGCCGCTGTGATTCCCGAACTTATAGCCCAAATCCAAGCTACCCAACCCGTACCCGTTGTTTCACCCGTTGAACCCAAACCCGCATCTTACTTGTATAAGCAATTTACTAGTGCCAACCCGTCCGAGTTCCTTGGAACCAACTTTGCGACTACCTTGTTGCAATGGTTCGAATCTACCAAGAGTGTGTTCCTACATAGTGAATGCCCCGAAGCGAAAAAGACGAATTTCACTTCAAGCATGTTTAGAAAAACCGC
Organism: Bidens hawaiensis; assembly: GCF_021521415.1. NCBI lineage: Eukaryota > Viridiplantae > Streptophyta > Magnoliopsida > Asterales > Asteraceae > Bidens > Bidens hawaiensis. The sequence continues at coordinate 115,609 of NW_027494604.1, forward strand.
TTTAACATGGTGGGGTAGTGTTATGCACCTCCAAGGTTCGGAAACGGCTATGGCTCTTCCATGGTCCGATCTAAAGGCACTCATGATAAAAAAAATTCTATCCTAAACACGAGCTCCAAAAGCTTGAGGAAGAATTTTGGAACCTAAAGCAAGAAAGTGGTGATAACGCCGCTTATTCACTCCGTTTCCATGAGTTGAGCATTCTTGTACCTCACTTCGTTACCCCGACCGAGCGCGAGCTTGACAAATACATTGGGGGTCTACCGATGCAAATCCGGGACTCTGTTATTAGTAGCAAGCCCGTGGAACTTGAGGACGCCATCACTTTAGCCGGTGCGCTATCAGAAAATCACGTGAAGGCGGGTACCCTAACCCTCAAGAAACCGAGTAAGAAAGCCAAGCCCGAGCCCGCACCTCAAGCCAAGGTTGAACCCGCACCACAAGCCATAAACTACTCCAACTCTTCCCGACACAACAACAACAACAAGAATAAACCCAAGACTAATTACCAAAACTTTGCCATCACTCAACCCCAACCTCAACAACAATACCAAGCTCCACCCCAAACCGAAGTCCCTATACCGGTACTTTCCCACTATGCAACATGATGTGTTGAATAACACACTTATATTTTCTTACAATTTTATGATGTTTTAATGATTTAATATCAAATTTATGTAAGTTTGGGGGGGTTAAGTGCAAAGTTTTACAAAGTTGAAATGTTTTGTGTAGGTTATGGAAAGATGTGGAAAAAAAGGCAAGAAAAAGAGAACTTTGAGGGTTTAATTGTCAAAGTTTCAAAGTTTAATCAAGGCCCGACCCAAGTCCACATCTTAAAAGCCTTATATTATATTATATTATGATAATATCAAGAGAAATCAGCCATTCATTCGTCACTAAACCCGAAATCAAAACCAAATCCCTAAAAAAAACCCTAGCTGCGATCGCAGCTACAGTAACCGCCGGAAAAAAGAAAGAAAAAAAAGAGAAAGGAGGTGGCTGTGTGGGAAAGGACGGCTGGAGAAGAAAGAAGGGACCTTGGGGCAGCAGCTAGGAACCTTAAACAAGCAAAGATCTCAGCCATATTACTTAGTAACACATCTTTAAACTTTAGTTATTGTCAAGAACCTTAACTTTGATTGATTTGGTCTTTTGTTTTACATTGTTTTGCAATTGTTTGATAGATTGACTTGTTATTGATTGAGTTTGGATATTGAATGAGTTTCATAATGTTTATGATGATGTTATTGATCTTTACTTTGATTGTTTGTGGCTGTCCAAAAGTGATGAGTAGCTAAACTTGTTTGTTCTACTTAGGATAGTTGATTGTTGAGTAGTTTTAACTTGTTTAATGGATTGTTAATGTTCAAGACTTATATTATTGATGTAAAGTTTAACTAAACCATGAATTAGATTGTGTGTGATGGCTGTGTTTTATTTGTTATTACTTATAATCCTCTTGCATTAGTTAATTGAATCGGTTTTGATTAATTGATTGCTTGTTAAGCTCTTTACTTGGTGTTTTGGGTTTATTTGCGGGATGCGCAACCGTAGGGATAAGTGGGTACTATATCATCTAAAATTAGTTAAAATACACCTTCTTTGAGACCGAGAGGTGATAAGCAGTAATATTGTCTCGTTGCTTTTACTTGTTAGAATTAAGACCGCGCGAGAGCGGGTTTTGTCTTGTCAAGTTTGAGTGTTTATGTGCAATTAGTTGGTTTAATTTGGGTTAAGTTAAATTGTTCCTCTATCCTTGGTTGCGTAGTATTCGTCTCCATTAGGATAGTGTGTCGAGGAGACCGAGAGGAGAGTCGATATTTGAACACGTTAATAATTGTTTTTCCGGTTTGTTCTTTAAAAATCAACTAAAATAAGTTAGAGTTTGTTAGAGAGACTGAGAGGTAATTTGACTTTCTTAAATAAGTTTTAGTTGTGTCATCTTTTATAACCGGTGTATTGAATATTTTCAATCCGTTGTCTTGTTATTTCTTTCAACATGATTCATTCCTAGGTAGACGTTTTTATCACTGCAGTCAAAGTTTTCTAAAAGTGTTTGGTTAACAGTTTTCTTTTAATTAAGTTAAGTAGTTAAATAAAATCTTAAAAAATTAAAATTATATTATTTTGGTAAGTCTTGGTGAGAGTTTTCTTAATCATAAACGTTTTCACGTGTCTTTGAGTTCGACATCCGGACTTCCTTGATGCTATACTATTTATGATCGGTACACTTGCCGGTTTTGTGTGGTTTCTATAGGATTTTCGTTTTTATAAATTTAAAGCTTAATTGTGATTCGTTCTTTATTTATATTATACATTTTCACACATCAAGTTTTTGGCGCCGTTGCCGAGGACACGGTTTGAAGCGTTTTAAGAACGACTCGAGTCAAGATTTTCCTTGTTTACTACTTGTCTTTCTTATTTGTTTTGTTTATTAGTTTAAAATAGTTTAGATAATTATAATTTCTTTTATTTATTTTAAATAGTTGTATGCGACGTACTCGATCTCTAGGACCACCAGAAGTTAAAGGATTTCCCGAACCAGAGAGAGAGCTTCTTGAGAGACGTCGTACAAAACCGTCTTCTAGTTCATCTACATCCATCGGTAATACCTTCTTTTCTCCTACTTTATCGGAACCCATCGTTAGGGATAGGATTATGGCCGACGCACCACCGAAGAGGACAGTCGCAGACCGGGCCCGTCCGGTCGATGCTGGCGCGAGATCCAGCATTGCTCCACCAGCTATAGGAGTTCAAACGACCTGGCAGATTCCATCGAACGTTCTGAACACCATTTCCCATTCTGCTCAATTTCACGGGTTGCTCCACGAAAACCCGCATTCACATCTCACTCGCATCGCACGTATTTGCGACACGTTTCATCTTGCCAACGTATCCGAAGACGCCATCAAACTCCGCATCTTTCCGTTCTCACTCGTTGATCAGGCGAGTCTGTGGCTTGAGTCCCTCCCACAGGGATCCATTTCTACTTAGGCCGCCATGCAGGCCAGTTCCTGGAAAAATACGATCCTCCGGCTAAGGCCGCTCGTTTGCGTAACCAGATTCATTCTTTCCAGATGGAGGACACTGAGAGTTTCTACGAGGCGTGGGAGAGATTCAAAAACCTACTTGCTTTATGTCCGAACCACGGCTTGCAGGACTGGGCGGTTGTTGAAAAGTTCTATAACGGAGTGACGTACGCGACTCAGAATATGCTTGACACTGCTGCAGGAGGCAACTTATTGACGACAAAAGATACCGATGAGTGCATTGCCTTATTTAACGGTTTAGCCATGAGTGGATACCAGCGACCACCTTCTAAGAGCACCAAAACTGTCGACGCTTTATCACGCGGTATGCATTCAGTCGACACGAGTACCGCCCTCGCGGCACAGGTTGAGGCGTTAGCGAAGATTGTGAAGGACCTGCAGGTGAAGAGTAAGTTGTGCGAGATCTGTAGAGGAGGGCATGATACCGTTCAGTGCCCTGTAGGTTTCCAGGAGGAGGCAGTCGACTATGTTAACAATCCGAACCGAAACCCTAATTCTTTTAATTCTTATAATTCGGGTTGGAGAGGTAACCAAAATCCTAACTGGAGGAACGGAAATCATTCCGGCTTCCAGCCGCGTCAGAGCCTATTCCAGGATTCCGGTGAAGGAGCGAGTGGTGGGGAGAAGAAGCCCACGCTGGAGGAGATGATGGCACAGCAGACTCAGATGCTGTCGCAGCTTATGACTCGAGAGGATTCCCGTCACAAAGAGACTCAAGAGAAATTTCGGGAACACGAGTCATTCATGAGAAATCAGGGGGCGTCAATTCAAAATCTTGAGAGGCAGATGGGAGAGATAGCGAATCGTCTGAATGAGAGGCCCCCAGGTACACTTCCGAGTAACACTGAGCAGAATCCGAAGGCCTTCCCGAAGGCGGTGACGACGAGGAGCAGTGCAGGGGCACGTAGTGAGCCAGTGAATCAGGGACCTGCGGTAGATGTAGAGGAGCAGGTAGACGAGGAGATTCAGATGGAGTCTCCACCGGCCAGGGTGCATCAGAGGCGAAGCCCAGGAAGTACAACACAGGCCGAGGACCAGCCATTACCCAGCACACCACCGAGAGTCTACAAACCTAGACTCCCATTTCCCGGGAGAGTCCGCAGGGATAGAGACGAGGAGCAGAACACTAAATTTCTTGATCTCCTGAAGCAACTTCACCTTAACATTCCATTCCTTGAGGCACTAACTCAAATGCCGAAATATGCAAAGTTCCTTAAGGATATTCTTTCTAATAAGGAGAAGTTAGCTGAGGTCTCTTCCATCCCGCTGAGTGCTGGTTGCTCTGCAGTTTTGCAGAGAAAGTTACCCAAAAAGATGTCCGATCCTGGGAGTTTCACAATTCCCTGCATCTTGAGTGATAATACGGTCGTTCATGCACTGGCAGATCTTGGTGTCAGTATTAATCTCATGCCGTATTCCGTGTATCGCAAGTTGGGACTAGGCGAACCAAGGCCTACCCGTATGAGTATCCAGCTTGCTGATCGTTCTGTGAAATACCCCCGAGGGGTGGTCGAGAACATGCTAGTTCGTGTCGACAAGTTCATCTTCTCGGTGGATTTTGTCATCCTGGACGTTGAACGATGATGATAGTGTCCCACTTATCTTAGGCCGACCATTCCTTGCCACTGCACAGGCATTGATCGATGTCTGCGAGGGTAAGTTGATTCTGTGAGTTGGGGATGAGAACGTCACCTTTGACGTTCGACAGTCACTGAAACACCCCAAGTCTGCTGATGACTCCTTATACTTCATTGATACCATCATGGAGCATGTCGGAGAGTTTCTCAGCGAAACCTGTGGAGGATCTGCCTCCGACACCCAGATTCTCGATAGGGAGATTCTTGAGATTGAGATGGTTGCCATGACCAATCAGTCCTTAGATGACGACACCGAGTCGTTTACCCCTGAATCTGGCGTGTCTGCCGAGATCGTACGAGATGATCTGATGGACCGACCTTCGGTCGAGAGTCCTCCTTCTTCTTTAGAGCTTAGGGATCTGCCTGCCCATCCTGAGTACGCATTTTTAGATGAAGAGAGGAAGCTTCCAGTTATCATTGCATCTGCTTTGACGGAGGTCAAGAAGGAGAAGTTGTTGAGGGTGCTACGAGAGCACAAAGAGGCGATTGCATGGAAGATTATCGACATCAAGGGTATCAACCCTTCATTTTGCACTCAAAAAATCCTCATGGAGGAAACTTTCAAAACTGTCGTCCAGCCGCAACGGCGGCTTAATCCGAAAATGCAAGAAGTCGTAAAGAAGGAGATCATTAAATTCCTTGATGCGGGGATCATTTTCCCCATTTCTGATAGTGCTTGGGTGAGTCCAGTTCAAGTGGTTCCCAAAAAGGGTGGCCTGACTGTCGTCACCAATGAGAGGAACGAGCTTATCCCCACTAGGACTGTGACGGGATGGCGAGTCTGCATCGACTATCGCAGACTGAATGATGCCACCAGGAAAGACCACTTTCATTTACCCTTCATTGATCAAATGTTGGAGCGTTTAGCGGGTCAGCAGTACTACTGCTTCTTGGATGGTTTCTCCGGGTATTTCCAGATTCCCATAGCTCCCGATGACCAGGAGAAAACCACTTTCACCTGCCCTTATGGTACGTTTGCTTACAAACGTATGCCGTTCAGACTTTGTAATGCTCCAGCCACATTCCAGAGGTGTATGGTGACCATTTTCCATGATATGATCGAGGACTCCATGGAGGTATTCATGGACGATTTTTCCGTATTTGGGAGTTCCTTCGATCAATGTTTATCAAATCTTGAGAGGATGATGTCCCGCTGCGTTGACACCAACCTAGTCCTTAACTGGGAGAAGTGTCATTTTATGGCTCGTGAGGGCATTGTTCTGGGACATCGGATCTCGAGTGCGGGGATAGAGGTTGACAAAGCGAAGGTCGAGACCATTTCTAATCTTCCCCCACCCACCTCTGTGAGATCCATTCGTAGCTTTCTAGGTCATGCCGGGTTCTACCGCCGGTTCATTAAAGATTTCTCAAAAATCGCGAGACCCATGACCAAACTTTTGGAGAAGGATGCTCCATTTGTTTTTTCCGAGCAGTGTATCGAGGCGTTTGATCTTCTAAAAGACAAACTCGTTAACACCCCGATCATGGTTGCTCCCTACTGGTCGTCACCATTCGAGTTGATGTGTGACGCGAGCGACTTCGCGGTCCGAGCGGTTCTTGGACAACGAAAGGATAAACATTTCCATCCGATCTATTATGCGAGCCGGACCTTAAATGGCGCACAGGAAAGCTATACCACCACCGAAAAGGAGCTTTTAGCGGTGGTGTTCGCTTTCGACAAATTTAGGTCCTATCTGGTTTTGTCCAAAACGATTGTTTATACGGATCATGCTGCTATTCGTAATCTCTTCAGCAAGCAGGATGCCAAACCTCGTCTTATCCGTTGGATCCTGTTGCTTCAAGAGTTTTATATTGAGATCCGTGATAAAAAGGGGACCGAGAATGTTGCGGCCGATCATCTTTCACGTCTAGAAGGTGCTAAGTTAGGAGATTCGGGGGGCAGGATCAACGACCGTTTTCCGACGGAAAGTCTCATGTTCGTTAAGGTACAGGAGGAGGGTTTTCCATGGTTCGCTGACTTCGCAAACTATCTTCCTGACGGATACCTCCCGAGGATGTCTTACCAGCAAAAGAAGAAATTCTTTGCTGATGTTAAGTTCTACCTATGGGACGACCCGTATCTTTTCCGTGTTGGTGCTGATCAGTTAATTAGGAGATGTGTAGATGCAAAGGAGGGATGGCAGATTTTGAGCCATTGTCATGTGGGACCGACAGGAGGTCACCACGGTGCGAGTTCGACAGCAAAGAAGGTATTTGATTCTGGATTCTATTGGCCTTCTATTTTCAAAGACGCACATGAGTTTGTTAAAAATTGTGACCGATGTCAACGTGTTGGTAATATCTCATCCCGAAATGAGATGCCCCAAAATGCGATTCAGGTATGCGAGGTTTTTGACATTTGGGGTATCGATTTTATGGGCCCGTTCCCGTCGTCTAGAGGGAACAAGTACATTCTTGTGGCTGTTGATTACGTTTCCAAGTGGGTCGAGGCCAAAGCATTGCCCACTAACGACACCCGAGTTGTAGTGAGATTTTTAAAAGGTTTGTTTTCCCGTTTTGGAGTCCCGAAGGCCTTGATCATTGATCGAGGTACTCACTTCTGCAATGCGCAGATGGAAAAGGCGTTGCAGCGCTATGGGGTCACCCACCGGCTTGCGACCGCCTACCACCCACAGACCAGTGGGCAAGTGGAAGTGAGTAATCGTGGAATAAAACGTATTCTTGAGAAAACAGTTGGTTCGAATCGTCGGGATTGGTCCGACAAATTAGATGACGCTCTGTGGGCCTTTCGTACAGCCTACAAGACTCCGACTGGTTCCACACCATTTCGGATGATTTATGGGAAGGCATGTCATCTTCCTGTTAAATTGGAACACCGCGCTTCATGGGCCCTTCAGAGGGTTAATCTTGATTTACCCGCCGCTGAGAGTACACGTTTCCATCAGTTGCACGAGTTGGAGGAGCTCCGGGATCACGCATATGCACAATCATTTCGGTATAAGGAGCGGACGAAAGAACGGCATGATAGAAAGCTGAAGGGTAATAAGCAGTTCAAGTGTGGGGATAAGGTTTTATTGTATAACTCCCGATTGAGGTTATTCCCGGGAAAGTTGAAATCCCGATGGTCGGGACCGTTCACGGTCACTGAGGTTTTCCCGTATGGCACTATTGAGATACAAGATCGAAGCGGGAAGTTTAAGGTGAACGGCCATAGACTGAAGCACTACATTGGAGAGCCGATAACTGATCAGACAATCGAGGTGTTCTACCTTGACTCATTCACCGAGGATTAGTCGTGATGGATGCATCACTCGGGAGACAGCCCGAGTTGTAGAGTTTGTATTATGATTCACTTCACTTTCTGTTTTTATTTGTTTTCATTTATATTTATAAAAACATAAAAATACAAAAAAAATAAATATTTAATAAAAAAAATTAAAAAAAAATTCAAAAACACAAAAATATGTTTATTTCTTATGTTTCTGTTTTCTGTTTTGTACGCCGCTACATGCGAGCGAGTTTGAGTTGTTACAGGTATTATTATGCGCATGGTAGCTCTGATGGCGTTTTGGAACTGGTTCACCCGAGGTTGCGGCCGCGAATGAAATGCTATACGGTCGTTCGTTTGAGTCATACACAACTGATGAAGAATTTGCATCTAAACCAGGGGAGTAACCCGTTCTCTATTTTAATTTCTGTTCTTTAAAGTTTTAATTTTATGCTTAACGTTTTATTTTTATTTTATTTCTTCTCCTTGTTCTCATCGAGGAAGATTTCGTTCTAAGTGTGGGGATGGGAATTTATTTTACTTAGTTGTAGAAAAAATTTAAAAATAAAAAAATTTAAAAAATAAAAAGTTTTCACTTGTTTTTCGTTTTCATACGTTGTTAAATTTAAAAAAAAAAAAAAAAGAATGTCCCTTGTTTTTAGTTTCTTCTGCATTAAAGTGCGAGATGATGATTTTATTCGGAAATCGGTTTTTCAAACTACTAATAATATGAGATAAATAAAAGAAAACGCAGTTAACTTGGGATGTGTCGGTAGGCTCAGCCTTGAAAATGAAAGGGCAAATTTGATAAAACGGTTAAATGGAAATCTTTTGTGGGTAAAGCGTTTTGTCTGTGGAAAATAAGCAATGAAAGGTCGGGCCATACTCAAGCCTCAAATTGTGGTATGAAAAATTGGAAATATCATGAGTTTTTAAAAATCTGAATACGTTATCATATGATGCTTGGGTAGGTTTAACGTTAGAGTATGCCGTGTAGCCTGTGATATAAATCTTAAAATGCTAGTTTAGTGTTTTACACCTCATCGGCGTATGGTTTTATAACCTTAAATCCTGTATTGATGGGATGCTTCGGGTCCGGAGACCATGGGTCTGTATGCAATCTATTTAGCTGGGTATTCACAATTCCTAAGTGGGGTTGTGGATATTTAAAATAAAGCCAAAGAGCAAACCCTTATAAGTCTATAAACATGATCACAAACAGTACGAAAGTACAAATACACTACAGACTTGATCATCCACGCTGTTAGTTATGTGGGGTCCCCTTGCTCGCGTCTCATTACCATTAAGAAACGGACCACAAGGGACACGCTACATGTAAGCCCTACAGATAAAATTTTGCATACTCACCTATGGTTATGGATTTGGGGTATTGCTTGATAACGGGGGTATGTCATGTTGTGGGGAGAACTGGCTATAAATAATTGAACCTTAATCGTATCTAATGGCTGCTTGGTAGACTTTGATGCTTAAGCTTAGGTGGATAAACAATACCCTTGATCATCTTAACTATTCATAAATATTGAGCAACAAAGTTTTAATTCTGCTAACTTTGAGGTTTAAGTCAAGTTGGGGTGGTCTGGTCCGGTAAAAGCAGAAAATAAGCGGGTCTTAATTGTGTAAACCACTAAGTAATATTATTGTCGGATCTTATTTGTCCCGGTAACGATTAAGGCATGGGTTTAGGTGGACAACAATATCGATGATCGCGGTTTTTGCGTTTTTCTAAGCTTTAAAATATAACCTATATGTTTGATAAAACTTTGATTTTCCGATTCTGATCCAACTGCATTAGACTTTTTCAGGGACGAAAAAGGTTTAAGTGTGGGGATGTTTGATGTGTTGAATAACACACTTATATTTCCTTACAATTTTATGATGTTTTAATGATTTAATATCAAATTTATGTAAGTTTGGGGGGTTAAGTGCAAAGTTTTACAAAGTTGAAATGTTTTGTGTAGGTTATGGAAAGATGTGGAAAAAAAGGCAAGAAAAAGAGAACTTGGAGGGTTTAAGTGTCAAAGTTTCAAAGTTTAATCAAGGCCCGACCCAAGCCCACATCTTAAAAGCCTTATATTATATTATATTATTATAATATCAAGAGAAATCAGCCATTCATTCATCACTAAACCCGAAATCAAAACCAAATCCCTAAAAAAACCCTAGCTGCGATCGCAGCTACAGTAACCGCCGGAAAAAAGAAAGAAAGAAAAGAGAAAGGAGGCGGCTATGCGGGAAAGGACGGCTGGAGAAGAAAGAAGGGACCTTGGGGCAGCAGCTAGGAACCTTAATCAAGCAAAGATCTCAGCCATATTACTTAGTAACACATCTTTAAACTTTAGTTATTGTCAAGAACCTTAACTTTGATTGATTTGGTCTTTTGTTTTACATTGTTTTGCAATTGTTTGATAGATTGACTTGTTATTGATTGAGTTTGGATATTGAATGAGTTTCATAATGTTTATGATGATGTTATTGATGTTTACTTTGATTGTTTGTGGCTGTCCAAAAGTGATGAGTAGCTAAACTTGTTTGTTCTACCTAGGATAGATGATTGTTGAGTAGTTTTAACTTGTTTAATGGATTGTTAATGTTCAAGACTTATATTATTGATGTAAAGTTTAACTAAACCATGAATTAGATTGTGTGTGATGGCTGTGTTTTATTTGTTATTACTTATAATCCTCTTGCATTAGTTAATTGAATCGGTTTTGATTAATTGATTGCTTGTTAAGCTCTTTACTTGGTGTTTTGGGTTTATTTGCGGGATGCGCAACTGTAGGGATAAGTGGGTACTATATCATCTAAAATCAGTTAAAATACACCTTCTTTGAGACCGAGAGGTGATAAGAAGTAATATTGTCTCGTTGCTTTTACTTGTTAGAATTAAGACCGCGCGAGAGCGGGTTTTGTCTTGTCAAGTTTGAGTGTTTATGTGCAATTAGTTGGTTTAATTTGGGTTAAGTTAAATTGTTCCTCTATCCTTGGTTGCGTAGTATTCGTCTCCATTAGGATAGTGTGTCGAGGAGACCGAGAGGAGGGTCGATATTTGAACACGTTAATAATTGTTTTTCCGGTTTGTTCTTTAAAAATCAACTAAAATAAGTTAGAGTTTGTTAGAAAGACTGAGAGGTAATTTGACTTTCTTAAACAAGTTTTAGTTGTGTCATCTTTTATAACCGGTGTATTGAATATTTTCAATCCGTTGTCTTGTTATTTCTTTCAACATGATTCATTCCTAGGTAGACGTTTTTATCACTGCAGTCAAAGTTTTCTAAAAGTGTTTGGTTAACAGTTTTCTTTTAATTAAGTTAAGTAGTTAAATAAAATCTTAAAAAATTAAAATTATATTATTTTGGTAAGTCTTGGTGAGAGTTTTCTTAATCATAAACGTTTTCACGTGTCTTTGAGTTCGACATCCGGACTTCCTTGATGCTATACTATTTATGATCGGTACACTTGCCGGTTTTGTGTGGTTTCTATAGGATTTTCGTTTTTATAAATTTAAAGCTTAATTGTGATTCGTTCTTTATTTATATTATACATTTTCACACATCACAACACTTGCCAACTCCACCACCCATCACACTTGCCTTGTCGCCAATGTACCATTTGTAACCGACTTGGCCATCTCCACACCACTTGCCGATCCGCCCAACGAACCCAACTAACCAACCAAACCAACCAAGAACCTTTCCCCAAAACTCCCAAAACCGATATGCACCCTATCCACCAAACCAACCCCAACAACCCTGAGCTTGCTTCAATTGTGGAGATCCTAACCATTTCCGCAATAATTGTCCCCAATTAACCTTTGCCAGCCAAGCCCAAACCGTAACCATATCATACTACCAAACCCAAGCCTATCAAGTTCAAACCTACCAACCCCAAATTCCCAACTCAATGCACCACTCATCCAACCCATCCAAGCAATCCAAGCACCACCTCCACCTCCACAACAAGCACCTCAAATCAACCATCACAATCAAGGGCGAGCTTTCATGATGAATGCGAATCAAGCTCAAGTGGAAAACGATGTCGTGAACGGTATGTTTTTGGTGAACCATCATTTGGCTTCTATTTTATTTGATACTAGTGCCGATAGAAGTTTTATTTCTTTGAAATTTGCGTCAAAACTTCCTACGCCTCGAACTAAGCTTTCCCGACCGTTCTCCATAGAAGTCGCCCATGGCAATTCTATTACCATCAACTCTGTCGTCCGCGATTGTACTCTCATCCTTGCTAATCATAAATTCTCCATCGATCTCATCCTGATGCAAATGGGAAGTTTCGATGTCATAGTAGGCATGGATTGGTTATCTTTTCACCATGCCGAAGTCATTTGTTTCGATAAATTCATTCGCATTCTACTAGTCAAAGGCAAAATTCTTAAAGTCTTTGGAAACGCAACTTCTAGAAGACTTAATCTCATGCCGTGCTCCCAATCGCAAAGGTACTTACGCCAAAAGCACGTTCCGTTTCTAGTTCTCTCGGTGACGAAAGACAAACATGAAAGTAAAGTAAAATCCAAGATTTTTCCATCGTTCGTGATTTCCCCGACGTCTTTCCCGATGATGTCACCGGTCTTCCACCCGTTCGTCCGATTGAATTCCAAATCGATCTTGTGCCCAGAGCGATGCCCGTGGCCAAGGCTCCTTATCGTCTAGCGCTGTTGGAAATGCAAGAATTGCCGAACCAACTCGAAGAACTTTCCGATAAAGGTTTCATTCGTCCTAGCTCTTCTCCTTGGGGCGCTCCCGTTCTCTTCGTGAAAAATAAAGATGGTTCGTTTCGTATGTGCATCGGTTACCAAGAACTTAAGAAACTCACCATCAAAAATCGATATCCCTTGCCACATATCGACGACCTATTCGACCAACTTCAAGGCGCAACTTTTTTCTCCAAAATCGATATTTGATTGGATTATCATCAATCGCATGTTCGCGAAGAAGACATCCCTAAAACCGCTTTCCGTACTCGATATGGACATTTCGGATTTTTGGTTATTCCCTTCGGGTTACCAAATGCACCCGCGGTATTTATGGACCTCATGAACCGCGTTTGCAAACCATTCCTTTTAAAATTCGTTATTGTCTTTATTGATGGCATCCTTATCTTCTCTAAATCCAAAGCCGAATATGAACATCATTTGCGTTCCATTCCTAGCTCCTTAGAAACGAACGACTTTACGCCAAATTCTCCCAGTGTTAATTTTGGCTCGAGGAAGTTCAATTTTTAGGACATATCGTAAACAACAAAGGTATTCATGTTGATCCCGCTAAAATTGAGGCCGTTAAGGATTGGAAAACTCCAACAACTCCCACGGAAATTCGATCCTCCCTTGGTTTGGCCGGGTATTATCGGCGTTTCATTCAAAACTTTTTTAAGATTTCCTTGCCTCTTACCTCCCTCACTCATAAAGGGAAACTATTCAAATGGAGTTCGAATCAAGAGGAAGCTTTTTGTACTCTCAAGGACATGCTTTGTAATGCTCCTATTCTAACCCTTCTCGATGGAAACGACGATTTTGTTGTATTTTGCGACGACTCTCATCAAAGACTTGGTTGTGTTCTCATGCAACGAGGTCAAGTCATCGATTACGCATCAAGGCAATTAAAGGTCAACGAGAAGAACTATACGACACATGATCTTGAACTTGAAGCCATCGTTTTCGCTCTCAAAATCTGGATACATTACCTTTATGGTACGAAATGTGTGGTTTTTACCGATCATAAAAGCCTTCAATATATTTTTGACCAAAAAGATCTTAACATGAGACAACGACGACGGGCCGAATTACTTAGTGATTACGATTGCGAGATTCCCTACCATCCCGGTAAAGCGAATGTTGTAGCCGATGCCCTAAGTCAAAAGGTTAATGTTAAATCCATTATGCTTCTAAGCGTTGTTGTTCAAACCGACCTTCAAATTCGTATCTTCCAAGCTCAACGTACCTCCGTTGAAGAAGGTAACATGTACGACGAAATGTCATGTGGAGCCGAACTTCAACTCGAAACCAAACCCGATGGTCTTTTGTACTTTCTCAAAAGTTTGTGGGTTCCCGATCGCGATGACCTTCGTACTTGTATACTCGACGAAGCAAACAATTCGCGATATTCCGTTCATCCGGGTGCGGATAAGATGTATTTCGATCTTCGTGCTACCTTCTGGTGGCCGGGTATGAAAAAGGACGTAGCGTTATTTGTATCTAAATGTCTTACTTGCTCAAAAGTCAAAGCCAAACATCAAAGACCTTTTGGTCTACTCGAGCAATCACCAATTCCCGTTTGGAAATGGGAAGACATTGCTATGGACTTTATCACAAAACTACCCAACACCTAAAAAGGCAACGATAGTATTTGGGTGATCATTGATCGTTTAACCAAATTTGCTCATTTCATTCCGATCTGCGAGAAGTACTCTGTCGAGCTGCTTGCTCAAATCTATGTTCGGGAAATTGTGTGCCGACACGGTTTACCATTGACTATCATTTCTGATCGTGATGCTCGTTTTACCTCTCATTTATGGAGACCTCTTCGAGAAGCCTTGGGAACTCGTCTCGATCTTAGCACCGCTTATCATCCTCAAACGGACGGTTAATCCGAACATACGTTTCAAACACTCGAGGATATGCTACGAGCATGTGTTCTTGATTTCGGTGGGAATTGGGATTCTCACATTCCGTTCATCGTGTTTTCATATAACAATAACTATCATTCTAGCATTGATATGGCTCCTTTTCCAGCTCTTTACAGTCGTAAATGTCGTTCCCCAATTAGTTGGAACGAAATCGGAGAAGCTCAAATCACGGGACCCGAAATGTTCCAAGAAGCTACCAACGTCATTGATCAAATCCATAAGAACCTCTTAGCCGCTAGAAGTCGTCAAAAGAATTACGCCGACAAACGGCGAAAACCGATCGAATTTAATGTTGACGATCTTGACCTTCTAAAAGTATCTCCTTGGAAGGGGGCAGTCCATTTTGGAAAGAAGGGTAAGCTAGATCCTCGTTTCGTTGGTCCTTTCAAAATCCTTGAACGTGTTGGGAAGATAGCTTATAGACTCGAACTACCGCAAGAACTTGTCGGTGTTCATCCGACATTCCATGTTTCGAATCTTAAAAAGTGCTTAACCGAGGGTAATCTCCATATACCTCTCAAGGAAGTGCATGTTGATGAGTCGATGATCATGGTTGAACGACCCGTTGAGATCATGGATCGCAACGAGAAGAAAACCAAGCGAAGTCGTATTCAGTTACTCAAAGTTCGATGGGAATCACGACGTAGCGCGGAATTTACTTGGGAACGAGAAGACACTTTGAAATAGAAGTATCCACATTTGTTTGCATCATCGTCTTCGTCTTAATTTCGGGACGAAATTTTCTAAAGTAGTAGATACTGTGACATTCGTCAATTTCGGGTCTAGAATAGTATTCGTTTTGTAAACTTCTATCTTGTAAACCGACCTGTTTTGTAAACCGACACTTTGGAAATAATCAAAATGATGGATTTTATGTTACAATATGTTTTACACTTGTTGGGCCTTGAAAACATTCATTTCGGTCTTTAAAACGCGTTAAAATAACTTAAAACGAACTATAGGGACCAAAACTGCCATTTTTGAAACTTGGAAATTATCAGCCACCACCCCATCACGATACACGATGGGAAGGCTCTTACACCATCGCGTAGAGCGACCTCAGGGTATGCAAGCTACGGGATTTTTGTTGTTTTGTGTTTTGTTTGATCCATTTTTCATGCAAACTCTTGTGTTTAACACCCATCTTTGACCCAACTCCTTCCCCTATATATAAAGCACTAATTCACTTCATTTTTCCCTGCTACATAACTCATTTCTCTCTCAAAACTCCATAGATTCAAGATTATTTGTTTGTGTTCTTGAAGGTTTGACTTCTAAAAGTCAAACTGAGTTTAATCTTTCATTCAAATTTGTTTATCTAACCTTATTAATACTTGTTTATGGTGGCACAATATATATATATATATATATATATAATATAATACCCCTTTTTACCTTTGGTAGTTACTTCTCCGGTTCCGGTCGTTGAGGTTTCGGACCTTGTAAGGCAAGGCTTCATGGAAAACTTCATGTTCTTGATATATATATACTTATCTAATATTATTGCTTACTAACCATGCTTAACTTCTGCTCATTTTAGTTTGTTAGTCACATGTACAAGTCTTGGGTATGTGGAGTCCATCTATGAACTCATTATGAGATGGAAACCGAACCAAACCGAACTTTTGTTAAAAAGACTTGTTGTTGACTTTTTAGTTGTAGAACTTAAATATTTTCATTTGTACATTATTAAACAAGATTTATGATATATCGGTATGCGGAATCCATCTATGAACTTATTGTGAGATGGAAACCAAACCGATCCGATTTTTACTCGCTTAAGACACACAAGTGTGTTTTTAGCTATCAAGACTTGTGTATTTCTTTAAAAATAGTTTACAAACTGATTTTAATTATTTTATTAAGTACTTGGAAATGTTAGATCCAATTTGATCTCATAACAAAGTTTGGACCGACAAAACCGAACACTCGCTTAACGTACGTAGTTAGTTCTAAAACAATAGATCTACATACTTGGTTGAGTATTAATAGATTTTTGTGAGTTATCTCATACAATTAATATTTTGGAAAGTTGACTTTGGGTTTGACCATTTGTCAAGACCCGAACCAACAACCCGAACACTCATTAAAGACCCGTCTTAGTATCTTTGTCCCAAAGTAACTTGCATTCTTGCATTTTACCCACCTTATTACTTAACATAGGTTAAGTAAATAATATGGTTAGATACTTTAACACGGTTTCGAGCAAACTTACATTTTAAAGGGTTATTATTATAAATTCTTTGATAGTTATATTTTAAACCCTTACTTTAATTATTTACACATCTTGTTTTTTATTTTAAAAATTTCCAAAACAACCTTCCTAATTCAAGGCTTTCATCTTTATTTAGGCCTTGCTTGTTAAACTCCATCCACCCGGTTATTCATCTTTGCCGATCAAGTTTTATACTTGAATGTGAGTACTTTCATACCCCGTTTTTCTATCTTTTATTTTGGGGGGTGACATTTCATCTTATCTAAACTAAAATGTTTTATACTTGGGTCGTAAACCACAAACGTTATTGTATACTTTACTTAAATACTTGCTCGATTTGGTGTTCTATGATTATATGTCTATGTGTTTATCGCTTTTGGTTGGTTGAAGATATAAATCCTAGACTACTTGGCATCCCCTTGTAGCAAGATGTCGTTAACGTAATGAAATTAACGATAACTATTAAATCCTAGACTATTTGGCATCCCCTTATAGTTAGGAGTCGCTAACGCAATTCTATTAGCGATTTTATCCAAATTATTGCTTTTATTTATTGTTTCGTATACTAGTTTGTGGATCTTTCTTACTATATCTATATGCTCAATCTTATGAATTGCTCACCAAGATTTGTGTTGATAAACTTTATTTTATGAAATGTTACAGGTTTACATCTTGGTTGATTATGGATGCTTGAAGAAAACGTCACAAATACTTATAGGATATTAGCAAAAATGAACAATATTTGATTTGCTATATTTTGTTATGACTTGGTATGAATATTGTTATGTGACATTTTCGATGTTGTGAAATGAAATGAGTTTATTAAATATTGTCGCTTTTAATAGTGTCATGTGCTTATACGCAATCGTTACACCTCGGCATGTTCCGCCGCCTTTGGTCGGGGTGTGACATGATCCGTGTTTATTTATCGAAGGAATAAACATTATAATCTCGTTAATAATAGTCAATACCGGTTAACTAGTCTAAGTGGGTTTTATGCTTGTTACCCAAGGTGTAATTTTCTCGGGTCATAACTCGGTCAACTACGTTGACTCCTACTTGTATGGTTTTTTATTAAGTTCCTTAATGCTGATAGCCATCGGTGATCTAGCTACACATGGTTGCCTCCAACAAGTTATGACACTTTAAAATCATTAACCAAAACATCTTGGTATACACTATTGCAAGACAATGAGCTTATGGAAATCGTTGTCACATATCCTTTTCGTATAAGACATCAATTGAACAACAAGAATGGATTAAATTCAATCTCAGATGGCATTCAATTATTATTGTTCTAGATGTAGAATCAAAGTGGTCCAATCAAATACACAGTAAGTATGGATAAGGATTCACGCTTCACCAGTTTGAATTAACGAAGGCGCCACAGTCTACCTGTTACATATAATATAAGAGTACCGAATTCCATCTTGAATACATACAACTCCAACTGAACTTCAGTGAATTCCCAACCAATGCCTTTATGAACGGCAGTTGCGCGACATCTGCTGACATTGATCGAAGAATAATCTTTGGTAAACGAAAGTTATATTAGGCATATCAGGTCAGATAATACTAAATGAGTATACCAAAATCAAAACGTCTTTATGAAGATGATTTGTTGCGAGTTACATCCAGTGTCGTTCCCACGAGTCTGACTGACTATGTATAAATTAGAATACAATATTAATGGTTTAAACGTATTAAAATTCGAACACGGTTATAATATAACGTTTGCATTTAACCATTAAATCAAAAGTGAACTAAAAAAATATAATTGTTTAAATGTCAGTACATCCAAATACTAAATCAAAACAAATGGCAAGCTAATCTAAGACCGATTGCATCCATGTGTTTGTTATGCTTGTCCTGAGTCATCAGCTTAGTGAACGGGTATGCTAGTTTTTAATCACTGTCTACTTTGCTTATTATGATGTCTCCTCATTTCAGTATCACCCGTATGAGGTGGAACTTCCTTAGAATGTGCTTGGCTCTGTGATGAGATATCAGCTCTTAAGCTTGAGCAATGGAACCTGTGTTAACACAGCACACCTCGATTGGTTTTTGAATACTCGGAATCACGTCGAGGTTAGTGATTAGTTTCTTCATCCAAGTAGCCTCCTTGGAAACATCTGATGCATCAATATATTCAGATTCGGTGGTAGAGTCCTCCACCACACTCTGCTTGGAGTTTTTCTAGTAAATTGCTCCTCAATTGAGAGTGAATATGAATCCTGATTGTGAGCGAGAATCATCTCGGTCAGGTTGGAAGCTACCGTCAGCAAGGTTGTAAAAGTCGCTAGGCAGACCCTAAGAGGCCGATTGGGGGAGTTTGGTGTACTCGGAGTACTTAGACAGTAGTCGGACATGGTAAATTTAAAGAAAATTAATTTTTGGATATTATATATGTGTAAAATATCATAAGTTTACTAATATTTATAACAAAATAGGTGAATATCAATATAAATAAGAGAAATGCATTTTTAAATAATAAATTACTCTAAAAACGGCTAATCATTAATTAAAAAATGATATTTATTCTTTAATATTATAGAAATGCGAATTATGTTTTATTTTTTTAAGTCATAATCGGCCCAACTTCATCGACTAGATGCGAACCTGGCTAAAGTTGACCACCTTTGATCAATTCATAGTAACTAGGTGTAGTTAAAGAAACTCTCCTCGGTGATATATACCTTGTAGTGAGTACTCGGGGAGCACTCAACCTTGTAAACCTACTTTTACAACATTAACCGTCAGTGTAATACTTTACAGTGATCTCTTCTTCCACTCCTCCAAACACTAAGAGCATATCCTTGGTTCTTTTCAAGTACCATAGAATATTCTTTACTGCAGTCATATGAGCAACGTCAGGAGTTTGCTAAAAACTAATAGTCGTGCTTAAAGCATACGAGACGTCACGTCTAGTGCATAAAATAGCATACATGATAGGTACAATTGCTGAAGCATACAGAATTGTTTGCATATGCTTATTTTCAATGTCCTTTATAGGAGATTGTGATTTGCTCAAAACGGTTCGTTTAGCAATGAGAACACCTCCTTTCTTGGAGTTTTCCAACGAGAAGCATACCATTACTTTGTCTATGTTTGTACTTTGACTTAGCCCTAGAAGTCGCTTAGATCTATCTTGGTAGATCTTCATTCCTTGAATATCTCACCGCGATCTTTCATTTTGAAACAAGATCCTAACTAATTCTTGACTTCTTCAGCATAGGGTTGTTGCTTCCAATTGTCAGTATATCACCCACATACAATATGAGGAATGATATAGTGGTCCACTAGCCTTTCTTTAAACACAAGGCTCATCTTAATTTTGAAAATCCACTTGCTCCCTATTGCTCGACTTGATTGTCATGCATAGATTGCATCTCGGAGTTCATGGTTTTTTTGCCATTTCTTAGATTCCGGATCTAATACAATAGATTTGTAGTTAGCAGGATTGTCATGATATTTAGCTACTAATTGGATTTCAGACCATCTGGATGCCATAGGTATCTATTTTTTTCTTTGCGGCTCCTACTAATTTTGCGAGCGCTCGTGTTTATGTATGATGTATCAATAACAACATCTTGTTGATTAGGCGTTTGGACTTCCACAACGGTTGTTTGTGGTTCTCAAATTTCTTCAAGATCGACAATATTATTTCCAGTTCCTCATTCGAGAATTTCCTTCTCGAGGAAGTGACCATTCCTTTTGATAGAAATCTAATTCGTAACAGGATGGAAAAAATAATATCCGCTTTGGTTATAGTATCCGACAAAAAACTACATTTACGCCGCGAGGATTGAGCTTGTCATCAGAATCATTGGTGACATACGCATCACATCCCCACACTCAAAGGTAAGACAAATTGGGTTTACGCCCATGTCATATCTCATATAGGGTTTTGTTCACCTTTTTAGTTAAAGCTAGATTGACAACGCGGGTGGCGGTCATAAGAGCAAGCTCCAAAAGGAGTGAGGCAAGTTAGCTCTACACATTATTGATCGGACCATGTTTAACACGGTTCTATTTCTCCTCTCGCTCACGCCATTATGATGGGGTGTGCTGGGTGGAGTGTGGCTGTAAAACAATTCTACGTTGTTTTAGATGATTGGTGTACTCCTAGCTGAGATACTCTCCACTTCGATCTGATCGAAGTATTTTAATTGTTTTTCTGATTTGGTTTTCCACTTCATTTTGAAGCTCTTTGAACCTTTCAAAAGTTTCATATTTGTGTTTCATAAGATACACATAATCATATCGACTGTAATCATCAATAAAAGAAACGAAGTATCTTTCAAGATTTCTAGAAATTGTTATGAAAGAGTCGTAAACATCAATGTGTATGAGTCCTAGCAAATCATTTTCTCGATCACTTATATGAGTAAAGGAGTCTTTGGTGAGTATGCCAGCTAAGAAATGTTCGCGGTCGTCAAAAGAGTCCGACCCTATACATTCAAGAATCCCTTCGAATTGGAGTCTTTTAACTCGTGCCTTGCCTATGTGATCAAGTCAGCAATGCCCTATAAATGTATCATTGATGCAGAATCTGATATGTTTTGAAAAATTATATACATTATTGTTTATTTGAACATCAATCTCATAAATACCATTTCGAGGTTTAGCCTAAAAATAAAATACATCATTCAAGTAGGGAGAAATAGTTATACCATTGAAAGCATACTTAAATCCTTGTTTAAAAAGTAACAAAACTGAAATAATACTTATGGACAATCCAGATGCAAACAAACAATTATTCAAAGTAACTAAAAGGTCAGACGGATAAACAAAACTAGAACTCTCTTCCCATCACCAACGTTGAGTTCCATGTCACCTTGTTCAGCTTCTTCCAGTTTTCAGGTTCCTGCAAGACATTAACATTAATGACGTGTTAACCTCATCTAGTATCAAATACCAATGTGTTGTTAGAAACAGTGAAAAGGGCAATAACGTAAATAGAAATACCTTTAGAGGAGCTTTCACCATTGACTCTCGGTTTCCTCATCTAAGTAATATAGCCAAGACAATTACATTTCTAGTGTACCATTTTGTTGCATTTTTAGAATTGGCGCACCTCTGGAGGTAGTGATGGTATCTTTGCAACATTCTTGTTAGTGTTTGTGGTAGGATTAGCAGCACCAGTAACCCTTTTCTTTCCTTTATTGTTATGACCCCGGTTTTTGGTGTCGGGATTCTTAATGCCAGCAGATCTAACCATTAGAACCTTGATAGTTTTATTTGGAATACTTATCTTAGCCATTTTGAGCATTCAATGACGCTTCAGCATTGTCTTCACCCATGCGTTCATACTGAAATTCATTACGAACTGGTCTTAGGAGCTTGGAGAGAGAGTTCAAGATGAAGTCCGCTGCTATTTCATTTGACATGGGATAATCAAGTTTCTTTAGTTTGTCGATGTACCATTTCCTCTTGACAACATGCGCACTAACAAAGGATCCAGATTCATTTTGCAACTAATTAGTTGTTTCATGGTGTCGAAGCACTCTTGATGGGCTTGTTTATAGAACATGCTCTTGGATAGCTCACGCATCTCATACGCACCTAAACCTTCCAACCCTTAGCGAACTTAGAGGACATGGTGGCTAGCATAATACAAACGACCTCAACAAAGTCCTCATTATGCTTTTCAAGAGTTCTTTCGGCAGAAGCTATAGGGTTTTCAGGTTCGGTTGAAGCTGTTCTATCGAGAATGTAGAGCTTCTTTGCCATTATGAGAATAACTCTCAGATTGCGGTGCCATTCAAGAAAGTTGATGCCATTCAGCCTTTCATTCTCAAGTATGGTCTTGGGTGCGAATGAGGAGTTCTTTTCAGTTGACATCTGTTTAATAAGCAAAGGATAAATTACTAGTATTTTTAATGATTTAATTTCTTTTATTAATGATCCAATTACAAGAATAGAGAAGGAATTTTGAGAATTTGGCTTCTAGTTAGTAATGGCACCTGTAACACGCAACATTAGTAAGTGGTCTGGTAGACTGACAACGATTGCCAATTGAGGATAAGTACAACTCTTGGGTATGAGGCATTTTAAGACAACACTTATCTAATTAGATATATATAGCCTCATATATGCCCACCTTAGTCTCTAGGACAGCTGGCTGCGGCACGTAACATGAGAGTAGAGTAATAATTGCCCTAGTACAACTACTTGTGAAAGGGCCAGATGTGTCAACGAAACTCCAAGTGTAGCTTATAGTAGGTTGACATAGACCAATGATTTAAAATTTGGGATTTTAATTTTAATATTTACCAAATAGAGTAAAATCCAATTTCACTGATTAAAATCAGGACCATATGGTGAACCTTTTCATCTCTCAAGACACTTGGTTTTAATAACATATGAAAACTAAGTTTGTCGCGATATATATAACCAATTTTAAGTTAACAGAAAATCTATTAAGTTATAAGATTTTGAAAATTAAATTCAGTTTAATTCACAAAAACTTAATTGTCTAATATTTGTTTTTAAAAAAATTTACCAAGTTGCAAAACTCCGTTTGGAACTTATTTTAGTATGATTGTTTTAATATTCTAAAACTCCCTTTAAAATATATATGGGTATGAGGTCGGTTATGGTATAACTTTTATAAATTACAAGCAACCAAAAGAAAAAAACATGTAAATCTATATGGCTAAAAATTGTTCAATCTTGCTAGAGCCTATTAGCAAGACTGAAAGGGTCGTGGGGTCACAACACACAAACAACCAAAAGGATGGACTTGAGTGCATCCAATTGTCGTTTTAAGCAACTCCCAATGACTTTATGGTTCATGTTTAGCTTTCTTGGTCTTTGTCTTCGGGTCTTCGTTTATTACAGTATTTATAAATGAAATACAATATTCACAAAATAAATACAATAAACGAAAAACCCTAATTATTACAACTTTGAACCATCAAAATGACCAAAAACCATAAAACCAAAAACCAAATCATCACAAGCAACCACAAGACAAGGTCGGGCCATAATTACGTATTTCATAACAATCATATAAGAAATCAGGCAACCTTTTGGTCAAACAAAACAAATAAAATTTTGACCAAAAAATAAAGTTGCCCTAAAATAAAGAAATAGATTAGAAACTTCAGTACTAATAAAAGTTTGTAATCTAATCCCGGCTTAAAAGACTAGTATCGACTCATATGTTGTAACCAAGGCGCTCTGAAACCCCTGTTGGGTTTCAGTGGTGATCAGTCAAAGATTTATTATCAAAAATCGGGTTCGATAATAGTTAGTTAATTAATTAAAACAGTTAATTAATATAAACGCAACGGAATAAATGAGTAATAAACAAAATGAGAACAGTAAAAGAAATAAACAATTTATAATTTTAACTACCTATGAGATAAAATCATACCACGGTTAATGATTAATCGGTTGAGACACCGAGGGCTAACGAACTTTGCTAGGTGACGATACGAAACGAGACACAATGGTGGCGGTTAACCGTGGCAGCCGATAGCAGCGGCAGCAAGGGCCATCACTTTTACCCGAAACCAACCCAAGAAAACCCGTACCCGAACCCAAACTAACCCAACCCAATAGACCCTAATTCGAACCGAAGTAATTGGGGTTGGTTGTTGGGTCCAAATTCTGGTTTAGTGTCAACCCCAAAAACCCAAATAAATATTAGTTTTAAAATCAAATAATAATATGCCTATATCGAATGTTGTCATTCCACCTATTGTTGATTGTGATTTATGAATAAAAGCAACCATAATCGAACACCCTAATCATGACATATTGAAAACGATTATATTAGTTTCGTTTATTATGGTTAGACTTTGTAAAATTTTACTCTTGTTAAGATTGTTTTACCATGTTATTTTTGTTTTGTTATTGGTTATTATGTTACGAGTGAAAAATAACATGTATCTTTTGTTTTAGTGTTGTAGTTTTTTTAATCTTTGTTTGTTCTTTAGGATACTTGAAACCCGACTCGAAAAACACGACACTGACAGATTTGGGTTGGGTTTCGGGTCTAGAATTTGAATTTTGAAACTTAAATAATCCGACCCAAAAAACCTTGATACTCAAAAAACCAACCCGAAGAACACCGCCCCTGGCGGTGGCCGAGAAACAGTAGCGGCAAAGCAGTGGCTAGGAACGACAGTGGCAGCGCATGGCAACGGCAACGACGGCAGCGGTTTTCCGACAGTCATGGGTTGGCCACTGTGGTGTGACATAAGAGAGAAAGAGAGAAAAACTTTTAGTGGCTAGGTTAATACCTAATCATTTGCTCCATTGGGTTTTCACTAACTAGTTAATCATATACTAGTTAGTTTAACCGGCCCCAAGTTCATAAAAGTCCATCGGTTGCCATTAGCGCCCAATCCATGTTTGTTTATCAAATAAATAAACACTATAATCTCGCTAATAATAGTTAATACCAGTTAACTAGTTTAAGCAGGTTTTATGCTCTCTACCCGAGGTGTAACTCTCTCAAATCATAACACAGTCGGCCGCGTTGAGTTAACCAAACCGGTCCACAAATTCCAACAAGTCTTGAGACAAAGAAAAAAATCTAACAAGCAACTTATCTAACAACATTGTGGAACCATTGGCAATGTAGAAAATCGAAAAATTTGAACATCTCGTGTTATAAGTTAGTTGAGCTCATCAAGGAGGATTCCCTTGTTTGGCTAAACAAAGATCCAACTCGAATTCTTTGAACTTGGCTAGTTTGTGATTTGTTTTTCCTATATGCAAATTATATTCTTGGCTTGTAAAGGCCCTATTTGGGTTTCAATTGTATTATGTTTACAAAATACCGTCATTCCAAAAAATCAATAAAATAAATATGAATATATGGGTAAAGGTAAAATACAAAGGATAACAAAAATAAGAAGGGTGAGAAGGAATCTAGTTCATTGATCTTTTATTTGAATGGCTGAGATTAATATAATAAATAAAAATTGATGAAAAGGGCATGAAGGTAATAACCCATCTTTGTTGACTTTCTCTCTCCACATGCAAGGCACATGTCAATTCCCCCATCATTTTAAAATGTCCATAACTTTTTCAAACGACATTATTTTTTTAAAAAAAATTCACCATACTAATAAGCGTTTTTTTATCTTTAATATGAGTATCATGTTGTTATATAAAAATAAAAAAAAATTAATGGGTTTTTTAATTGTGTTTTTCTGTTGTTCATTGTGTCATTGTGTAACATGTTGTTTCGATTGTGTTTTACGTTTCAAGTCATTGTGTTATACGTATTCACCATTGTGTCTTGCGTTTTAGGTCATTGTGTTATACGTATTCACCATTGTGTCGTACGTTTTAGGTCATTGTGTTATACGTATTCACCATTGTGTTTTACGTTTCAAGTTATTGTGTAACATGTATTAAGCATTGAGTTTTATGTATTAGATAAAAAGACACAATGACGAAAAAAGACACAGTGATAAGCGAAAAGACACAATGGTGTGCGAAAAGACACAATGACGAAAAAAGACACAATTATAAGCGAAAAGACACAATGGTGTGCGAAAAGACACAATGACGAAAAAAGACACAATGATAAGCGAAAAGACACAATGATGTACGAAAAGACACAATGACGAAAAAAGACACAATGGTGTGCGACTAGACACAATGACCAAAAAAGACACAATGATAAGTGAAAAGATATAATGGTGTACGGAAAGACACAATGACGAAAAAAGACACAATGGTGTGCGAAAAGACACAATGATAAGCGAAAAGCCACAATGATGTGCGAAAAGACACAATGACACAATGACGTGATTTTTGTTTTAAATTTTATATAACAAAAATCATACTCATATTAAAGATAAAAAAACGCTTATTATTATGATGATTTTTTTTTTTAAAAAATATCATACGAAAAAGTTATAAACGTTCTAAAATGATGGAGGTATTAACATGTGTCTTGCATATGGAGAGAGAAAATGTGTACAATTACCTATATACCATTTTTCTTTTGGTCCCCACTTGACACATGTCAATTATTTATGGATTCTCACACTTCTAATTTTTATTACCCTTTATAGAATAACTTGACCCATGAATACATATAGAGGAAATATAGTATCAACTTATCATTTATATTTGTAACTTATGGTAGTAAATTACATATGGGATCTATTATTCATTTTATTACAACATCGGTTGTTTTTATGCTTTTTTCCCCCTTGAATGGCAGTTATTATAACGCTAAAATCCACATAAATATACATATCTTCACATGATTGTATCTGGAAATAATTTTTTTTTTTAAAATAAAGTAGAAAAGTTTGCTATATAAGTGTCGCGCTAGTTAGGTTAAGCCGTCACACCTTCATTCTTCCTATATCCGATCTTCATCACCACTTTACAAACCTAAGCCATGAAGGTCCCATTCATGATCGTATGGTGAATTGATTATCTTTTCTCTTTTTGTTGGAACTGGTGGTCTCGGAATTCTTATACACACAATCGAGTACATCCAGTGGAGTGTTTTGAAGGAATCCAATCGTCAAGCCGAAATGGATAATGGAGGATGGTCAGCTTAATACCGAAGGTGGTATCATTCCTCCCAATTCAGGCGATTAGACTGAAATCCTTGAAAACCCGAATGTTGTCTGATATATTCAAAGAACTTAGTGGTTCAAATGATGATGTAATCGTATCGGTACAATTGATGAGGAGGGCGGATTTTCAGATACTATTAAGGCATTTATTAGAGAACTAAAGGGCAAAAGGAAGAAGTCTGTTTCAGAAGAATCTTGCCGAAAAAAGTCACAACCAGGAAGAGCTTGGAGGTTTTGTGAATGAAGACGGTAAGATAAGTGATTTTAGTACCGAAACTAATTACAATTCTGGCAATATCACTTTGGCCACACTTAATAGAAAACGAAAGGGTTGTCGGTCAGCGTATGACACTATATCAGTGCGTAGTACAAACATTTCTTAAGAAAAACTCGGACTGCACTTTCTTTCTCCTCTTTGGGTGATGGGTGAATAAGAGAACACCTCCCTGTGAGGAATTCATTATACATTTATTATCTACTCTCCTTGATCACAACTAAATTAAAGGATTCTACCACCATGGGATTTGTTTTTCTGATTTTTGGTTTTGTTTGTGAACAGATTTTTCCAAACAATATCACCTAGACCGCTTATGGTACTGTCACAAACTAAACTACTGAAAGTTCTCCTCTATCTGATAACGAGTTCATGGTTGTGGGTTGGAGATGTTACTTCATATGTCTAATGGGGAAGCGCAGCCAGACACATTGTCTATGCTTGCAACTGAAGAACAAGCAAAGGGTAAAGGCTTGTGTGAGTGTGTGACCTTGGTGGACATGTGCCACCTGAAATCGGTTCTGGTTTAGTCCAGAATAATCAAAAGAGTATGCGATTTTTGGATGTTAAATAAACAAAAATTTCTCAGAGTTGGAGACAGAAGACGCTAAAAAGTTCGTTTGGAGAGGTTAAAACATCAAAATTATGTTGTTTAAGGATTTTTTGTAAATGTTTATTTGAAACACCAAAATCATGTTGGTGTTTAACACAGTTTTGATAATTTTTAAGTTATTCCAAGTACAATTTAATTTGAACAAAGGCATAGTCGTGTATAATAGAAAAATGCAGGTTTCGTAGAATCTTATATGACTTGACAGCTTTTTTAATCACAGTATGGAATTTACTTTCAGACTTAATGTATTTGGTGTCCAATGAAATCAATAATCGGAAAAGATTGAAAGTGTTTGCTCAGAGAACAAGAATTTCTTCTCTGCGATATTTATTTGATATGGTTGACGATATTAGATCAAATGATCCCCTTATATATGTATAAATTCATTATAGTTCTCGGGCAAAAACATTGCAACGGTATGGTAGCTGGGTGTATCCCCTGCATTTATGCGACCCGAATCCTCGAGGGAAAACCAAGAAACCAAATACTACATTCTTTCTTGTGCTAAAACTAGATATGGTTTCCTGCCCTGTGCTTTTGATTCATACACGCAATCAACTCTCTATACTGCTAATTAGTATTTCGTAAGTACATAAAGCATACGGTGAAATAATTGTCACTACGTGTGTGACTGATAAAGGCCCTAAGAATAGCTTAATTGAGAATTAAAGTTCCTTTCTTTTTTTAAACAGAATTTAAGTTCATCCAATACAGTATCTGCTATAAAAATTGTAACTCCTGTGTCATTTACAATACTAAGGTATTTCTCGCTTTATGTTCTTCTCCTTCGTAAATTTTTGTCATATGAGCATTTGCATATTTCGTTTTGTTGGATGATTTTTGGTGTTTCACGTTATATCAAAGAAGATTGAAACTTCGCTTCCATCTTTACTTAAATTTGAAGGATTAATCTGAAAATTTTGTTATCAGAAGTAACTATCTTATTTCATTGATAATAGGAAATATATATATTAGAGGTGGCAATGTGAGTAGGTTGGGTTGAATTTGAGTGGTGGGTTAGGATGGATTTTTAAAATAGAGGGTTAGGATGAATATGGGTTAAGATGGGTAAAGTTAGCCCATCCTAACCCAAGTTAAGGTTTACATACAAAAGACTTTAAAAACCTCTCAAAAAAATATTTTAAAAAACTATTAAAAAAATAATAACTCAAAATATAAATAAAAAATGCAAAATGTAAAATAACAAAAATGTTTCCCCCGTCATCCTCGTTCATTAAAAAAATTATAAAAAATTAAAAAAAAAAACGTTTTGTACCGGTTCAGGTTCGGGTTTTTTTTTTCATTTCGGTCGGTTTCGGTATTTGCTCGGTTTCAACTATTTCGGCTTCGATTTCTCAGTTTTTTCGCTTTCAGTGTTGTTTTGTTTTAGTCAGTTTTTCGGTTTCATTTAATTTTTTTTTTGTTTCGTTTCGATTCTTTTTGTTCTATTTTAGTCGGTTGCATTTCAGTTTTTTTGTTTCGTTTTGGTAAGCTTTTTGATTGCATTTCGCTTTTCTTTGTTTCGTTTTGGTCAGTTTTTCGGTGTCATATCGGTTTTTTGTATCGGTTTGGTCGTTTTTCTATTTCAGTTGAGCTTCGTTTCAGTTTTTTTGTTTCGTTTTGGTCGGTTCGGTGTTTTTGATTCGTTTTGATCCGGTTTTTAAATTGCATTTAGTTTTTTTTTATGTTTCCTTTTGGTTAGTTTTTCAGTTTCAATTCAGTTTTTTGTTTCGTTTCGGTCGTTTTTCTATTTCAGTTCAGTTTCGTTTCGGGTTTTTTTGTTTCGTTTTGGTCGGTTCAGTGTTTTTTTTTTGTTTGGGTCAGCTTTTCAGTTGCATTTCGCTTTTTTTTTGTTTCGTTTTGGTCGTTTTTCTATTCCGGTTCAGTTTCGTTTTGGTTTTTTTGTTTCGTTTTGGTCGTTTTTCTATTTCAGTTCAGTTTCGTTTCGGTTTTTTTGTTTCGTTTTGGTCGGTTCGGTGTTTTTGATTCGTTTTGATCCGGTTTTTAAATTGTATTTAGTTTTTTTATGTTTCCTTTTGGTCAGTTTTTCAGTTTCAATTCAGTTTTTTGTTTCGTTTCGGTCGTTTTTCTATTTCAGTTCAGTTTCGTTTCGGTTTTTTTGTTTCGTTTTGGTCGGTTAAGTGTTTTTGTTTTCTTTTGGTCAGCTTTTCAGTTGCATTTCGCTTTTTTTTGTTTCGTTTTGGTCGTTTTTCTATTCCGGTTCAGTTTCGTTTTGGTTTTTTTTGTTTCGTTTTGGTCGTTTTTCTATTCAGTTCAGTTTCGTTTTGGTTTTTTGTTTCGTTTTGGTCGTTTTTCTATTTCAGTTCAGTTTCGTTTCGGTTTTTTTGTTTCGTTTTGGTCGGTTCGGTGTTTTTGTTTTGTTTTGGTCAACTTTTCATTTGCATTTCCCTTTTTTTTGTTTCGTTTTGGTCAACTTTTCGGTTTCATATCGGTTTTTTTTGTTTCGTTATGTTCGTTTTTCTATTTCGATTCAGTTTTGTTT
The DNA here is from genome assembly GCF_021521415.1 of Bidens hawaiensis. Taxonomy (NCBI): domain Eukaryota; kingdom Viridiplantae; phylum Streptophyta; class Magnoliopsida; order Asterales; family Asteraceae; genus Bidens; species Bidens hawaiensis. Next base: position 146,349 of record NW_027494604.1, read on the forward strand.
CGGTTCGGTCGATTCGGTGTTTTTGTTTAGTTTTGGTTAGCTTTTCGGTTGCATTTCGCTTTTTTGTTTCGTTTTGGTCAGTTTTTCGGTTTCATTCCGGTTTTTTGTGTTTTGTTTTGGTTTTTTTGTTTCGTTTTGGTCGTTTTTCTATTTCAGTTCAGTTTCGTTTTGGTTTTTTTGTTTCGTTTTTATCGTTTTTCTATTTAAGTTCAGTTTCGTTTCGGTTTTTTTGTTTCGTTTTGGTCGGTTCAGTGTTTTTGTTTTGTTTTGGTCAACTTTTCATTTGCATTTCACTTTTTTTTTTGTTTCGTTTTGGTCAACTTTTCGGTTTCATATCGGTTTTTTTGTTTCTTTTTGTTCGCTTTTCTATTTCGATTCAGTTTTGTTTCGGTTCGGTCGATTCGGTGTTTTTGTTTAGTTTTGGTTTGCTTTTAGGTTGCATTTCGCTTTTTTGTTTCGTTTTGGTCAGTTTTTCAGTTTCATTCCAGTTTTGTGTGTTTCGTTTTGGTCTTTTTTCTATTTCGGTTCAGTTTTTTTGTTTCGTTTTAGTCGGCTCAGGGTTTTTGTTTCGTTTTGATCGTTTTTTGGGTTTTGGGTGAGTTTTGTTTCGCACGTGATAGTTTGGGTATTTTGAATTAGATAAATTTTGGATAACTTGGATATTTTGTTTTGACCCATTCTAACCTATTAATGAAACTCACTTGTATATTTTCAACCCATCCTGACCCACTTGAAGAATTTTTATGATCCATCCTAACCCATTTTACTTTTAAAGTTTATCCATCTTTACCCAAAACAATCCATTTAGGTTGGGTTTGCCACCCTTAATATATATACATTGATCGATGATCTCCAAATCCTTATCAAATTAAACATCAGATAAAGATAATAAAAGGAGATAAATATAAATTGAGATAAACATTAGAAGACGTATCATAGACCAATCATAATTCCTTTACTCCCCTCAAGTTGGAGCACGAAGATCACAAATGCCCAACTTGCCAAGTAGGAACCGAAGTTGTTGAGCCCCTAACGGTTTTGTAAGAAGGTCTGCAATATGTTGTTTGGACTTGATTTTGAGCGGAGGTATTTCATGAGACTTGACTCGTTCTCGAACGAAATAACAATCAATTTCCACTTGTTTGGTGCGTTCGTGAAAAACCGGATTATTTGCGAGGTGACGAGCTGCTTGGTTATCACAGTATAAAGGAGTGGCACTTGTAGGAGCAGCACGTAATTCTTTTAACAACCATCTTAACCACAAAATTTCGCTAACTGTGGATCCCATAGCTCTATATTAGGCTTCAGCCGAGGAGCGGGAAACCACTGATTGTTTCTTGGTTTTCCATGAAATTGGAGCACCTCCTAACAAGAGAAAGTAACCGGTACGAGACCGTCTGGTGAATGAACAACCCAACCAATCGGCGTCACAATAAGCAACAAGGTCTAAACCACCATCTTTTGGAAAGAAAATTCCTTGACCTGGTGTCGTTTTCAAGTATCGCAAGATACGGGTCACGGCTTCCAAATGTTCTTGTCTCGGATCCGAGACAAACTGGCTTAGGTAGTTGACAGAGTAGGCGATGTCTGGTCGAGTAAATGGGAGATATAAGAGACACCCAATAAGACGTCGATACTGATGGGCATCTATTTTCTCACTTTTGACGTCGCAATAATCGAGTTTTAGGTTTTGTTCCATCAAGATTGAACTAGGACGACAATCGAGAAGGCCATTATCTTCAAGAATCTCAAGTGTATACTTTCTTTGGCTTAAAACTAATCCATCTTCAGTTCTTGCCACTTCAACGCCCAAGAAGTATTTTAGGCGCCTAGCTTTTTTAACACTGAAGCGTTTGTGAAGATATTAATTCTTTGGTTTGTTTTATCTTCTCTATGTGATTCCTGGTGATAATCACGTCGTCAACGTATATTAAAATTGCAACCGCGAGTGTCGAATCATTGAATAAGAACAAGGAGTGGTCGGCTTTGTATTGTGTAAAACCATATTTAATAAGCGATGAAGTAAATTTTTGGTACCAACTGGATGCTTTTTTTAATCCGTAAAGAGATTTGTTTAGTTTACAGACTCTTGTCTCGTTTTCTTTTGAGAAGCCTTCTGGGATTTTCATATAGACTTCCACCTTTAAATCCCCATGTAAGAACGCGTTATATGCGCCGAGCTGGTGGATAAGCCAATTTCATTTTACCGCAGTCGCAAGTAGGGTTCGTATCGTGACAAGTTTAGCCACCAGTGCGAATGTGTCATGAAATCAACACCTTCCATCTGAGTGAACCCTTTTGCCACCAGACGTGCCTTGTGTCGCTCAATTTCACTAGTGGGTTTATATTTAATTTTATAAACCCATTTCGAATCGATAGCACGTTTACCTTCCGGTAGCTCAACCAAACTCCAGGTCTCATTTTGTTCGAGTGCCTGAATTTCCTTTTGCATTGCTTCTTTCCAATCGTCCTGCATAGCGTCGCGAAAAATTTTCTGCTCATCATTGATACTGATGGCGGCCAAGAAAGCTTTATGTGAATTAGAAAACTTATCATAAGAAAGATAATTAGCAAGGGGGTATACTGTTGAGGAAGCTTGATCGTGTGTGGGTTGTGCATGGTCTATAGATGGTGGAAAATTAACTTTGAAGTCTACAAAGTATTTTGGTTTAACCTTGGTTCTTTTTTCACGGGGGGGATTCTCTGGTTCATGCATGGTGGGTTGTTCATGCATGGTGGGTTGTTCATGCATGGGCATTTGGTTAGGAGTATGCTCAGTAGGTCCCACATTATTAGTCGGCACATTTTCATTTATTAATAATTCACCATCTTCATCAAGAGTGGGCATGAACACCTCATTGTTTGGGCCTTCGAACACACTTTCATCAGTGGATTCATTTTGTGAGATGTCACTTGTTAGGTTGTGTTGGTCCAACTCCGGTTCGGTAACGGGATCATGTCCCGTTGGGAAGTCGAAAAAACTTTTATTTGTAGTTCTTGTTTTGGCTTGAGCGAACGGAAAAGCGTCTCAACGAACCTTACATCACGAGATGTGATGATTTTTCCATGTTCCATGTCATGAATTTTGTATCCTTTAGTTCCATGTGGATATCAAAAAAAAAACACCTGGCCTACCCCTTGGTTCAAATTTGTCTCCCCTTGTCTTCGTGCTTCGGTAATAAACAAGGCAACCGAAGGTTTTCATGTGATCGTAAAACGCCCTTTTTGAAAAGATCATCTCATAAGGTGTCTTGTTGTTGATGGCTTTTGAGGGTATTCTATTAATAATATATGTTGCTGCTTCTACACATTCTCCCCAAAACCGTTTAGGCAAACTCGCTTGGAACATAAGTGCACGGGCTATTTCAAGTAGATGACGGTGTTTAAATGATGGAGGCAAAAGCATTGAAGAACGTGCCATGTTATATTTGGAGGTCCAAGATCGCGCTTCCAAAGGTGGCCCACGAAAATAAGAATAACTTGGACCATGAAGCTCCGTTTCTAGCCCATTACTAGTCAAATCGAAGCCTGACACGAGGATCACATTGTGGCAAACGCCCACGGCGGTTTGGCCCTGTCTGAAGCCCAAAAATGCCTCCTAAATAAAGTTTTGGGCCTTTTTATGTTGTTTTTTTGTCAGTTTTTGCATTTTTCATTTTGGGTTTGTGTTTGGCCCATGGCCTTTTTAGGGCCCGTTTCGTATTTGGAAGTCTTTTTATATGATCTTGATGTAATCTGAAACGGGAGACTTGAATTTGATTAATAAATATTTTCTCTTCATTTTCCCTAGCCTTTTGGGTGGGATTTGGGGGTTTGGAAGTTCATCACGGGAATTCATAGAATCAACGTGTTTTGATCTTCATTTTCATTTTACCGCTACATCAGTTGGTATCAAAGCCGAATTCCTGGCTCAAAATGCCTCCAAGGAGACAGATATCGATCGATGAGGTTTATGAGCGAGAGTTGGAGCAACGATTTATGGCACAGGTGGAGCAACGATTAGATCAAGTGGTCGATCAACTCATTGATCGAATGGCTGACTTGATGAATCGTAGAAGACAGGCCCTGAAAACAGGGAGGGACGTGACTTTGATAATCCCTTTTTGGTCATGATTAATTCATCTTCCGAAGAGGGGTATGAGAGGGGGCCAAGGCGAGAACTGGGAGATGGAAAACGATATTGGGATGCTGGTGTGACATTCGTCAAATTTGAGTCTTGAGTTATATTCGTATTTTAAACTTTATTTTGTAAAACCACTCAAACATTTTTAGAATCTTAATTTATTTATTATATAATAATATTATGGACCTCGATTATCAATAAACCGATGTTTGTCATGTTATAGTGTCGTTAAGAAAAACATAAGGGGTAACACTTGTCATTTTCTAATCTATATTATCATTTCTTAAGTTTTAAAACCTTTTCATAAAACATGTAGAACTTGAGGGGCCTTTTCTGTAAATATGTATCATGTATATAAACAAAATAACCCTAACCCTATCATTATAATAAACCAGCCGCCAACTCCTTCCTTACCGGATTTCCGGCGCCGTTCCGGCGACCGACGACACCACCAACGACCGACGACACCACCCCACCTCTCCCTCTGGTCCGTAACACCATCAACCTTAGCCACCCTCTTTCTCTTTCTCCAGCTCCGGCGAGCTCTTGCTCCGGCAGCCCCTTTCGTCTCCTGCTCGTTTTTCCGGCAAACACACCACCACCGAAACCCCATTCCCTTCCCCCCTTAGTTTCCGTTTTTTTCGGCGAGAAGTCGCCGCCGGTGCACCACCGTGCCTCACCCTCTCTCTCGCCGTCCCTCTCTCTCTCGCTGCACTCTCTCTCTCCGACACACCCTCACCCTCTCTCCGTCTCACTCACTTTCTGTCTCTCTCTCTCTGTGTTCGTTTTCCGGCGCGTCTCCGACGGCCAGAGTTGGCTCCGGCGACCTGCTGTTGCTTTGTCTCCAGCGGGTTCGGCCCGGTTCCTTCTCGGTATAGAGCCACGACTCGTGAACATGAAAAAGGTATACAATTTGGGTGTTGGTGTTATTAAATTTCATATATATTTAATTTCAGATTTAAACTTGTTAATAACTGGTTTTATATTATTTGGTTATATACTTTGAAACGAGTTGGTTTGGGATGGAATTGGTTGATTTGGGGAAAAGATGAGTAGTCGGGTAATAGATATAATAAGTTCTTAAGGGTAATTAACAATCGTCATCTTGTTTTCGTTTTGGGTTGTACGTGAGTTAATAAATTAGAGGTCTCGGGTTCGCGACTCATCCTAGACCGGTTTTGATATAATTTTTATACTAAACAAATTTCGGTTACTATTAGTGTTAATATTTTTACATAAAAATTATTATTAGTATTATGATTATATGTATTCATTATTAATATTAATATTATTATTATCATTAAAACTTATAAACCTATTAATAACGTTTTCAACAATAAAGTGATAATTATTATGATTATTGTTACTGCTACTATTATTAATTTTAACAACAAATTCTCGATGACTAGTATATTATATATTATTTTCACCATTATCTTATATATCTAGATATATATGTATATATACATATGTATATATATACCATGTTCCAAAGTTATTTTAACATTACCATCCTTATTATTAATAATATCATTATAAACTTTTTTTATCAGTTCATTGTTATGAAAACCGAACTCTTGATTTAACACCCGTCTTGTTTCTATTTAATTTTGGTTTAGTTAATTAAAAGTCCCAATAAAATAATATTATTCTTATTCTAATTATTAATTATGTACGAGGCCTAATCTTTAACAAACTAACCGGTAACCCGATTAATAACCGAACATCCTCGTTCAATGTTTCTAATATAATTTCATTATGGTTTCAAGTTCATTAATATATATTACATTATTTATTTTAGCTAAGGTGTTTATCGTTTCAAGTCGGATCTATTCGTTTACCGTTCGAGCTTCATTTATTTATCTATTTATTTCTCGGTTCATCAATCGAGGTGAGTACTTTCATACCCCTTTTTCCATCTTCCGTTTTGGGGTGACATTTCATACTTATCAAACTAAATGCTTTATTTACTTGAATCTTAAACCCACAAACGTGATTGTATAATTTACTTAAATGATTGCTCGACTTGGTGTTCTATGCTTACATGCTTATGTGTTTATCGCTTTTGGATGGTGGAACTATAAATCCTAGACCATTTGGCAACCCCTTATGGCAAGGTGTCGTTAACGTAATGCAATTAACGATAACTATAAAATCCTAGACTACTTGGCAACCCCTTGTAGATAGGTGGTGCTAATGTGTTTAGCAATTGTCAATAAAATCCTAGACTATTTGGCATCCCCTTATAGCTAGGTGTCGCTAACTTGTTTAGCGATAACTATTTTATCCAAGTTTATGCTTTTATTTATTGTTTTGTATACAAGTTTTGTGGCTTTTTATTACTATATACTTATATGCTCAAACTTATGAATTGCTCACCAACCTTTGTGTTGACAAACTTTATTTTATGAAATGTTACAGGTTTGACTTTTGTTGACTCGAGTGCTTGACGGAAAACGTTACCAAGACTATTAGGGTATTAGTAAAATGAACAATATGATTGCTATTTGTTTATATGAATGAGATGTGTTGTTCTTGATTTGTTGAAATAAAATGAGTTGAATAAATATTGTCATTTTAAATAGTGTCTTGTGTATTTGTCCAATCACGTTGCACCCCGGCATGTTCCGTCGCCTTTGGTCGGGGTGTGACAGATTGGTATCAGAGCCACAAGACTATAGGATAGGTAGTTAGACGTGACGACCTAGTATAGTCTTTACTTTAGGGTCCTTATACGTGTTGCCTATACGTGTTTACCCTACTTGATTGGTCAATACACAGGTTTATTTATATACTTATTTATTTTATCAAATCATAAATATACACATACACACACTTTCATAGTACTCTAGGGTATCCTTACCTTAAAACGCTAAAACATTAGTTTTTATTGTCTTTTATGGATCACGAGCTTAACTTGGATCCCTTTGTTTCAAATCTCCTTAAAGATTATCTCATATGAGATAACCACTTTAAGTAGTCGAATGCGAGCGTTCCGCCCGCCATCCAAATTTTCGGTGTTAAAACATTAGAACTACGGTGATTTCGTGGACTAGTGTTTTGACATGACGTTGTATTCTGATTTATTGTTTTTGTTACAATCGTTATTTGATTCGAAGAAATGAAAAAGACGCGGTGGTACGTGCAAATGTTTAGACTCCAACATGGTATTTTTGTATTAAAGGTTTTTAGTGTCGGAATATCAAGTCATGGTGGTTCATGCACGATTTCTCCGCCTTTAAATCTTAAAACATTATTATTACGTTTCAAGAATTTTAACCATTTTTCCTTTATTTTGTTATAAATTCTTATCACAAGTCTTCATTTATAAATGTTATATATATTTTTTATATATATCTCGATTTTATATGGTAAAGTTTTACACCAATTTTCTCATTTTGATTTCACGATAATTTTTATTACAAATTTCGTTCATTATGATCACTTCGATATAGGTTAAATATATGTATATATAGAGTTTGATCTATTCATAATAATTTTTAATATGCCATTTATTTTCATTAAGATGATTTGCAAACGAAAATCTTATTATATAAATTTCATTATATTAAAAAAGGTTTTGTGATAAATTTCACCCCAACGTTTCATGTAAATTTCCTATTATATAAACTTTAAATTGTCTTTAAAGTCCTTGTACAAAATTCTATAAAATTTTATTTTTTATAACTATTCCGTTTATTTTGTACGATCACTTCAAAATTTTAATTATTTAAACTTCGCAAGACATTTTTAATTATATTACATTATATAATACATGTGGTAAAAAAAAATAAAATTTCGCTCCCCAAATTTATTTTCATAACAAATTTCATCATGCAATCTTAAGTTCATTATAAATTTTCGCAAATAAAAAAAAATTTACGTCATACGATTTTCCGCGTTCTAAAATTCTTATGATATTTTTTCTATGATTTTTCAAGAAAGTCACAAACTTATAGCTTGTAATCTTCTTGAAACTCTCATGCAAAACTTCATAGAAATTTTACTTTAAAGACCAAAAATCGTTTACTCTTGATTTCTCGATTTACAATGCCGGTCATTCTAACTTACTATAATATTTTCGTTACAAGATGTTAAGTAATGAACTTGGTAAAAAAAAATTCATTACGCAACTTCGTTTTCCCAAAAACGACATTCATCATTTAATATTGAAACCTCATAACAAATTCTGACATTCAATTTACGTATTTTAAATTACCACATAAGCAATAAATAAATAAATTTATTTTAATCTTTATAATTTTTTTTTGTATGATTCACACGCTCGGATCTCAAATTTTTTTTATATAATATAATGTATATATCTATATATATTAACTTGCAATTTCAATCATCAAAATTTTAATGGACATTTCAAACATTATTTATAAATTATGATATTTTTTCAATTTAATAGCTACTATTAGTCAAAACCTCTCTAAACGCAACCACAAGTTCCCAAACACCCGTATCCCATCTCAAACTATCGCCTTAAATCAAACCATCCTTACACTTCAAAAGTTTTCCCGCGCAATCAAATTTTTCCTCAATAGGAACGAAACCTAAACATCCAAAAGTATACCCTCACCTACTCAAACGCCATGCAAATCCAAGTTGTACAACATTAACCCAACAAAAAGCCTTAAATACCTACACGTTTACGCCACGAAAACCTATCAAACTCACTATCCTAATACTTCAAAGACACCGACAAACACACCCACAAAATACCTTGAACATATAATAACCAAAGCTTACCCAACTATGACTCAAATCTTTCGACCCATGCTATGTCAATTCACCAAACCATATCGCCACAACGTTTCACATCCAATTATAGAGTTTGATATCAAATTAGCAACCCAAACACTCCTTACGAAATACATGTATAAACCGAATCTCAACCCAAACTAATCAAGATCAAATTATCCAACTTACCAACTTAACCCAAGCTTAAATAAGCCAAACCTCATCTATTAGCCCAACCACTACTCACACAAATCATCCAAGCCTAACCCACTCAAAGGACCTAAACACACTCACTCTCCACCAAATTCCCAAACCGTTCACTATTCAAAGCTTAAAACCTATCCATACACACACAAGCTTCATTTTACCCTAAATATATTTTTTTATATATACATATATACCTACATACAACTAGTGTACTTATAACAATCTCATGTGTTCAAATAATCACTTATAGATTATAAACTTTTCCAATATTAACGGTTTACATGTTATGTCTATATTTTATAAATCATCTTTGTAAAATGCAATATTGTCATGACAACAAAATTTTATTTATGATGATTCGTATTTAAGGGTTATTAAACGATTATATGTATGATTTCAAGATTTTAAATATTGTCACCTAAGGTGATAAATCTCTCAATAACTTTATAAATCGAGGTTTTATTTTGAATGTTGAATGAGGAATTTATTTAGTAATAAATTACAACTTTTCTCATATTGCATAAACTCAATGACCATGGTTTTGCAAATCTTGGGACGCATTTTTAAATATTTTATATTGTTACACAAATTTTTTCTCAATAACGATTTACGCAAACTATTACTTCTTATTATTGCAAGCATTATCTTATAACTATTTTTTTTTATCACAACCCCTTTATGTATACAAACTCCTTTAACAATTTGGGTTACAAGATTTACATTCAATAATGATTTAAATATTTTCTCTAGCAATGCGTTGCCGCGATGCTTTGTTATTATGTACATGTCTTAGAAACAATAAAACGGCCTTACTTAAGACCTCATTTCCAGTTTTAGTCTATTATACGCTATGCGATTTGCATATTTCGATATTAATTTCGAGTCTCACGATTATTGCGATTTTCTTTTCATTTGATAAGATGTTTCGATGACAATATTATGCACATGAAATTTCATTTTTGGTGTTTTGATTTTTGTGACCGAATGCAACATATTCAATAACAATTTGTGTAATACTTTCATAGCCTCAATTTCGCTACAAATTTTGTTTATCTTTAAACGATATTTCCATTGACCATGTTATTTACATTTGAGCATTTATGTAAACGCGATTCTATACATTATTCTATATCATTTCATCTAATCTATTAACGGCTCATGTGTGGCTGTCTACAAGTTTTGGCGCTATTAGAAACCGTTATTATAATGACGATTATATAAATGGTTTCACAATAGTGGCCGTATTCATGTTTTATCACATTTCATCGATTGTTTTTGGTTGTTAATCAAATGCTATTTTATTTATATTGGCGCACGTATGCGTCACCCCAAAGAAACTCACCTCACCCTCGTGATTTCACGAAATCGTATTCTCAATTACCTATAACTCAAGTTTGTACACATATGAAACTCATTGTATGACATTATTGATAATTGTAACGTTTTTTCCCCCTACCTTATGTACTCACCTATCGGATTTCTCATTTTCACACTTTGGATTCTCGTTTTCACTTATCGGATTTCATTTGTCGGTGTTATTTAATGCCTCGATGTATAGACTTGACAATTATCTTGATAACATTTGACTCCAATCATTTCATATTGTTTTTATCACATTGATTTATACCGTCAGATTTTGTTGCTTCAATTATGTACCCATTTTTCCTACTTATTAAAAAAAAAAGGTCAATCCCGAAATTTTCAACCGCTAATACTGTTTTGTCAATATTGGTAAAAGTCAACAAATTTATTTACACATCTATGTAAAATATTCAAAATAAATATGTCTCTTAAACCACACAATGGACGAACCATGTGGACCATACGACGATCTAAATAATTCTGAGTGCACACTTAATTATCGAAATCCCCGTATGGAAGTCATAGCAAATACCCTTGTGTTCGATAACTCAGACCCGAGGATGATGACAGAAAAACGATGGAAATGCGAACCGTGATAAAGGCATCGTGGATACGCCGCTGGTACTTCCTATATATACGTGTCTTTATTATGTTTCTCATTTGTAGCGTTATTCGGGTCATGCAAGGATTGGACGTTATTCTTTTGTTTAAATTTTATTTTTCATGCAATTACCTTACTAACGACGATATTCGTTAGTAAATTTCCTTTTCTTTAAGTTTATTTTAATTTCGGGACGAAATTTCCAAAAAGTTGGGGATACTGTGACATTCGTCAAATTTGAGTCTCGAGTTATATTCGTATTTTTAAACTTTATTTTGTAAAACCGCTCAAACATTTTTAGAATCTTAATTTATTTATTATATAATAATATTATGGACCTCGATTATCAATAAACCGAAGTTTGTCATGTTATAGTGTCGTTAAGAAAAACATAAGGGGTAATACTTGTCATTTTCTAATCTATATTATCATTTCTTAAGTTTTAAAACCTTTTCATAAAACATGTAGAACTTGAGGGGCCTTTTCTGTAAATATGAATCATGTATATAAACAAAATAACCCTAACCCTATCATTATAAAAAACCAGCCGCCACCTCCTTCCTTACCGGATTTCCGGCGCCGTTCCGGCGACCGACGACACCACCAACGACCGACGACACAACCCCACCTCTCCCTCTGGTCCGTAACACCATCAACCTTAGCCACCCTCTTTCTCTTTCTACAGCTCCGGCGAGCTCTTGCTTCGGCAGCCCCTTTCGTCCCCGGCTCGTTTTTCCGGCAAACACACCACCACCGAAACCCCTTTCCCTTCCCCCCCTTAGTTTCCGTTTTTTCGGCGAGAAGCCGCCGCCGGTGCACCACCGTGCCTCACCCTCTCTCTCGCCGTCCCTCTTTCTCTCGGCTCCATCTCCCTCTCGCTGCACTCTCTCTCTCCGACACACCCTCACCCTCTCTCCGTCTCACTCACTTTCTGTCTCTCTCTCTCTCTCTGTGTTCGTTTTCCTGCACGTCTCCGACGGCCGGAGTTGGCTCCGGCGACCTGCTGTTGCTTTGTCTCCAGCGGGTTCGGCTCGGTTCCTTCTCGGTATAGAGCCACGACTCGTGAACATGAAAAAGGTATATAATTTGGGTGTTGGTGTTATTAAATTTCATATATCGAATTTCAGATTTAAACTTGTTAATAACTGGTTTTATATTATTTGGTTATATACTTTGAAACGAGTTGGTTTGGTATGGAATTGGTTGATTTGGGGAAAAGATGAGTAGTCGGGTAATAGATATAATAAGTTCTTATGGGTTTAATTAACAATCGTCATCTTGTTTTCGTTTTGGGTTGTACGTGAGTTAATAAATTAGAGGTCTCGGGTTCGCGACTCATCCTAGACCGGTTTTGATATAATTTTTATACTAAACAAATTTCGGTTACTATTAGTGTTAATATTTTTACATAAAATCTATTATTAGTATTATGATTATATGTATTCATTATTAATATTAATATTATTATTATCATTAAAACTTATAAACCTATTAATAACGTTTTCAACAATAAAGTGATAATTATTATGATTATTGTTACTGCTACTATTATTAATTTTAACAACAAATTCTCGATGACTAGTATATTATATATTATTTTCACCATTATCTTATATATCTAGATATATATGTATATATACATATGTATATATATACCATGTTCCAAAGTTATTTTAACATTACCATCCTTATTATTAATAATATCATTATAAACTTTTTTTATCAGTTCATTGTTATGAAAACCGAACTCTTGATTTAACACCCGTCTTGTTTCTATTTAATTTTGGTTTAGTTAATTAAAAGTCCCAATAAAATAATATTATTCTTATTCTAATTATTAATTATATACGAGGCCTAATCTTTAACAAACTAACCGGTAACCCGATTAATAACCGAACATCCTCATTCAATGTTTCTAATATAATTTCATTATGGTTTCAAGTTCATTAATATATATTACATTATTTGTTTTAGCTAAGGTGTTTATCGTTTCAAGTCGGATCTATTCGTTTACCGTTCGAGCTTAATTTATTTATCTATTTATTTCTCGGTTCATCAATCGAGGTGAGTACTTTCATACCCCTTTTTCCATCTTCCGTTTTGGGGTGACATTTCATACTTATCAAACTAAATGCTTTATTTACTTGAATCTTAAACCCACAAACGTGATTGTATACTTTACTTAAATGATTGCTCGACTTGGTGTTCTATGCTTACATGCTTATGTGTTTATCGCTTTTGGATGGTGGAACTATAAATCCTAGACCATTTGGCAACCCCTTATGGCAAGGTGTCGTTAACATAATGCAATTAACGATAACTATAAAATCCTAGACTACTTAGCAACCCCTTGTAGATAGGTGGTGCTAATGTGTTTAGCAATTGTCAATAAAATCCTAGACTATTTGGCATCCCCTTATAGCTAGGTGTCGCTAACTTGTTTAGCGATAACTATTTTATCCAAGTTTATAGCTTTTATTTATTGTTTTGTATACAAGTTTTGTGGCTTTTTATTACTATATACTTATATGCTCAAACTTATGAATTGCTCACCAACCTTTGTGTTGACAAACTTTATTTTATGAAATGTTACAGGTTTGACTTTTGTTGACTCGAGTGCTTGACGGAAAACGTTACCAAGACTATTAGGGTATTAGTAAAATGAACAATATGATTGCTATTTGTTTATATGAACGAGATGTGTTGTTCTTGATTTGTTGAAATAAAATGAGTTGAATAAATATTGTCACTTTAAATAGTGTCTTGTGTATTTGTCCAATCACGTTGCACCCCGGCAGTTCCGCCGCCTTTGGTCGGGGTGTGACAGCTGGGATCCGAACTGATATCCCATAATTTGATGGGACTAGTTTGGATCCGGAAGGGTTCATTGATTGGTTGGTTATTGTAGAAAAGGTGTTTGAATTCTAGTAGTTCCCTGAAAATAAGCGGGTACCTTTGATAGCTATCAGGCTACGTGGGAGGGCGTCGGCATGGTGGAAAAAATAGAAGATGATACGAAATAGACTCGGAAAGTCACGGATCTTGACATGGGCTAAGATGAATAGTGTTTGCGGGATACTTTTTTAACCCATAACTTTCAACGGTTGATGTATCAACGTTTGCAGAATCTGAAGCAGGGATCCAGATCGGTTGATGACTATACGTCTGAGTTTTATTATTTGGTTGCACGTAATGATATTCAATAAACCGATGAAAAACTCGTTGCTCGGTATATTGGGGGTTTAAGGGTTCAGATCATGGACTCTGTAAACCTTTTGATCCGTTAACTGTCGCCGAGGCACACCAACGGGCGTTGGATTTTGAAAGACAAAACCGTCGGGTGGGAAGTTCGTATTCACCAACCCCTGCTGGAGGAAATTCGGGGTCGGGTGGTGGAAGACCTCGTGTCGTGCCTAGTCAACGGAGGTTGGGGGTTAACAACACTGGGTCGACTCCTAAGGGGCTAGTAGTAGCGGGGTAAAGTGTTTCAAGTGTGGTGAGACGGGCTATCGGCAAGTTGACTGTAAATAAGCGGGTAAGAGGCATTTGCTTGTTGAATCTGAAGATGAACAGTATGAAGAATACGATAAGGCCCCAGAGTATGATGAAGAACCCGAGTATGAGGAGGAGTTTGTGACCGGTGATGTGGGGTTGAACTTGGTGGTTAGGCGTTCTTGCTATACACCAAAGGCTGATGGAGACGGATGGGTTAAGAATAATATCTTCCACTCCATGTGTATCATTCTGGGGAAGGTTTGCACGTTTGTTATCGATTCTGGAAGTTGTGACAATCTGATTTCTGAAGAGGCAGTCCAAAATTTGGCCTTGAAGACAGAGAGTCACCACAAGCCTTACAAGCTTCAATGGCTAAAAAAAGGGAGAGAGGTAACGGTCTCCAAGAAGGCCTTTGTTTCTTTTTATATCGGGCCCAAATATAAAGATGATGTTGTGTGTGATGTGGTTCCTATGGATGCGTGTCACTTGTTTTTGGGTAGACCTTGGGAGTATGATCGAAGTATAGAACATGATGTACGGTCCAATTCTTATGCTTCCTGTTTGGTGGGGTGAAGATAACGCTTGTTCCTAGCAAGCCCAAAAAGCTAGCCACAAAGCCTTCCGGTAACTTGTTGACCATTAGTCAGTTTGAGGATGAGTTGGTGGAGACAAATAGTGTTTTTTTATAGGGAAACCGGTGCCCGAGGAAGTTGAGATTCCTGAAGCTATGATTCCTTTACTTGAGGAATTTTATGATGTTTTCCCTGATGAATTGCCGGATGGGCTGCCACCTTTGCGTGACATCCAACATCATATTGATTTGGAGCCTGGTTCACAATTGCCCAATAGGCCACATTACAGGATGAGCCCGAGAGAGCACGAAGAGTTGCGTAGACAAGTTGAGGAGTTGATTTCTAAGGGTCATGTTCGTGAAAGTATGAGCCCTTGTGCTGTTCCTGCCTTGTTAACTCCAAAGAAGGATGGCACCTGGCGGATGTGTGTTGATAGTCGAGCCATCAACAAGATTACTGTGAGGTACAAGTTTCATATTCCTCGACTTGATGATTTGCTTGACCTGATTAGTGGTGCTACTATTTTCACAAAGTTGGATTTGAAGAGTGGTTATTACCAGATTTGTCTCAGAACTGGGGATGAATGGAAAACGGCCTTCAAAACTCCTGAAGGGTTGTACGAGTGGTTGGTGATGCCTTTTGGTTTATTAAACACACTTAGTACTTTTATGCGTGTGATGAATCAGTTTCTCAGGCCTTTTATTGGGAAGTTTGTGGTGGTATATTTTGATGATATTCTTATTTATAGTGCTTCTTTCAGTGAGCACGTCGTGCATGTCAGGGAAGTTTTGGCCCTACTTAGCAGAGACAATTTCTATGCAGCAACAAAGAAATGTGTGTTCTTAGGTTATGTTATTTCAGGTTATGGGATCCAGGCGGATGAGTCTAAAGTTGCAGCTGTTCAAAACTGGCCAACTCCTACCACCATTACTGAAGTCCGCAGTTTTCATGGGCTTGCTTCTTTTTATAGACGGTTCATTCCACACTTTAGTTCCATTATGGCACCTATAACATATTGCATGAAGGGAAAGACGTTTGTATGGACAGAGGAGGCAAAGTTAGCTTTTCGGGTTATCAAGGAAAAGCTCACTACCGCACCAATTCTGGTATTACCTAACTTTTCGCAGGTTTTTGAACTTCATACTGATGCCTCGAAGGTTGGGATTGGCGGGGTTCTCAGTCAAGGGGGTCGGCCTATTGCTTATTTTAGCGAGAAGTTAACAGGGGCAAAGTTAAGATATAATGCTTATGACCTGTAGTTTTATGCAGTGGCCCAAGCTGTAAAGCATTGGCGTCACTATTTGTTTCATAAAGAGTTTGTTTTATTCACTGATCATGATTCTTTAAGGAATATTCGCACGCAAGACAATATATCTCATAAACACGGGCGTTGGTTAGCATTTATTGAAAACTTTACTTTTGTGGTCAAACACAAAACTGGGGTTTCCAACCATGTTGCTGATGCCTTAAGCAGGAGGGGAAATCTGCTTGTTTCTGTGAGAGTCAATGTATTGGGGTTGGATGTTATTCATGAGTAGTTAGCCACTGACCTGTATTTTCAGTTGTGTTGCAGGATGTGCAAGCGGGTCAGAAGTCAGAATTTCTTTTGCATGAAGGGTTTTTGTTAAAAGAGAATCAACTTTGCATTCCTGACTCTAGTCTTCGGTTGAAAATTATTCAGGAGTTAAATGGGGAGGGTCATGTTGGTCGTGAACGTACTTTACATTTGGTGCAGTCTTCCTACTTCTGGCCTACTATGAGGAAAGAGGTAGATCATTATGTTAAAAGGTGTCATATATGCCAAGTCTCAAAGGGAACGACTACTAATGCGGGTCTTTATATGCCCTTGCCTGTCCCTTCACAGCATTGGACTGATATTAGTATAGATTTTGTGTTGGGGCTGCCTTGGACTCAGAGAGGAAACGATTCGACCTTTGTTGTGGTTGATCGGTTTCTAAGATGGTGAACTTTATCCCTTGCAAGAAGACGACAGATGCAGTTAACGTGGCTCATTTATTCTTTCAGAATGTTTATCGTTTGCATGGTTTCCATCTTCTATTGTTTCTGATCGGGACACTCGTTTCTTGAGTCATTTTTGGCTCAACCTATGGAAAATGGTGAACACTCAGCTTAACTTCAGCAGTGCCTACCACCGTCAAACGAATGGGCAAACGGAGGTTGTTAATCGGTCACTTGGTAATCTTTTACGGTGTCTTGTGGGTGATCATGTGAAGTCTTGGGATCAAAAGTTATGTCAGGTGGAGTTTGCTCATAATCACGCGGTTAATCGGAGTACTGGTTTTAGCCCGTTTGAGGTGGTTTATTCTGCTAAGCCCTGGGGTCCTCTCGATTCGATGTCACTTCCTATTTCGGGTTATGTTCCCAAGAAGGTACAAGATTTTGTGATGGGGTTACATGAAGTTCATGCAGCTGTGCAGGAAAACAAGCGAGCGGTAGACCAAAAGCATAGGCAAGTTGATTTGAAGTGGGTGACTTTGTGTGGGCTGTTTTGACTAAAGATCGTTTTCCAGTTGGGGAGTATAATAAATTTTCAGCAAAGAAAATCCGGCCAGTGGAGATTGTGCAGAAAATAAATTCGAATACTTATCGTCTGAAGTTACCAAGTCATATTCGTTGTTCGGATGTTTTTAATGTCAAACACTTCCTGCCATTTTGGGAAATTTCGATCAATTGTCAAAGGTTGTGAACAGGTTACAAAGTTAGCAGGCAGTCGATTCCAAGGAGTTACCTAGGTTGAAATACATGCAAGATTTTGGTTAGACATTCTATGTGATTTTCTATATGGGCAGTAAAAAGGAGGCCCTCTAACGGACCCGCTTGAAGGGAGGTCAACTATAGCCATTGATATGCTTGTATTTTGGGATTTAGATAGGAAACACGCTTGTTTAGACCTCACAGGAGTATCCCTCTTGTTGGTTCATAAACAATGAGTTTGTTGTAGGCCAAAAGCGTTGTTGAAAGCAGAATAGGCAAATTTCTTAAATACGACAAAGATTGTTTAGAGAATTAACATGTATTTATTGTGACACCCGGCACTATTAGGCTAACTCTGTTTTCTTCGTTAACTCCGTTAGAACACGCACATGCATGTCACGTGTCACGTGAGCATATACACATGAGTTTGTCCAATGTCCGCGTGCGTTGGTGGACTAATATGAATAATAAGTCACAAATGATAAAAGTGAAATACATTTATAGAAACTCTATAAAATAATACACTTGGGACCACCAAAATTTATTAATTAAAAGAGTTATTAATTAATCTATAAATTAATAATTATTAATTTATATATATTAGTAATTTATTAATTTATAGTAAAATACCTAGTTTACAAACACCTTTCAAGCTTCCTTTATTGTATACAATGCATGTATATCAAATGAACGGCCCAAATTTGAAAGAAACCTTCAATCTCCCACCTTATAATGTTTCTTGTGTTCAATGTATCACTTTATGAACATTAAAAATATTTTCTATATAAATACAAGATCAAAATAGGTTAACACAAATAAATCATACACACAACATAAATCTTCATAAATCATTCAACAAAAAACAAAAGACAACTGAGTCATTTTTCAAGAAACCTTCATAAATCATTCATGTAATATGCTATAAAAGCAATTATTAATTTATATTTTATATGGGGGTCTAAAGAAATTATAAAAAAATGTATTATCTTATAATTTTAGCAAATTATTAATTTAGCACCATATCCCCGAGTCGGGACCGGCAAAAAAATATTATCTTGGAGAGTTTATTAAATAATTGAGTATTAATTTATCGAGTTTCTACTGTATAAGTGGTATGTGCTTAGATATGAACTTTGTTAAGTGTTACATATTAAATATGCTACATGCTTCATGTTATGTACGTGCATTATATGCTAATGTTATATATTATGCCTAGTGAAAATATATAAGAAAAGATGTACACGTCAATTATCTATATTAAAATAAATCTAACATAAGTTGTTTACGGATAATGAAATAAAATTAAATTAATTCAACAACATTTATGAAAGGCAATTATGGCATATTATGATGTGAGTTATGTTGATAAGAGTTATAAAACTTTTGAGTTGCAAATCCTTTCTCTCTTCCCCTCTCTTGGCCGTAAATCACATCACACACACATATCCTTTTTGTTTTCTCCAAGTATCATACATTCACACATCATCATCATCATCATCATCATCATCATCGTACTCAGTATATCCCACCAATAGCAAAGTTATGGTAGGGTCTGAGGAGGGTAAGATGTAGACAGCCTTACCTCTACCCTATAAGGATAGAGAGGCTGCTTTCGGTGAGACCCCCGGCTCGATAGTAGTTTTGCATCAAGCCTTGAACGTAAGGCACATAACACTCAATCATCGGGACACCGGCTGATCGGTGCATGTACCCTTATCTTTCGGCTATCAACGCCACTACATGATGCCTGATTAACCGTCCGTCACTTTTAACGTTATTTTCACGAGATTAGTAAAATAACGTCAAAATTAGTGCAATTTCACTTTTGCCCACCCGAGGGTTCACACATATATATATCATATGTGCGCACCACAAGCAGTGCTAGTATCATACATTCACACATACTTTCATATTGTTAATGGATTTGGATCAAGGTTCCATGGGATTGTTAATTGATTTTCATTTCATATAACAAGTAAATATAATATTATATATTGTTAATGCTTTTCTTAATTACGTTTATGAAAACCTAGAATCAGTCATACTAAAATAATAATGAGAATTGATCATATGGATGGCAAAGTTTGTGGTTAAATTGAAAGTGGTGTAAAAATCCTAGATGATCAAACAAGTCTTCAGTGATTAAGATAATATATTATGTTTATGATGATGTGTGGATTATATTTGATGAATTATCACCATAGGTATTTCGTAAACATGAAATACATGAGTTCTTGGTTTCTTGATGTAATCAGTTTAGTAACAATGTTGTTGCTTTTTTGCATGGTTGTAAATTGATGGTAACTTAATATTTTTGGTCGATTATTGATTCTATGATATTGTACATTGAATCTAGTTTTCAAAAACTAGTACTTGCAATTTTTGGACTTAGGCTTGATAATCTATATTTCCAACCACGTATATTGAGTTTGACAAAAATGTCAATTGTAAGGCCCCGGTCCCGGTGCCTCACTTTGGACGTTGGATTTACTCATAAACACGGTTCTAAATATCCGAGTTAATTAAAACTTTCGCGGAATATAAAACTTTCGATAAACATTACACATCATTTCATAAACATGTCTTAAAAAACATCTTTGGTCTTTCATATTAAAATACCATTCATAAATACTTCATAAGTCTTCGGATGCCAGCTTCTTATTCTTCTGCCATGTGCCCTCCTCATGCTAGCTTCCTCATCCTACTCACCTGCGTGCATACTAAAAGTCAGCTATGCTGAGTGAGTTCTAAGTTAATCATACGTTCATTAATTAACATAAATGCATCCGAAGACACATACTACTTTCTCTTTACTTCATTCGTTCATATATACATACCTCTTATTCATACCCTATACTTTCATAATATCATACCTTATACTTTCATACTTTTATATACTTACTTACCTTCATGCTTTCTTTCTTTAATATTCATACTTTACGTTTTAAAGAGCATTTCACCCTACTTTCTTCGAGTATTATTAGGGCCCGGTTCTCTCTTGCCTCGAGTAGTATTAGGTTCTAGTTCCCTCTTGCCTCGAATATTATTAGGGTTCGGTTCCCTATTACCTCGAATATTATTAGGGTTCGGTTCCCTTTTTCCTTGAATATTATTAGGGTTCAGTTCCCTTTTCTTCCATACACCTTACCTTACCTTACTTTGTCTTTATAATTATAACATTCATACATGCTTTCAATATTGGCATACATACATTATTCAAACATACTTTCTTTTACATACTCGTTTCATATTACCACACATTACATCCCTTGACAATACGTGCAATACCCGAAGATCGTTCACGTACCGTCAAGCATGCATTCATAACATAAGTATAACTAACACATCCTTATTATGTCATACACTTACCACTTAAGGTAAGTGTGATAACAATCACTTTGAGTATGCACACAGCCCCGAAAACATAACAAGGAATGAGGATAGAAACTCACCTGTCTCCTGTTTCTTTCCGAGTTAATAGTGATTCCTTTCTTTAATTGAATTCGACTAACTGTATATAAATTACGTGTATCAATTACTGGACCTAATCACATTATTTAAGTTTCACCAGAAATGGTTAAGTCTGGTCTAATCTAACCGAGTGCCCCCATTCCATTCGAATACACCAGTATTCGAATACTTTTCTATTCGAATACTTTTGTATGAAAAGGACATTGTATGCAAATGACACTGTATTCGAATGGCATTGTATGCAAAGGACATTTTATGTGAATGATATTTGTATTCGAAGGGCATTGTTTGCAATGACATTTGTATTCGAAGGGCATTGTATGCAATGACATTTGTATTCGAATGGCATTGTATACGAATACCATTGTATGCGAAGGATATTGTATGCAATACAATTGTATTTGAATACAATTGTATGCGAATGGAACTTGTATTCTTCTTTTTTGTCTTTCTTCCTTTCTTTCTTTCCTTTCTATCATTCGAATGCTATTCGAACACTTGTTTTATTCGAATATACCCACTGTTGGGTTATTATCACCTTTATTAAAATTTTCTTTTCATATCTATCATCCATTCGCATAGTTTATTGCTATATAACCTTCTAAACGTTCACTTTTCCATCCTAGGCCAAGATCTAGCTTGTTTATCAATAAAGTTCAAACCTTTATTGATTTCACACCCGTTTTAGGCTAGATCTAGGGTTTTCACATGGACCGTATATACTAATGAGTTCGTTAAGTCCATTTTTAGCAACAAGTTTACATATTTATGGTACATCAATACCCGATTTGCCTTGGCACTAGGTCTTAAGGCAAACTGTTCTTAAAAACACAACCTTTATACAAAAGGGACGCACCTATTTTTTACGTGTTTAGGCTACGATTAACTTCGATTTGCAACTTTGGACTCGTATCTTGCTTGTATAGTCAAGATCTATCAAAATCCAAGCTCGGTTCTTGGTCTTGGATTCTCGGCCGAAAGGTAGAGGGTGTTTGTTTGTGTTTTGGAGTGTGTAAGGAGGATAGGAGATAATAATGAATATTTTAGGGTTTTAAGGAGGTTTAAGGAGCATTTATACTCTCTTATGCCCATGGACATAAGGCCCATCACCATCCCTTATTCTATCTTTCATTAACCAAGTCCATACTCTTCTATTTTATTTAACAAAATTAAATATAAACACACCCTTAAATAAACGGAATTTCTTTATTTATTATTATCAAAAGTAGGATGTTACATCAATGGGGTTAGTTCCATTTCCAGAAGATCATAAATTGTTACATCAATGACGTGGCCTTTTGATATGCTCTAGTATAACCAATTTATGACCCAACTATTACCCCCTTAGACTGATGT
Organism: Bidens hawaiensis; assembly: GCF_021521415.1. NCBI lineage: Eukaryota > Viridiplantae > Streptophyta > Magnoliopsida > Asterales > Asteraceae > Bidens > Bidens hawaiensis. The sequence goes on from NW_027494604.1 coordinate 169,000, forward strand.
TTTCGAAACCTTTTGAATCTTTACTTGAATATGATCAGCAGCTTTAGCATCTGTATCCAATACTCTACCATCTCCCCCTTATTGACAACATTATCCAATTTGAATCTCAGATACGTATATGCTTCTGTTGCAGGAAATCTGTCTTAAAAGAACAATCAACTTTTATAGAAAGATCAACCAAAATATTTTGAAACAATAAAACAAAATAAAACAAACATATTTTTGTATTTTTTTTTATTTTCTGATTTTTATGATTTTCTTGAAAAGACTTGAAATGAGATCATACCAGCTAAACCAACTATAACACATATAACCGATATCAAATTTCATGGGCCGAGAACAAAAGCCTGATCCAAGTTTAAAACGATTTCATAACGCATTTGTTTCAACAAGAGTAATAAAATAAAGACAAATATAAATCAAAACAAAGTAAATTAACCACCCGAACTTCTTGTAATTTTAACAAATTATGGGATCAAATTTCAGTTTCGATATGCGAGCAAACTTTTATTAAAAGATCCGAACATGGAATCATATTGATTAAGATGCTTTCACAATGATTCATTTTCAGCATTATTATGACATAGAGAGACATGTTGATAGCAGGTATTAAGATACTTAACATGATTTTCATTACATCAGTGATACAAAATAGGTTCAATTAGGCATAAATCTTAGATAAACATCACTTATGGACCCGTGATGCCTCCTATCTCTTCTCAAAGCGTATTTGGCTTTCCCCAGATCACCCTAATTTGACTCCAACCCCCTATTTCTTGATCAAAAGATTTTTTCTATACAAACAAAAAATTTAAACTATAAGGTTGAATGTTGGACTTACACACCGTCCGAACTTACAAGTCTTACATTTAGGGTGTTTAGGACTTATTTGAATTCCCCACCATTGTAGTTCTAGTGTGACCCTTTAAGCTTTGGAAATGCGAATGTTTAATAACAAAATATTATATAATAGTTTTTTTTAACTTAGAAACATAATATTTTTGGTGATCAAGACACTAACGGACTCGTGTATGATTGGGTAATTGCTTTTCTATCTATCATTCGGAGAGATGTATATGGAGACATGCACACATCTTCAAAATGACTCTCCACAGTAAGTTTAGCAAATTTAGTTTATATCACTTCAAGTTTTACACATCATGGAATTCTACCATAAAAATCAATGTCTGTTCAAAGCCTTTTTAGCCTAGTAACTTCACACATTAGGCACACATAAACAATTTTGCTATCATTTTCCAAAGGTTGGATCAATTTTTATTTGAAGATGTTTTGCGCTTCTAAAGAGCTCTTAACTGAATAATCATATCACTTCCCAGAATGTGTTATAGAAGACATTTTAGATTCAGTTGCCCCATTCACTTTCAGTTTTCAGGTAAATGGCTATCCCGTATGTCTACACGTAGATAACATGACCAAACATATAAAGTTACATGTCCCTCCAACTTAAGTAATAGACATATTTTGAAGCGAAAGAATTAAACAAAACAAAAACACAACAGTCGCCTCAGTCACTTTCAGTCTTCAGGTGAATGGCTATCCCGTATGCCTATAATTAGATAACATGAACAAACAAATACAAGTATATGTCCTTCAAACTTAAGTAACCGATAAATTTTAAGCGAAATAGTGCAAAAATATTTTTAAATTTTTAATAAGTTTTTTAATTTTATAAGAGCACACGCACACTCTTTTTGATTTTTTTTAAATCCCCCACTAATTTGTGCAAAATATTTATGTACAAATTTAACCTAAAAAAGACTCAATCGTCGAAACGTTGCATTTAATAATAATATATGAAGAAATGTAATAGTCAACCAACTAATGTATTATCATTTCTCATGTACGTTCAAGTCATTTTCACATTTTGAAAATCCAAAACAAACTATACTTGAAAAAACTATATGTGAACATATTTTTGTACTTTTAAAATTTATGATTATTAAAATTTTAATTTCTCACCCTAAAGTTGTGCATAAACTGAAAGAAATTAAAACAAAATAAATTTATGTTCAAATAAAAGTTTATAATTTATAATCTTTTTGACTGGTCAATCTTTCATACCAAAGTGATACGGTTACCTTTTATCTTCATGACAACATATTCCCATTTGTGTGAATCTCCCCCTATGAATAAGATTGGTTTTTGAGATTCTGCATCCTTGCGAGTTGAATGTCTGGAACAAACTTTTAATATGCAAAGAATTCCCTGATTTGTTCCTACACACTTAGAGAGCAGATTAAGAATGTTCTATCACCCTAAAATCCCATCCAGGCAACAAATAATCCATTTTATGGTTCAAACACTTAAGATAATGGATATTCACCCTGTCATGTGCCTGTAACAACCCATTTAATAAACATTGAATTTGAGGTTGTTCCAACACGCATAGTGAGATCAGTTAGACATAGGAACCCAAGTCATAAGTGTCTTGGGTTCCCTTGAGCATCAACATATATGACCTCTTTCCAACTCATATCTTTCCCATCTTTAACAGAAACATTTGTTTGTACAGGTTTCGTTTGTTGAGTTTTAAGTTTCCAAGTCTATTTTGGTTTAGTGAAATTGGAAAGAATAGACTTTGGAATGGAACAATTTGAATTCGAATTCTTAGAACTTTCAACACTTTTTCATTTTTGAAAATTTATTTTTCTTTTAACAGTTTCAAAATCATTTGAGTGAAAACCTGATATATTAAATTTGGATTCTTGAGTATCTGTGACCCGTTGTACAGATACTCGTGATTTTGTAAAATAGGCATTTTGTTGAACCACTGGATTCGGTTGAAACTTGTTACCTTTCACCTGAGGAGCTTGTCTTTTAATAGGACGGTAGTGACACTCCTTTGCCAATGCCCGCCGTTCCCGCAGACGAAACATGTCTTCATCCTTTTTCTAACAACAACGAAAGCACTTGCCTCATGTTGGGAAAGACGTGGAGTTAAAATTGATTTGAGTTTCTTCTTAGGAAAGATTTTTCCATTCTTCATGCCCCTTGGCGTAGCCTTCTTATTTTGCTTGTAATAGGGAACATATGGACGATGAATACAATTTTTGGCTATATGTCCTGGTGTGCCACGATGGTAACATGTTTGCCTCTTAATATAAATAGCACCCAATGATTTATCAGCACATGGAGATCCGGTGGACCTATGAGGACGAGACTGTCCTTCTTATGCTGATTTCTTATGTGCCTTCCCTTTGTTGCCACGACTCTGTGTATTGTTATTAGTACAATTTTGTGTTGTGGTGTCATCTGAGTTTGATGACATGCTAGAATAAGATTCCTTTTCACTAGCCAGAACCCCTTTACTATCAGAAGCGGCAACATTTACTATATCTGAACATGAAGTAGAAGCATCAAAATTGTTCACACATTTAAAAACAGGTTTAATTACCTCTAGGGATCCTGATCCAACAATTTCATATTGAACCTGTTTACCATATATCATGTTCTCCTCGTTAGCCTATTCTTCTTTAGTTGCAGGCATACTAGAATAGTTATGAATATAAGGAGGAGGCACCTTTTCATATCCTAACCCCTCTACTTTATGAGTTTTATACTTTAGTTGACGCTTAATTATGTTCTCAACCATCTCACTAGATACATCAAATTTCTTAAAATTGAAAAATTGCATTTTCAAATTTAACAGTAAATTTTTCAAGTTCTTTCTTAGATGCATCTATTTCGACAGTTAAATCAACAATACGCTTCTTAGCATCTAAGTGGTGACAATATTTTACACTAAAATCTGCTTGAAGTTTACGTATGTCCTTATGTTGTGTATCTATTTTCTTTAAAAATTTTCTCCTTTTTCTTCAGAATATAGTTTTCACATTTAACCCTTTCCTTCCCCCTGATAAAATTGTTATTCAGGATTTTAAGCAATTCAATTTTCTCTATGCAAGGCTTAGAACATATATTATTTTTACCTTAGTTGGCATAGAAGAAACTTGAATGGAAAAAGCCATGATGTTGTTTCTGATGTAGTAGGTTGCCCTTGTAGACTTGAGAACAGACTTTCAACACTAAGTTAACACCGAGAACCCGAGAACTCTACCTAGAATCCCTGGATGGAAAACAGTGACCAAGAACACACCTTGAACATTGAGCACAAGCTTAACGAAAACACAGGTTCAAACCAAAAACCTTGTATAACCGAAAACCTTTTTCTCACCGAGAATACCTGAACGTCGACTGAAAACAAATGAAAGTTGGCCGAGAACCCTGAAAGTCAACCGAGAACTCAGAATGTTGGCCGAAAACCGTTAAATGTACCTGAGACCTCTCAATAGTGCCCGATAACCATTAAGAGATACCCGAGAACTCTAAAAAGTGACCGAAAACGATCAAGAATCAGCCGAGAACCCTTTTTCCCAGCTTTGACTGAATAGTTTTGGCAACAAACTAAATACCGAAATTTGTGAGATTTGAATTTTGACCAAAATTAACTAAATCTCTATCCCAAGATATCTCCTTCCACCTCCGATGAGTATGTCACCGGAAAATCAAAACACCACGGCCACACTTTAGAAACGAATCTTGAATCTTTGATATCACAACTAAGCCTAGAATAAGTCAAGAGGCTCTGATACCAATTTAAGTTCCGTGAGAGGATCTCTACAGTACGATATCAACTCGAGCACAATATTTGTGCGAAATCCAAATATCACGGCGATTCAAGAACAATAATACAAATAACAATAACGAGATTAGATGATACAGTTTCAATGCATACGATTATATTATAAATAAATCGTCAGATACATAAATCTATAACCTTCTCAACACTCTCTAATTTGATAGTGGCTGTGTGTATTTTGAGTGCTCAACAACTGCTAACCCTAAATAATGACTAAACATTAACTATATATACGATTACCATACAAAAGGCCCAAAGGCTAAGCCCAACTAAGACCTAACTAGCATAACCAAAATCCATAAGGATTTCGGTGTTACTAGACAAACCGAAATCCATAGGGATTTCAGTATTACACCATCACAACCATAATGCAATTCTTCAACTCATCTTCATTTATTTCACTTTAATATTGATATTGTCGTGGCCTTTTGATATGCGTCAGTCTAACCAATTTATGACCCAACACCCAAACTTTGTTTTTAGTAGGATTGATTTTCCATCCGAAAGGGGGTTTTGGTCCAGCTTGTAAACCGTTTACCTAAATTGCTACGTTTTTTTGTAATTGGTTTGAGGATATATAAGAGGAATGTGAAACCATAAAAATACATTACATATTATTTCAAAATTTTAACACTAGTCAAAATTTGATTTTGAGATAATTTCGACATGGGTTGATTTCAGGATTCGATTTAAAGATTAGAGTTATATTACAGGTTATGTGTGTATGTGTGTGTAAATACTAATAAATATTAATATTGGTACTAATATTGATAATATTAAATGTATAAATAATAATATTAGTTATAATAAAATACTAATGAAAATAAAGAAATAAAATGTTGGAGGAACTAATATGTAAGTAAAAACGGTTAAAGGAAAATAGTAACTGATTTGAAAATTTCAAGGCGATACAATTAGTAAAAATGACATGGAGGAGTACGCTTAGAAACAAAATATAGATTATTATATCAAATTGGATTATATCACAATGGATTTTATTATTTAACATCATATCATATCATTACGTATCAATCATATTCTATCATATCATATCATATCGTATCGTATTGTATGCCACCCCCCACATAATATCATATCATATCAATTTAGAATACATACAACATATCATAACTATCACTCACATGATGTAATGCCATATATCACATTCTATCGTATGGAATCACACCATTATACATTGTATAGTACAACTTCATGTGATATCAAAATGTTTGTTATCATAACAAACTTGTTATATCTTATATAATATATCATAGCATACAATAAGCGTTAATTACACGGATATTAATTGTTGAGGTCATATTATGGTTTTGATCCCAACTTTTCATTTTTGGGGAAATACATTATTAGTCCTTATAGAGGTAGGGTAGCAAAAAGCTCGATTTTCCCACTAAGTAATACATGCAGATCACACAAGGATTCCTCAAAGAACATCAGCGGGTCATCCCCAAACCCCACAGATCGTTTAGGATTCCTTTATTAGGCATCCATAGATCTTCCACATCACCCGTAGAACATATAGAAGACAAAGAGTCAGATAAACTGCCTCAAGGAACAGAGGACTTCCCGCGTATGCGGAAGCCTCCAAATATGTGGAGGCATCCCAAATGCGGGACGGAGAAAAGGTGACGTCAACCAAAGCAATTACAACCAACTTCCTTCTAGAAGATTGATGCAAATATTCTTTCATGAGGAGCACGTGTTAAAGTAGCCAATCGGAAAAGGACAACTGGATAGTTTGTTATAACTGTGCACATTTCCAGCTACCACTTCCTATCAAATGTTGTCACGTGTCCATTCAGTTAGAAAAAACATCTTCTAGAAGAGCACAACTACACCAAAGTATTCATTTAACCACTGGCTATAAATACTCAACACATCATCATGAGGTATTCACTCACACTCCACATATTACATCAATCACTTAAGTAATTTCTCTCTTTAAGAACTGTACTTGTTCTCACGCCGAAGGGTGGTTACAGGAAGGCCCCCACTCCTGTCCTTCTCATGACGAGCTCACGGTGGTTCTGTTTTGCAGGTCATCGCCGTCGAAGCTGTTAGATCCGAATTCCTGTTAACTTATTTCTTATTCCATAATCCATACATGGTGGAATCATTGGTCTAACCCTATCAGGTTTAGATCTGTGCTTCTTCATTGGCGCCATCCGTGTTTTTGCTAGAACTTTAATTTTTCCGATTGTTTGGTTAACATGAGTTAATCTCAGCAGTTTTCGGTGGAAACTTCGGTGGTGACGAGACGATCTACTGTACCAATTGATCCTATCCCGAATATATGGGATGAGTGACAGCCGAGACTCGCCGAATTCTTCAGATTCCAGATCTGGAAGACAGATCTGGAAGTTTCCCTCCGGTGAGATCTCTTCGTCAGAATCTTAAATCTGAAACACTTCATACTCATGAAGAATGGTTGCAATTGCAACAAGAGAGAGTCGTGATTGAGTACTAATGTATGTTGCGTGAAAAGATATAGAGAGTTCATGCAAAGACGTTAACGTACGAGGACGGCCCTCCTTTGCCTCCATCTCCTCCACTTACATTTCGTCGGACTCAGCTTCATGACAGTATCAGGACAATGGATTCTGAGGAGGAGGAAGTGATGTGTTTTAAAACACACTTACTTTCCTTATCGTTTTATCATGATTTAATTGCTTAATTAGTATAATTATTAAGATTTTTGGCTTGTTTATGCTTGATTTTACAAAGATGATTGTTTACTTGTAGGTTTTGAGCTTTAACGGAAAAAAGAGTTAAGTTTGAAGATTTTAGGGGCTTATTTGGTCAAGTTTTAATACTACAACTCAAGGCCCGACCCAAGCCCACAAGATCCAAGCCTTTCACTTATTATTATATTAACTAAAATAAAAAAAAGAACCCTAAGACCAGCCATACACTTGCGATCGGATTCAGCAACAAGAAAGGAGAGAAAAAAAAATAAAAACCTAACTTGTGGTCTTGGATTGGGATCGGCCAGCAGCAATAACACACAACAAAAAAAATTAAAGGCTGATCATATATGTGGAAAAAAAGTAGCAGCTAACAAGAAGAATAAATTATAAGCCCCACTTGTGTAATTATTCCGATCGGGACAACCAAGAGGAAGAAAGAAAATTACTTTCTAAGTATTCTAAAATCAAGTGTTGATCGGGACAACCAAGGAGGGATCGGGACAGCAGCTCGGGGTTGTTTCTCATCATAAATCTCAGTCATATATCATACGTAATCATTCATAAACTTTATTCTTTTGTTCAAGAACCCTAACTTGTTTAGTTTAATCTTTTATGTTGGATTGTTTTGCAAGTAACTTAGAGATTGACTTGTGTTTGATTGTTCTTGATCATTGAATGAGTTTTATCATGTTTATGTTGATGTTTAAATCCATTGTTTGCTGCTGTCCAAAATCAATGAGTGGCTAAAGTAGTTAGTTCTACCTAGGTTAGATGATTGTTGTTAGGTTTTAGTAAGTAGTTTGGATTGTTGATGATCATGGCTTACATTGTTAATGTAAAGTTTGGTTTAACATTGAATTAGGTTGTGTTTAGTGGTTGTGAATTTGTTAATTACACTTATAAATCTCTTGCTTTAATTAATTGAATGAGTTTTGATTGATTGTTGCTTGTTAGGACTCTTTACTTAGTGTTTAGGGTTTGTTTGCGGGGTTGATCAACCGTAAGGTTTAAGTGAGTGTATTAATTAAATATAATCAGTGGGTAGACACCTTCCTTGAGACCAAGAGGTGATAGGAAGTAAACTCGTCTCATAGCTTTTACTTGTTAGGATTAGGATCGCGCGAGAGCGGGCTCGGTTCTTGTCGGTTTTGAGTTTGTGAGCGATTAGTTGAACTAGTTTAATTGAAACTGAATTGTTCCTCTATCCTTGGTTGCGTAGTATTCGTCTCCATTAGGGTAGTGTGTCGGTGAGACCGAGAGGAGAGTCGGCATTAGAGCACGTTAACAATTCGTCACCCGGTTTGTTCATAAAATCAACTAAGTGTAGGTTAGGGCTTGTTATTGAGACCGAGAGGTAATCTAGCTTCCTGAGTGAACCTTAGTTGTGTCATTCCTTAGGAGCCGGTTTCGTGAGATTCTACAATCCAATAGCTTACTATACCTTCAATAGGATTCTTACCTAGGTAGACGTTTTTCCCATTGATAAAACTTATTTTCACAGTTTCGTTTAGTCTTCTTAAATTAAGTCTTTTAAGTTAATTAAATTAAGTTAGGTTAAGTATTTAATAATATAAAAATCAATTTAAAATATATTATTCTTAGGTGAGTCTTATTTAGGGTTAAGTATTAGATACGTTTTCACGTGTCCTTGTGTTCGACACTCGGACTTCCTTAGTGCTATACTATTAGTGATCGGTACACTTGCCGGTTTTGTGTGGCTTCTTTAGGAATTTCATTTAATAAATTTAAAGCTTAGTTGTGAGAGCATCATTATACAAACATCAAGTTTTTGACGCCGTTGCCAGAAACACGGTTTGAGGCGTATTGAGAACGACCAGAGTTAGGATTGCCTATTGTATTTTCGTATATTTAGATTAGATTAGTTATTTTAATTAGTTTTGTTTTAGTTTAATTTTATTTTATGTATTTTATTCTATTTTTATCTGGTGCCCGTGATCCTTTTCTTTTGAGTGTTCTTTAAAGGAAATATGTTCGGACGAAACGTTGGAACGCCATGGTGCAAAGTGTGTGGCAGAGATCACTGGGTACATGATGCTTATGAGCGAAGGAGGATAGAAACCGAGGCACAAAAGGCTGGCTTCGAATCACTTTGGGTAGAACCTCCATACCGTTTCGCATATGATCTGATGGGAAACTTCTTAGGGTATAGAGATTCATTGGGAAATATATTAGAGCCCACCCCGAAATTGGAGGCAATAATGGACGATGTACTGCAAGCTACTGTGAATGACTCGGTAAATGTTCCACCTCCGAGTCAAACGCTTATCGAAACCCTATGTGAGATTGAGGATTCAAGAGTAGGGGATGAGATAGAGGAGGAGCATTTGTCCTCATTGGATGAAGAAGGTGAGGATCCATCCAGCATTGAAACAGATGCATCACACTTGTCTTGTGAGAATGATATGATTCAGGATTTAGAAGGAGAACATCAGAAGTCTAAATTGATTAAAAAGGCGAATGTGGTTGTCTTGGATATTGTGGGTTGTCATGAAGAGCTTGTGGAGGGTACCTCTATGGAAGTAGATGATATGCAATTTGACCCGGGTGGTGACATTGAAGGAATAGAAAGATTAATTCTTAGAGAGACACCACAGAAGAGGGCACATGTAGACTTGGATCAAACGAACTTGAAGGTGAGGATACGACATACGAAACAAAATAAAAAGTTGACACACAGCAAAGATGACATCCTCCTTCATTACACGACTCGTATAAAGTTTGGTCCGGGTAAGTATAAGTTTTGGTGGTCCGACCCGTTTCAGTTTCTCAAAATCTCTTTAAATTTTTCTGGTGAGTTTTTCCCAACTAATAGTAAACCAATAAAACGAAACGGGTCGAGTGGGAAACGGTTAAAGGAGAAGCCACCTGATTAAAATTGAGATTTGGGGTCAGGCTGAGGACCCGTTAAACTAAGCGCTCTCTAGAGGCAGCCCGAGCTTTAGAGTTTTGTTTCTTTTATTTTATTTTTTGTTTAGAATATCTCCTTACTAAATGCCACTCGTACTCAATCTCCATTCGAGTCGGCCGATTTTAGGAAGTATTCTTTATTATATAAAAATCCAAAAAAAAAAGTTTAAAAATAAAAAAAAACACAAAAATATTTTTATTTCTTATGTTTTTGTTTTCTGTTTTGTACGCCGCTACATGCGAGTGAGTTTGAGTTATTGCAGATATTATTATGCGCATGATAGCTCTGATGGCGTTTTGGAACTGGTTCACCCAAGGTTGCGGCCGCGAATTAAATGCTATACGGTCGTTTAATTGATACACAATTGATGAAGAATTTGCATCTAAACCAGGGGAGTATCCCGTTCTCTATTTTATTTTCTGCTATTTTAAGTTTTACCTTTTGTTTTAAGTTTTAATTTTATGCTTTCAGTTTTTATTTTATTTTATTTCTTTTCCCTGTTCTCATCGAGGACGATTTCGTTCTAAGTGTGGGGATGTTTGGGAATTTATTTTACTTAGTTGTAGAAAAAAAAACTATTTTTAAAAAAAAAGTTGAAAAAAAAATTATATAAAAAAAATTTTTTAAGAAAAAAAATTGTCCCTTGAAAACGGTTTTTTGTTCTACGTTAAGCTGGAAATGATATTATTACCAATGTGCTAATGAACTCTCGGAACTTTTGAAATAAATAATAATAATAATAATAATAATAATAAAAGGGATGGTTTGCATATCTGATTTTGGAGTGTCGGTAGGCCCAACTAGCTTTGATAGTCCTCTTTAGCATGTTTTTATATATATAATAATTTAAAAACGGTGAAACCGAAATTCAATGCTTAGGGTGGATTACCATAATCTGAAAACTTTGAGATGGTAAGAATTAAATGCACTCAAACCAGCACACACCACATGTCCATCTTTTACGAGCTTAGAAATAGTTATATATTTTAGGGTGATATAAAAGATTGAAAAAAAAAGAGAAAAAAGAAGAAGTATGTTTTGAAAGTTTGTTATGTATTGTATTATCCAAAGTTGTTCAAGACAAGCAAAATGCTTATGAAGAGAGTTATGTATTGTAAAATGCCAAATGAGCATTGTTTAAAGTTAGAAAAAGAGGCCAATGATGCACATACTAGACGGGACTTTGAGTTTACGTGTTACCTTAGGAATGGTGACTCTGAGGATACACTATTGGGGCTCGAAGGTTCTTAGTCAATAAATATGAAAGTAGGAATTTATAGGACAAAGTCCAATAATATTTAGGAATAGCTCGTACGACCTTCACATGACCATTCATCCATCCAAATTTCACCGAGTGCATCTAATTAGTACTGTCAACGAGTCCTTGGCTTATGGTGATTTGTCGAACCAGTTTGCTTCGACTCTAGTTTTTTCTAGCTCTCTTTGTCTGAGATGGGGTAGGTGTAGCCTAAATTTTTGAACTTAAAATGTTTAATGCAAAAGGGGGGCTTGATTGGCTGGTGGCTGGGTTTAAGTGGACAACAATATCGGAAATCGCGGTCAATATGTCAGGCTGTTTCTTGTGCTTTGAAAATGATAATAATCTGATAGTTTGTTGTTGTTCACTTGGTTATGACCCTGTGTAGTTTACTTTTTTATGGTCGAAAAAGTATTAAGTGTGGGGATGTTTGATGTGTTGTTAAACACACTTACTTTTCTTATCGTTTTATCATGATTTAATTGCTTAATTAGTATAATTATTAAGATTTATGGCTTGTTTATGCTTGATTTTACAAAGATGATTGTTTACTTGTAGGTTTTGAGCTTTAACGGAAAAAAGAGTTAAGTTTGAAGATTTTATGGGTTTATTTGGTCAAGTTTTAATACTACAACTCAAGGACCGACCCAAGCCCACAAGATCCAAGCCTTTCACTTATTATTATATTAACTAAAATAAAAAAAAAGAACCCTAAGACCAACCATACACTTGCGATCGGATTCAGGAACAAGAAAGGAGAAAAAAAAATAAAAACCTAACTTGTGGTCTTGGATTGGGATCGGCCAGCAGCAATAACACACAACAAAAAAAATTAAAGGCTGATCATATATGTGGAAAAAAGTAGCAGCTAACAAGAAGAATAAATTATAAGCCCCACTTGTGTAATTATTCCGATCGGGACAGCCAAGAGGAAGAAAGAAAATTACTTTCTAAGTATTCTAAAATCAAGTGTTGATCGGGACAACCAAGGAGGGATCGGGACAACAGCTCGGGGTTGTTTCTCATCATAAATCTCAGCCATATATCATACGTAATCATTCATAAACTTTGTTCTTTTGTTCAAGAACCCTAACTTGTTTAGTTTAATCTTTTATGTTGGATTGTTTTGCAAGTAACTAAGAGATTGATTTGTGTTTGATTGTTCTTGATCATTGAATGAGTTTTATCATGTTTATGTTGATGTTTATGATGTTTAAATCCATTGTTTGCTGCTGTCCAAAATCAATGAGTGGCAAAAGTAGTTAGTTCTACCTAGGTTAGATGATTGTTGTTAGGTTTTAGTAAGTAATTTGGATTGTTGATGATCATGGCTTAAATTGTTAATGTAAAGTTTGGTTTAACATTGAATTAGTTTGTGTTTAGTGGCTGTGAATTTGTTAATTACACTTATAAACCTCTTGCTTTAATTAATTGAATGAGTTTTGATTGATTGTTGCTTGTTAGGACTCTTTACTTAGTGTTTAGGGTTTGTTTGCGGGGTTGATCAACCGTAAGGTTTAAGTGAGTGTATTAATTAAATATAATCAGCGGGTAGACACCTTCCTTGAGACCAAGAGGTGATAGGAAGTAAACTCGTCTCATAGCTTTTACTTGTTAGGATTAGGATCGCGAGAGAGCGGGTTCGGTTCTTGTCGGGTTTGGGTTTGTGAGCGATTAGTTGACCTAGTTTAAGTTAAACTGAATTGTTCCTCTATCCTTGGTTGCGTAGTATTCGTCTCCATTAGGGTAGTGTGTCGGTGATACCGAGAGGAGAGTCGGCATTAGAGCACGTTAACAATTCGTCACCCGGTTTGTTCTTAAAATCAACTAAGTGTAGGTTACGGCTTATTAGAGAGACCGAGAGGTAATCTAGCTTCCTGAGTGAACCTTAGTTGTGTCATTCCTTAGGAGCCGGTGTCGTGAGATTCTACAATCCAATAGCTTACTATACCTTCAATATGATTCTTACCTAGGTAGACGTTTTTCCCATTGATAAAACTTATTTTCACAGTTTCGTTTAGTCTTCTTAAATTAAGTCTTTTAAGTTAATTAAATTAAGTTAGGTTAAGTATTTTATAATATAAAAATCAATTTAATATATATTATTCTTAGGCGAGTCTTATTTAAGGTTAAGTATTAGATACGTTTTCACGTGTCCTTGTGTTTGACACTCGGACTTCCTTAGTGCTATACTATTAGTGATCGATACACTTGCCGGTTTTGTGTGGCTTCTTTAGGAATTTCGTTTAATAAATTTAAAGCTTAGTTGTGGGAGCATCATTATACAAACATCAGGAAGATGATAGAAGTCATGATTGATGTCATCGGGTTGTGCGAAGTATCTCCCGCAGAACCGTGTATGACCAGAGTCATGCTTCTAGAAGTCGGAGGGATCTTACGTATCTTCGTGATGATGCTAGTTATTTTAGCGAGGACAACCAGGTTTATGTCGGGATGAGACTAGTCGCCTGCGTGCGGTAGACAGACACAAAGAATATTGTGGCAATGCATAGGTCGATTTTACCAGGCCTTACTGACCCGTGGCTTTTGCGGAGAAGGTCTAAATTTATTTCGTGAATTGCTACAACTCCATTCCCGGTAAATGTGAAGATCCCAACTAACATAGTTAAATATAATGGCATGATAGATCATAGTGATCATTTGTTCAACTTTATTGTGGTTGGTGGGATTAGTGGTTGGACTTTACCGTACTAGTGTCATATGTTTTCCCTCACTCTGACTGGGCTGCCCGCGAATGGTTTAAGATGTTGCCCGATGGTCAAATTCAGAGTTGGAATGACTTAGTGGCAAATATCTCACAACAGTTTAGCCATCAGAGAAAGCATACGCGGGATCCCGTAGAAATCTTGGATGTGATCAGACGTGACAATGAAACTGTTGAATACTTCATTACTCGTTTTAACGATGGAAGTTTGAATATTAGAGGGATTAGTGAAAATATGTTGCGGGGGGCATTCCAGTAAAAAACGTACGAAGTAATGCTTTGATTCGATGTTTGACGGGCAAAGATGGTATGCCTAAAACCTAGGACAAGATTATGTCATCCGCAAAAGTGCGGCAACAAAGAGCATTTTGGGACTTGAAAGTCCTAAGCAAACAGTGAAAGTGGAAGTCAAGAATGCATGATCAAATAGACCGGCCGAGAATCTATATGGTCTCGAATCCACCTGTAAGGCCCCATTCCCGGTGCCCTACATTGGACGTTGGATTTACTCATAAACGCAGTTCTAAATATCAGAGTTAATTAAAACTTTACGCGAAATATAAAACTTCAAACCAATATATTACAAAACCAACAATTCTTGACTTAAAGAGCATTCAAATCGTTTAATCATAAAACATTGTCTTTTAAATAACATAACATTTCCTTGAGATGCCAGTATCTTCAATTCCATGCCATGTGTGTCCCCTCAAGCGAGCTGCCTCAATCTATTCACATGCGTGCATACTAAAAGTTAGCTACGCTGAGTGTGTTCTAGTTAATCATACAACATACAAACATTTCACATACTTGCACACATGCTCGAAGGTGTGTACGTCATTCATACTTTACTTTACACGCATAACTATCCATACTACTTAAAGAGTATTCCACCCTATAACCTCACAGATATTATAAGGGTATGGTCCCCAACATCACAGATATTATTAGGGTCTGGTCCCTATCCTCACAAATATTATTAGGGTCTGGTCCCTATCCTCACAGATATTATTAGGATCTGGTCCCTATCCTCACAGATATTATTAGAGTCTGGTCCCTTTGTTTCGTGCAACTGTAACATACATGTCTTTACACACCTTCCTTAATAATACGTGCAATATCCGAAGATCGTTCATGTACTATCGACATAACATACATACATCATTCATACATCATATATATCAATCATATCTTAACTACCAGCTGACGGTACATGCAATATCCGAAGATCATTCACGCACCGTCAAGTAATCATCATACATAAATCATACCAAGCATACACTTACCACTTAAGGTAAGTGTATTAACTATAACATCGACTATGCACACAGCCCCGAAAACATAACAAGGAAGTGAGGCTAGAAACTCACTTGAACGTGGTTACGTTCACCGTTTATGGTTATCCCTTTCTTGAGCTGTGCATGACTAACTGTATAATCATTACATATATTAAATACGGGTTTAGCTCTTCTTATGGTTTACTTAATTAATGTTAAGCGTCTAGGCCGTTTTTACTTCATCGAACTTTTACTGGTTAGTAAATCGTTACTTGTTAACCTTTAAAGGTATCTTTTATAATTTATCAAAGTCCAAGGGCTATTATGTAATTATATCATTCTTTTCTAAGTCAAGGGACTGTTCTGTCATTTATCAAACTTCTAGTTCGTTACTTGATTCTTAATGAATTGGGTTTATAACGAACGACCCATTCGTTACTTTTATAACTAATTGACTATTATAACGAACTGGTCCTTTGACGAATTGGACCTTATGACGAATTGTCCCTTTTAACGAATTGAACCTCATTCGTATGGTTTGGTTAACAAAATTAAATTCATAGCGAACTGAACCCTTATAACGAACTAAACCTTCTAGTTCGTTATCTCCTTTTAATGAATGACTATAACGAATTGAGGCTAATTCGTTATCTTTTCCTTAACGAATTTGGATACGAACTAAGGGTAGTTCGTTAAGCTTCCAATAACGAATCACCTGACGAATTACCTCTAGTTCTTTAACTCCCCGTTAAGGAATCAGGGTTAGGTCAGAGAATGTCAGAAACATTCTCTGACATAACAATCTCGTACCCGCCACCTTTCCGACGCAGCCGTCACCGGAAAAACATACAGGGTAACAGGGAACTCGTGTCTCTCTAACTCTATTTTACAGTCCTTAACCATTTTCGTTATTTTAACCGAAGTGTCACTAGAGGTTTCTACTATAAAGGTTTCAGGCACTCTGCAAAATTTCATTTTAGTTAGTTTACTAAATGTTGTAGCTACAAAACTTCTATTCGCACCCGAAACAAATAATACGGAAGTAGAAATACCGTTTACTAAGAATGTACCAGTCACAACATCAGGAATCTGCCTGGCTTGTTCCTGGTTCAGCATGTCGGCTCTAGTCCTTGGCCTTGCTTGATTAGCATATTTCTTCCCACTTCCTCCAGACTCACTATCAGTGCACTCCCTTGCCATATGGCCTGTCTTGCCATATTTGTAACATGCTGGCTTCGCACTGCACTCATTGGCATAATGCCCTACTTTCCCACACTTATAACACACATTAGACCTAAACATGCATTCCCCACCATGAGCCTTCCCACATTTGTGACAAACATCATAACTCCTACTCCACTTGCATTCCTCTCCGTGCATTTTACCACAAGTTTTGCACGACTTCTTCTCCCATACCCTCTGTTTCTTGTCCCTAAGGTTCCACAACTGAGTACCGGGTCGTTTAGCAAGAGCGACCCATTTCTTATCTTTCTTCTCTTCCGCCACCACATCTTCTGCCGACAAATCAACGAAAACCATTTCTGCCAGCCCTACAGCAGAATCAAAAGTACCAAGTCTACTAGCCTTGACCAAGACGCGGACATTTTGCGACAGTCCCTTAAGGTAACACTTGATCCGCTTGGCCTCAGTATTCATCATGTCTGGTACCAACCTTGAGATGCGGTTGAACTCAGTGGTGTATTCACGGTGTGTCATCCTACCCGCCTTCAGACTCAAGAATTTCATTTCGACCTTTTCAACCTCTACATCAGCACAAAACCTCTTCATCACCAGTTCCTTCAGATCATCCCACCTCATAGCTTTGATATCCTCCCGTGTTTTCCTCTGTTCAACAGATTCCCACCAATACATGGCTTCATCACCAAAAGATTGGGTAGCAAAACCCACAGCTTGGTCGAGACGGCATTCGCTAATTCAGATAACCTTGTCCATCGTGGTTATCCATTGGAGAGTAGCGTTTGCATCTCCCAAGCCAGTTAGCTTCGGTGGAAAAGACTTATAGTTGCATCCACCTCGGCCTCTTTTCCTATCATAGACTTTCACCGACTTAACCACATTTGATTCCTCCTTCTCCTTCTCATAATCCTTTTTACTCTTTTCCCCAGACTTCTCAGCAGTTCTAGCCTGGCTTCCAGCAGACTTTTTGGGATTCATGTTCTTCACAGCAGTTGCTACCGCTTGAGCAATGACAGCTTGAATTGCGGGATCCAGTTGAACCCCTTCGTTGTTTCTTGGATTTCGACCAGCTGCACTTCCTTCTCCCTCGGTGTTAGTAGATGATTCTACTAAAGGTTCTCGGACCATGCGTGGTCTACCACGACGTCCTGTGCGTCCTCTCTTTCCAGCAACTTTCTTAGCTCCCGCCATTCGTATTCTATAAGGAAACACAAACGTTAACACTTAAGGAACCATTTAGTACAAGGATAGTAAGGCTAACAGGTAATAACAGTGGCCAACTATGATTAGCTGATCACGTTACTCTCCGCGTTCTATACACTTCCCTTTGTGAGTTCACTTATGCTAGTTCTACTTCTAAAAGTTAGACAATTAAACAGTTCATATCATCATATATTCCTATCCCTTGCAATTAAGCTATCATTCATACATTCTTTATCTAGCAATTAAGCTAACATCATACCTTCTTCTCTAGTAATTAAGCTAGCATTAACTGATGTGTGGGTAAAATTACATGTTTTAAGTGTTATATATTTTGTGTTTTACTTGTTTATATGTATCGAACACAAATACTTTGATAGGTTTTATGTTCACAGGTGTGCGGAGCTTAGCGGAGCTTAACGAAGCTTAAAGAAGCTAACTTGGAGCATTCATGATGGAGTGAAAATGAAAGTAATGATGTATGTGATGATACAGAATTGAAATACGAAGACATGGCCGCAAACGGGAAGGAAAACAGAGTTGAAACGAAGATTCTATGAATAAAACATTTTGGCCTGGCAGGACCGTAAGGCAGTGGGTGCAGACCGTAAGCTATGGTTTGACCATAAGATAAGCTATGGTGACCAGACCGTAGCTTACGGTCTGGTCTGACGAAAAAAGGAATTTTGGTGATTTTCTTCTATTTTTAAGTTTAAGGCCTAAAAACCCTAAGATCGATGCTATTCAATAATAATCAGTTTTGGGACTTCTTGGAGGCTATCTTACACCACCATAACACATCCTAATCACATCTTTTCCTTAACGAATTTGGATACGAACTAACGGTAGTTCGTTAAGCTTCCAATAACGAAACACCTGACGAATTACCTCTAGTTCTTTAACTCCCCGTTAAGGAATCAGGGTTAGGTCAGAGAATGTCAGAAACATTCTCTGACATAACAATCTCCTACCCGCCACCTTTCCGGCGCCGCCGTCGCCGGAAAACCGCGACTTCACCGGAAAAACGAGATCTGACTCGTTTCCCACTGTTTTCACCTTTTTTCGTCCCGTTCGATCCAGATCTGAGCTAGGGTGACCCCTAGGCTCATCTTATGCTCGGTTCATACCCGATTCCACCCGGATCTCCTGAATTTAAAGATTTAATGGTGTCGGCTCATCGTTTCGTGACTAAATCTAACGGGTTTGAGTTCATACAATATCATACTATCACTAACTTGGATCCAGATCGGTTTTCCTTCTTGGTTCGGCTAGATAAAAGAGAGAAACTAGAGAGAGAGCTTAATTGTGTGTTTTGGGTGGTGTATGGAATATGTGTAAAATGAATGAATTATTTGGTAATTAAGGTTTATATAATTATAGATCATGGGCTTAAGCCCATGGTCTTTCCTTCTTTCCTACATAACCCCAGTCCACAATCCATATCCATTTAACGCAACATTAGCCCGACTCATAATAACTCATATCTTCATTTTATTAACCGAAACAAGAAAAACCTCTAAACAGTTGGATGCAAGATCACTGATTGGGAACAAGAACAAAGATCGAAGTTGGGGACATGATAATAGCAAGTAGAACCCAATGACATAAACTCCATAAATTTTAACAACAAAGAATGTGTACTTTAAAAAACCACAACCGATTGTGCGAAGAACACATTTGAACCCGAATAAGCAATGTTTGTTCCATAATGACAAAGGTCATCACACTAATGACTGTGTGTTTGAGGAATGAAATTGAGCAAGAAATAAAGTCCGGCAAGCTCGAGCATTTGTTGAAGAATGATAGACAAGGGGCCCGCAAGCCACCAGCACAGGTGAAAAATTGTCCGCAAAAAAATCAAGTAAAGGATTTGAACATCCACATGATCCAAGGGGGGAAACTCCACGGATATAAGAGACAAGAAATTAAATGTGATTATTGGAAAAGCAAGCCGGTAGTCTTTCCGAGAGTTAAAGGTGGCTCGTGCATGAAATACTCATTGATTATCACAGCTTTGATTGGACATTATAGGTCCTAATACGTCTTCTTTGATACAGGCGGTACGTCTGATATCATGTATGAACAATGTTTTGAACAAATTGACGAGGAAGATAAGGCAAGATTGAAGTCCATTCATGCGCTGGTAACAGGTTTTGGCTATGAAGTAATGCACCTGTGTGGTGTTTTCCTAGTTACCCTTAGTGAAGGGATTCATTCACGGACAGAAGATGTGGAGTTCTTGGTACTTCCCGCAAGGTCGAAGCATGATATAATTTTGGGTCAAGAGGCTATTGGTGACTTCAATGCTAACCCTTCTACCGCACATGGTGCAGTAGGAGTTTAAAAACGCACGGGTATAGAAATTTTACATGTCAACAAGCATTGTTTCACCACAGAGAGTTCAAATCCAATTAAAGTTCCAAACCTGGTCAAGCGAACTGAAACTGAAAAATAGGCGATGAACCCAAAGTTTCCAGAACAAACATTGACAGTTGGGCCCACTATTTATGAAATAGTGAGGAAATTTTTTAAACAACTACTTACCAAGAATGTTGATTTTTTCGCCTGGCAACCCGCAGATATGACAGGAATTCCGAGGGAAATTGCAGAACATAAACTACGGGTTAATCCAACTTTTACTCCTATTGTTCAGAAGAAAAGGAAGATGAGTCAGGATAAAATGAAAGTAATGAATGAACAACAACCTCCAATAACATCTGAGCAAGATCAGATTTGGTATTTGTTTACAGATGGTGCATCTAGTGGAGAGGGATTTGGTGCGGGTTTGAGGTTGGTTAACCGAGAAGGTCATAAATTCACGTACGCCATCAAGTTGGATTTTAAGAGCACTAACAATGAGGCTGAATATGAAGCATTCTTGGTAGGATTGCGGATTGCTAAAATGCTTGGCGTACAATATCTTTTAGCATGCGTCGACTCAATGTTGAATGCGGGGAATTAATGGATCGTATGAAGCCAAGAATGAAATTATGGCCTCATACTTGTCTTAGAAAAAATAAATCATACTTCAGTTTGTGTTATGTAATGTAATTCATAGCAAGAGAAGCGAAAATAAACCTCTAGATGCCTTAAGCAAATTGGCATCAACAAGTTTTGAGTATTTAGCAAGAGTTGTACAAATTGAAGTTCTTGATCGACCATTAGTTCCGCAACATAGGGTGTTAGTTATTCAGACATGAACTGAATCATGGATGACACCACTCATAGCATATTTATCATCAGGAATGCTTCCTGATGAAAAATTGGCGGCCCAAAAAATTCGCCGCAAAGCTTTGAATTATCAACTCTAAGATGGCATCCTTACCGCCGATCTTTCTTAGGACCGCTTCTTAGGTGTGTTGACACAGAAGACACTAATAATTTAATTTGAAAAGTGCATGAAGGAATATGTGGTTTGCATGCGGGTCCTAGGATGGTGGTTTGCTAAATTGATGAATGCGGGATATTATTGGCATGGGATGCACATGGTCGCAGTTCGTGAAATTCGAAAATGTGATTCTTGTCAAAGGCATGCACCGACCACTTTGTGTCCTCAAAATGAGCTAATACAAGTATCATCTGCTTGGCCGTTTCAAAAATGGGCAATTGATATTATGGGACCATTCCCGAGGTTGAAGTTTTAATAGTCGCAATTAATTACTTAACTAAAGTGGATTGAAGCTAAGCCAGTCACCTCTATAACAACTGTAAGCATGAAAAATTTCATCTGGGAGTTCATCATTTGTCGATTTGGCCTTCTGCAAACGATAGTTAGTGACAATGGAACACAGTTCGCGGATAGTGGTTTTAAAGAATGGTTGAAGGAAATTCAAATTAATCAAGTGTTTACTTCAGTCGCTCACCCGCAGTCTAATGGCCAAGTGGAGAGAGTGAACATAAGTATCAAAGATGGGATTAAAGCAAGATTGAGTACCAAGCGTACAGGCTTGGTTGATGAGTTGCCACATGTGTTATGAGCTTTTAGAACTTAAAAGAAAACAAGTAACTCAGAGACACCATTCAGTCTTACATATGGCACTGAAGTTATGATCCTTGCAGAGATTGGGGTAACATCTGCGAGATCACTGTCCATCATTGATAATGATGAAGAATTGAGCCTTAACCTTAATTAGCTGGAAGAAAGACGTGAATTAGAACTCAACAGAGAGATTAATTACGAACACCAACTCTAAAAATATTATGATTCAAAAGTCAAGATTTGCAAATTTCAAGCGGGAGACTTTGTATTCCGCAATAGCGAAGCATCAGGTCAGGAGCCTTCAAGACAACTTGCTCCACTCAAGGAAGGACCTTACAAAGTCAAAGAAGTACTAAGTAAAGGTGCATACGTTAGAAAAAAAAATGGATGGAAATAAGATACCGCAAACATGGAATGTGGCACAATTGAATAAGTGTTACATGTAATGACCTGCGTGTCATAAAAGAAGGCCGACATGCCTTATTTTAAATTTTATTTGCAGCCTGCTTGCCGTTGTTTAACAAGGGGATCTGAGTATCACATGTTTTTAATTGATATTGTAAAGAGGGCTTGCATGCCATTTACCTTTATATAAATCAACTATCTTTTATCTTTGTGAGTTGAATTTCGTAATGATTTAGCTGGTTTGCGTGACCTGCGTGTGATAATGTTTAACTAGTGTTCGTGCCAAAATGACCTGTGTGTCATAATGTTTAATTGGTGTGTGTGCCAAAATGACATGCGTGTCATAATGTTTAATTGGTGTGCGTGCCATAATGACCCGCGTGTCATAAACATATCTTTTGGGTCTAACGTACCTAATATTAATTTATGTGGTGCGTGTAACATTTAATGAGTAATCCTTTATTGAATTATCGAAGAATCCTATTAAAACATTTGTATTATTTAAACAAAATAACACAAAATGTTGTAAATACTTAATATATTATAAAAATAAGATTACAAAACACATCAAGTAATTGTCACAAAATGAGATAAAAAACAATCTATATCCTATTCAAGTGGCGGTTGAGATGAATCTTGATCTTGCATAGCGGGAGGAGTTTGCGGGTTTTCTTCTGAATAACCGCAAAGATAATCTTGGAGTAATTTCACGCCATTTTCTTCAGATGAAAACTCTGTTAACGCGCTTTCAAGGGGGAAGGATAGCTCATCAAAAGCGTGTAGATTTTCGCTATATTCAACCTCTAGATCATGGCCGTGCAACGGATTGGGTCTTCATATATTCAACACCTTCCTCAAAACCGACTTTGCGTCCAGCTTGAGAAGAGGCGTTAAGAAGTAGTGCTGGCCAATCCCCAGCTCTGGCCCATCCTTGATATGTTTGATAACTTGAAGATAACTAAAGAATAAGGGGCCAAGAAAAAAGATAAAAATTTCTTGAAAGAAGAATTGAATTACTTACCAGCGGTAAGCCCTGATTCATAAGCCATGGCTTATCTTCCTCGGAATGCTTGGCCCTCTCCTCCAGCTCATCATAGCTTTTTACAAGCTTTATGTTATCTTCTTTAAGCTCCTGAGCACGCTTATCCATCTCCTCCACCTGCACATCCGTAGTCTTGCCTCCTCCTCATAATTCTATATCAGATCACCTTGAATGGTGACCTGACCTTCCAACCCCACATTAGCCTCCAAGGCCTTAGCCAGATCGACTTCTTTTTGGCGGGCTTCTTCCCGTGCAGCTATAAGAATCGCATTTTAATTCTTGCATGCCACTTCCCACCCCTTGGCTGTCGCTGCTTGACGTTCCTTTTCAGCCAATAAAGATGCCTCATCATCTTTTAGATTCCAATTTGCAGTGTGGCTTCCAGACGTTGTTATAAGTCTCGAATCTGGATCACTACAATTATGATATCAATAAACAAGTATTGGTGCGGAATACCAACACTTGGTGAATCAAGAACATGAGCAAACACACAAATGTAACACCATAATTGCTTCAAAACACACGTATTATTAGTATACGTCGGGTGCTTAAGCACTTACAATACTTGCACTTCTAGTAACTCTTAGACGGTCAAAACACAAATGAACTAACAACCAAACCCTATACCATGCATGCACTATATATAGGGAACCAAATACCTAGCCCAAACTAACCAAAGGCCCACCGAGATCTCGGCTTACATATTAAACCGTACCCCAAGCCCACATACATGCTAAACCCAAATACACTTAGACTAAGTACAAACCATCCAAAACTAGGCCCAACAATCTCCCCCTTGGTTTGTAGCTTGGTCTTTAATCATGCTCCATGTAGTCAATATCAGCATCTTTCAACGCGCCCGCCCAAAACTTGCATTGGATGATAGAAGCGACCATACTAGTGAATTCTTTAGCAGCCGTTTCAAAAATCGGATCGGCAATTATCTGGAATGCACTGAGAGTCTTGATGTCCCTTTCTCCCAACTTTAGTAGGTCTCTTGGATCAACAAATCTATACTGACCTTTTCCTTTCTTCAGCTTGATAACAACTGTGGCAGTTACACTATCATACATCCAAAATCTCATGTTGTCCAAGGTACAGGAATATGAGTGGCTTTGTCCGTAGCAGGCCACATAACATTGACCATTGTTTTCCCTGTCTTTGGATCCTGGACTCCCTTTGCCTTCTTCAGAAAAGACTATGCAGTCTTCATATTTGGGAAGCCTCTATCGACTTGACTTCTCAGAAAGTTCCAGAAGTCTATACCACGTTTATCATTCGTTGGGTTGGTGAAAGGAGAGTTTATCAGGTCACTAAGATCCACCTTCGTCCAAGATCCAAAATCTTTCATCTTCTTATAATAATCAGTGGCCCCGGACTTCATTTTCACCCACCACATATTATTATCGGCATCAAAACCCCATGACATAACTCCCAAACGATCGCCATATTTATCTGAGAAGCCTTTAGGGAAATTGACATGGGAATCTATCTGGATGATCTGATGATTGGACATTTTGATTTGAGTTCTTCATTACTAGCAACCTTTTCTGAATTCTATCGGACTTTTCTTTTGAGATTGGTCGTGCGTCCATATATTGTTTCAATGTCTCAGACTCATCAATGTTCTCTACAGGGTGAGTAGTAGAGCTGCCACCTTGATCAACGTTGGGCGTTTTAGAGGCCACATAATCACCGCCTTTAAACTCATCTCCAAACTTCTGAAACAACTTTTGTTGGAGGTCAAGATAAAAAGCTGTTAATTCTCCCATGTTGGGCTGTAGTTCTTTGATCTTGGCATCTTTATCAGAGTTACCTGCTTCCAGCTCTTGAATACGGACATCTTTAACAACTGAATCTTGTTCGAGCTCAAAAACTCGATGTTGGAGAGCTTGCACGTCAACCGGAGCATCTTCTAACACAATTCCCTTGCTCTTGCTCTGCATAAATTTTTCTTGCATGGCAAGAACCTCAGCAATCTTGTCAGTAACATTCGAACTTGACTGACCTTGATTTTCTGGCCCTGATGAGCTAGAGGGAGCAGCATTACATGGCATGTTGGCCTCATCAGTGTGTGGAATATCTGATTCAAAATCAAAATCACGAGCAAAGTCACCAAACAACTGATCTTGAATCAATTGCTCAGCAGTGGGTGCACTTGGTTCATCTTGAGTTTCTGGAGCATGTGTCTCGGGTTGTTGAGTTTGTTGATGTGGGCTATTTGTTGCATCTGTGATTGGTGTAGAGGTTGTTTCATGTTCACTTACCAGCACGCCAGGCCTCGGATCTTTCTTTCTTCGTTTGTGTGGACCGAGGTATGCGGCTGGATCTTCAGCTATATTTTCTTCAATGTTTTCAGCAGCTGTCTGAGGAGGCTTCAGAGCAATTGGCTGAAGTTGTTCTTTAAATCTTTCAAAATCTTCTAACTGTTGGGCACTTGGAGCCGTCTCCAAGTTACGATGTTCTATTTCTTCACTTTCATCGTCAGAAATTTCAAATGTCGCAACACGTGGCTGAACTGGTGCCACATGCTCATCAGCAACCTAAGCTATAACTAGCTCAGCTTCTGTTTCAACAAACCGTCCAAATTTCACTAGAGCATTGAGGCCCTGATATACAATCTTGGATCCTTTTTTGTTCTGTTTCATCAACCCGAAGGTAATGGGTCCCATTGACTTCATATCCAAAGTATCAACAGACTTGACAAGATCGGTGTAGTGATAATCGTAGATCATCTGCATGAATCTTGGATACATAAGGAACATCTCCTTCTTCTACCCTTTCAGACTGCTCATCATTTCATTGAAAACGAACTTGGAATAATTTAATTCCAATCCATGATCAGAGTAGCGATAGTAGACATCTGAATTTGACTTATCTCATCAGAGCCCCCTTTCCTACCCGACACGCAAGTGAAAAACGTGTGAATCAAGAATCTCCAGTACGGGAGAAATAGCTTATTGATTGCTGGAGGATAGGTGCCCTCGTAACCCATTCTGGTGAGGATCTCAGTAACATAAGCAGTGGAGTCTATAGACACGACTCCATCTTGTCCTCGTAGGTTGATTGAAGCGTTGTTCCAAAACTCCGTGATCATATTCTTGCATATAACATGATTTTCTCGTAGTGCGTGAGAAATCCTGCACGTGTTGAGACCGACAATCATAGACTTGAATTCTTTGTGCGCCAAGGGTGGATCATATAGATGTCCAGCTATATTGTGTGTATCAACAAACTTTAATGGAGTTTGATCGGCCATTACTGCACCAAACGAATCAAGTTAGTGAAAATAAAATCATTAGTTGATTTAGGCATTAATATTTAAGACCTGGCCCAAAGAAAATCAACATATAGCCCATTAAATATAATAACAGTAATGATCAAGCGCAATCAGTGAGCATTAGGCCCATTAGGAGAGATCTCGGTCATCAGGAAGAGTTCTCGGTCAAGTCTAGGTGATCTCGGTCAACGAAAGTCAACCGAGAACACCTTGACAGCTGTTGACAGAAAACCCTTTGGTTTCCTTCTTGAAAATTGTGTGTTCTTCTTCAAGCCGCCGAGATCTCCATTAAAACCTGCAACAAAAACACTAATCTCCGACACAATACTCTTAACAACCAATTAAGGTTCTTAGTCATTTATACTAATGATCTATAATCCTTTACAGAACTCAAAATCTGGTCACACAATTATCAATGCTTCAAGAATCCTTCGAAATACCAAATATCTTGACCCCCCCCCCCTTTTTTATTTACCTATGAAATAATCAATTAGTATCAACGAACAAACTAGATCAATCAAAATATGCAAGAGATTTTTTGGCTGTCAGAGAGATTCGAAGACGATGAAGGTTTTGAGTAAATAAGATCAATAAGTGAGGTTGGGGTTAATTTATACCCCAACCAATGTGGGCCGAGAACCCAAAGTGGGCTCAAAACCATTTGTCAGCCCAAAATTTGTAGGCCCAAAAGCAATAGACAGTCCAAATCCTTTTAAAACACACATTTGAAAGTGGCCCTGAATTTGTAGGCCCAAAAGCAACAGACAGTCCAAATCCTTTTAAAACACACATTTGAAAGTAGCCCAGTGAAATCACATGTTTCGATGAGAGTAGTTTCTAGATAAAACAAACAAAACACAATAAATAAAACAAAATTAAACTGAATAAAATAAAAAAACAATCAACGTATAAAAGAACTCCCTTGAATTTTATAAGATCGGGATCAAATTTCAGTTTCTGTAAAAACGCCGCCCTTTTATGAAAAAATCCGAACATGGAATCATATCGTTTAAGAGGCTGTCACTAGGATTCATGTTCAGCGTTATTATGACATCAAGAGACAGGTTGATAGCAGGTATAACAAACTTAACATGATTTTCATTGCATCAGTGATATGAGTTAGGTTCAGTTCGGTATAAAGCTTAGATGGACATCACTCATAGACCTGTGATCCCTTCTGTATCTTCTCAAAGCGTATTTGGCTTTCCCTAGATCACCCCAAATTGACTCCAACCCCCTAGTGCTTGATCAAACAATTTTTATATAAGCCAAAAATTTAACCTTTAAAGTTGAACGTTGGACTTACAAGCCAGTTAACTGACAAGCCTTTCATTCGAGACATGACAGGACTTACTGTGTGCCCCCATCTATGTAGTTCTAGTTTGACCCTTTAAGCTTTTTTTAAAAATAGTTTTAATAGAATAAAATAAGCTCAAATAACTCTTTTGTAGATTTTTTTTTCAACTTAATAATAATAATAACTTAACAATACAATATTTTTGGTGATCAAGACACTAACGGGCTCGTGTATGACTGGGTAATTGCTTTTCTGCCTATCCTTCGGAGAGATGTATATGAAGACATGCACATTTCTTTAAAATGACTCTCCACAGTAAGCTTAGCAAATTTAGTTTATATCACTTCAACTTTTACGCATCATGGAAAGCTACCATACAATATCAATGACTGTTCTAGAGCCTTTTAAGCTTAATAACTTCACCCGTTAGGCATACAGAAACAATTTATCTATCATTTTCCATAGGTTGGATCATTTTTATTTGAAAATATTTTGAAGCTTCTAAAAAGCTGTTAACTGAATGATAATATCACTTCCTAGGGAGTTACATAAAACACACGTGTTAAGAATTCAGCCACACAGGTCACAGTTAAGCTTTTGGGTAAATGGCTATCCTGTATGACCACAAGTGGTTAACCGGACCAAACATGTATGAATATACATGTCCTTCCAGCTCAGAGTTACAGACATAGTTTTAAGTGAAAGAACACAAAACACAAAACACATCATAATCGCCCTGGGTGCTTTCAGTCATTGGGTAAATGACTATCCTGTGAAACTACAAGTAGAACACCGGACCAACCATGTACGAGTATATGTCCTTCAAACTTGAGCACCTGACATAATTTTAAGCGAGAATGAATCTTAAGACCCAACAAAAGACAACGCACACACACTATTTTTGACTTTTTTTATTTTTTAATAATAAAAAACAACGCACACAAACTATTTTTGACTTTTTGATTTTTCTCACCCTAAATTTGTGCAAGATAAATAAATATGTACAAATTTATACCAAAAAAAAAACTCAATCCTCGAAACGAAGCATTTTAAGAAAACCCACAAGCACATTAAATTTTGTTGTTCCGACCGGTTTTGTAAATAAGTCTGCCACATTGTTGTCAGTGTGGACTTGTTCAAGATGAATTAATTTACGATCGAAACAGTCACGAATAAAATGAATTTTAATATCGATGTGCTTGGTTTTAGAGTGTTGAACAGGGGTTTTCACAATTGCAATGGCCGCATCGTAATCACAAAAAATAGGAGTGTCAAGAAATTCCAAACCATAATCCAGCAATTGGTTTTGCATCCAGATAACCTGAGAGCAGCAAGCAGATGCGGCAACATACTCCACTTCGGCGGTCGAGGTAGAAACCGTCTGTTGTTTCTTACACTGCCATGAAATGAGACGGTCTCTTAAGAACTGGAAACCAGCTAACGTGGATTTCCTGTCAATGTCATCTCCACCATAATTGCTATCAGCAAAAGCATAAAGATCAAATTCTGATTATTTGGGATACCAAAGACCTAAATTTGGTTGTCCCTTCAGATATCTAAAAATACGTTTAACAGCAATTAAATAAGAGAGTTTAGGATTAGCCTGGAAACGAGCACATTGGTAGACTGCAAACATGATGTCAGGACGACTGGCTGTGAGATACATCAGAGACCCGATCATCGATCGATAGTATGTTTGATCTATGGGACTCCCATCAGGATCAGATGACAGTAGTGGTCTTTCTACCATGGGAGTGTAGGCACTCTTGGAATCTTGAAGCTCAAACTTTGCCAGCATATCCTCAACGTACTTCCCTTGCTGTAGTAAGATTCCTGCCGAGCTTTGTCGAACCTGTAGCCCCAGAAATCTTATCATTTCACCCAACGAACTCATCTCAAATCTCTTATTCATTACACCTTCAAATTTCGTGCACAACTCAGCGCTAGTGGATCCAAAAAATAATATCATCGACATAGATATGAATGAGAATCAAATCTTTTCCGACAGTTTTCCGGAACAAGGTTTAGTTGATGGTTCAACGCTTGTAGCCATGATCAAGAAGATGTGTGGTTAATGTAGCATACCACGCTCGAGGAGCCTGATATAACCCATATAATGTTTTGTCGAGCTTGTAGACATGATTTGGTTTCTTAGGATCAACAAAACCCGGTGGCTGATCAACATAAATTTCTTCCTTAACTTCACCATACAGAAATGCGGTCTTATCATCCATCTGATACACTGTGAACCCCATGAACGATGCGTAGGCCAGAAAAATCCTAATGGCCTTAAGTCTGGCCACTAGAGCATTGACCTCAGTGTAATCTAGTCCCTCAACCTGACGAAAACCACGAACTACCAATCGTGCCTTATTTCGAACAATAACACCTGTGTTATCTTGCTTGTTTCGGAAAACCCACCTTGTGTCAAGAGCTTTCTTTCCATCCGGTAACTTAACCAATCTCCAAACCTTCAACTTATCAAACAGATTTAATTCTTCGTGCATAGCATCAACCCAACTAGGTTCTTGAATAGCCATTTCTACTGACTTTGGTTCAATTTGAGAGATGAAAGGGAGAACATACAGCTGTTAATGCGTCCCCGTCTGACTTCTGGTGTACACTCCCGCTTCAATGGGACCTATGACATTCTCAATTAGATAATTTTTCTGAATTCTTGATGAAATTAACTGATCAGAAACATCACCAGTAGATTGTAAATTTGACAAGTTCTCAATATCATCAACCAGAGGATTCTTCCATCCAGATGTTGCCGTACTGTGAGAGTACGTGGTGCTGGCAACATATTCATTTGGAATGTCATCGGGAAACAGTGTGCTCCCGAAGATCTGACGAATGGAACTCTCCCCACTCAAAATTAGCAGCATCTTCAGACGTGTTTGGCGAACACTCGGTTTCTGAGGTTTTCTCGGGCTGAGTGCCAGTTGCAGGTGAATCATTACTTAACTCAACGACATCATCATCAATTAGTGGAGAAATGTGAGACAATGTCTGTGAATTATTCTTTGCAGCTTCCACTAAGGGACCACATAAGGGTTTAGTGTTGATGACTGGAAACACATTGAAGGGTTTGAAAAGTTCGTTGTAGTAAAATAACCAATCGGGACCAACACGAGCGTCAGTATCATTTTCTTCTAACCACCGAACTTCATAGGACTCTAGAATTTGCTTGGTTGACTTGTTGTAGACTCTGTAAGTTGTATTTCCCGCATACCCAACAAAGTAACACTCATCGACTACGGCCCCAAATTTTGGAGTGGTTTCGAGATTCAGTAAAGTGCACGGACACCCAAAAGCTCTGAAATGTGTAACAGTGGGTTTATGACCATAAACAATCTCATACGGGGTCTTCATCTTGGATTTTTTGATTATCACCCGATTCTGAACATAACAGGCAGTATTAATAGCTTCTGCCCAGAAAAACAGTGGCAGTTTAGAGTCACACAACATTGTTCTTGCTGCTTCGATAAGAGTTCTGTTTCTTCTTTCAGCTACACCATTTTGTTGAGGCGTCCGTGGGGCGCTGTACTGACGAAGTACCCCTTTTTCCGAACAGAAGTGATTCAATGTTGCATTCTTGAACTCCGTTCCATTATCACAACAGATTCCCTTCAGCTTTAGGTTCAGTTGATTCTCCACGAGCACAACAAACTTCTTGATTAGATATGCAGTTTCACTCTTATTTGACAAGAAAAATACCCATATAAAACGTGAGTAATCATCAGTAATAACAAGACAATAAGAGCTACGAGATAAACTCATAACATGGACAGGCCCGAAAAGGTCCATATGAAGTAATTGAAAAACTGATGAAATGGTATTAATCACCTTCGGCTTGTGAGATTTTCGATGATGTTTACCCAAAGCACAAGCCACACATTTTTTAATAGTAACAAAACCTTAATGGGTAGTCCACGTACCAAGTTATTTTTAGCAAGACGATTAAGGTTTTTAGAATTTGCATGACCAAGACGACAATGCCATAGCATGGCATTATGTTTTGACACTTTTGAAAACAAACAAGTTATTTTATCTTTTCGTTGTGATCGAACAAGAATCCAGTCTTCTGGTATAATTATACCAGATTTAAGAATCAAACACTCCTTTTTAGTAAAATAAGTTGAGAAATCTTTGTCACAAATTTGTGACACGCTCAAAAAAATGTGCTTCAATTCTGGAACAAAATTAACATTTTCAAACTTTAGAACACGGTTACTTACAGTACCCTTCTAAGTGATCTTTCCTTTCTCTCCTCCCGCAAAAGACACATACCCACCATTAAATGTTTGAATGTCGTGTAGCTGGGTAATGTCCCCTGTCATGTGCATGGAACAACCACTATCAACATACCTAGGTCTGATGATATTCCTCTATAGCTGTCCCTGTACATAATGCGAGATTGGTTAGTTTTTGTTACCCAGTCCATACTTACACTGGGTTATCCTGATACATCTACAGTTGTCATAGGTTGCCATGGCATGTCCTTTTGATCATCAAACGTAGATTTTGAAGAAACTTTCGCCGGAGATTTAGGCAACCATCTATTTCTGTATGATTTGGAATTATAGGTTCGAATGGTTGTCGTAACCTCCGGTGTTTTGGATGTGGAAGGAGATGAATCAGCCCTTTTCTCCTGTTTTGGTCTAGACTTATTGTTCACATTAGACCTTGAACTTGAAGCACCTTTTCTATTAGACACGTCAGATTGGTCTGATGAGGACTAAACCTGCCAGATTTGTTTCAATTCCAATCATTGTCAAAGGAGCTAGCCTGATAATGCATGAATCTTTGCATGTACACGTTATGAGGCAAGTAGGGCATATTCCTCTGATAAAATCCATAATAAGGAACATATGGATGATGTGGACAATTTCTGGCAATATGAAAAGGAGTGCCACAATTAAAACAAGTTTGGCGTTTTATGAAAAAGTCATTTTGGGCAACTCCTTGTCTGGACTGGTTCTGTGGACCAGTCTGCTTAAATTTGCGAGAACCCTTGTTTCATCTTTAAGCTTATCACCTTGTTTGTCATTAGAGCATCCCTCTTTGACAAATTTAGGTGCCACGTATTTTTTAGATGTTTTTGAATTTTTTGTTTTATTAGAAACCACATTATTAGTGTTCAAAATTTCAACCAAATCAACCACACAAGAATCCTTGCTCTTCAAAACAGAGCCCACACAAACAGTCGGAATAAAAGAATTTAAAACAAGAAGTTTTAAAGAAACATCAGAAACAATGTCATTATCAAATTCAAAACTAGGGTCGTCATCCTCATCAGTCCACTCCTTCACAATTACTTTTTTCTGCACATGAAATAGATACATTAGAATCGTTCATATTTGAAGTGGACGGACCAGCATTCACAGAACTGGTCCCATCACCTTTGTCTTGTTTACCATACTCCATGTCCTTTATCTTTTCTTCATGTTCTTTAGTGACAGGGGTAGGAACATAATTCTGGTTGTAAGGTGGGGGAACTTAACTGTATCCTATTCCCTCACCTTCATTTTCCTTCTACCACAATTGGTTTTCAATCATTGAGTTAACTACTTTACTGGAACCATCGAATTTTTTAAAATCAAGTTCAGCCTTTTCAAACTTACTAGTTAGATTTAAGATTTCTAACTTGGAAGTTTCCAGTTTAGTAGTTAACTCAACAATTTCTTGTTTGGCATCTAGGCAACTTTTTATGCTAAAATCATATTTAAGCTTAGATATGTCCTTCTTTTGTGCTTCTATTTTGTCTAGAAAACCCTTTTCATTTTTTTAAGTTTGAAATTTTCTGATTTTATTCTCTCCATATCTCTACTTAGACTGTCGTTATGAAGCTTATACATTTCTATTTTTTCACCACAATTTAAAGAGCATGGTTGAAAACTTACCTCATATGGATTTGGAGAAGTGAACGCCATTTACGCAAACTGAAGCTCCTTGACCTTCTTCTCAGTAGCATTTTTTTCTCCAGTGTCTTCAACATTTGTGAAATTTGCAATCTGATTTCCAATGTTGAGCGCAGCCATCTGACCTTCCCAAGAAAACTGTTGAGCAACCATAACTCTTTCACCATTACCTGAACTACCTCCAGCCTCCCCTCTGGTATTCCCAACTTGATCCAATGCCCTTTCTGTATTTCCATCCTTAGCTGGGTTAGTACATTCACGAGCAAAATGACCCGGCTCGTGACAGTTGTAGCACATGAGAGTGTTTTTGTTAAAACCCACCTTTTGATTATTAGGCATGTTCCAATAATGTCTACTCGTGCTCTTAATGAACTTCTTTGCACAAAAAATTGCCATGGCAATTTGCCACGAGATTTTCATTTCTTCAACATCATCGGGATGGATTTGATCTAGTTCAGCAGCAACCACATGTTGAACCAAGTCTCCAGCCAAAAATGCATTATAGCAATTCATGAATCCCGCCATTAGAGATATATTCTCTTGAGTTTCCTTTGGTATGGCGGGGATCTGACTGAAGTTCTGACTGGGAGCGTGAGTAGTTTTTCCAGTATCATTTGAAGACTGTCCGTACTTGGTGAAGAATATTGGAGCTGGTTTGGGTGAGTTGGATGATGATGATTGAACTAGAGTGGATAAGAACATCTGGAAGTTTCTCTGAGGTGGTTGTTGAGTAGGCTTGAACAGTTAGAAACTATCTTGAGAAATAAGAGCACTGTTGGAGGCAACGTTGTATCCAACTGCACTGTAAGAGCTTGCATGATTTATTGCCCGCTATTTATCATCCATATCACATGCTTTAATAGTGGCTATCATTTCAGTAATACCCATTCTGTTGAGATCCTTAGTCTTTTTGATAACCGCAACATTCATGTCCCAACTCTTTGGCAATGAATTCATCAGCTTGTTGTTTATTTCTGAAGTTTGCAGATAAATCCCTGCTGATCTCATTTCAGTCACAAGTGGGATAAATCTTTGAAGTTCAGATTCCAACGTTTCTCCCAAAACATGATTAAACATATTAAACTTTTGTCGCAATAAATCTTGACGACTTCTCTTCATGTCTTCATTCCCTCGTATACTTTGATCAGTGCCTCCCATAACTCTTTAGCATATTGAAGTTCTCTAAATTGAAGAGCAATCTCAGGTGAGAGTGCCATGGTTAAAGTGGAGAGAGCTTTCTCATCTTCCTCAACTTTAGAAAAATCATCATCGTGATACTGTGCAACAAGTTTCACAAGAACTTCATCAGAGCCATCCCTTTGATAGGTGATCCTTTGAGGTCCCCTAACAATACTTTTCCAAACCAACATCAAATCTTTCCCAAATATTATCTTCTTCTTCTTCTCCGGTCACAGTTTCGCCGGAAATACGATCAAACCACCAAGAACATTTTTCTTGAATCTTTGATATCACAATAACGAGCCTGAATAAGGTCTAAGGCTCTGATACCAATTGTAAGTCCCAAATTTGGATCACTAGAATTATGATATCAATAAAAAAGTATTGGTGCGGAATGCCAACACTTGGTGAATCAAGAACACGAGCAAACACATGAATGTAACACCGGAATTGCTTCAAAACACACGTATTATTAGTTTACGTCGGGTGCTTAAGCACTTACAATACTTGCACGTCTAGTAACTCTTATACGGCCAAAACACAAATGAATTAACAACCAAACCCTATACCATGCATGCACTATATATAGAGAACCAAATACCTGGCCCAAACTGACCAAAAGCCCACCGATATCTCTAAAGAGATCTCGGCTTACATATTAAACCGTACCCCAAGCCCACATACATGCTAAACCAAAATACACTTAGACTAAGTACAAACCATCCAAAACTAGGCCCAACAGTTGTTCATCCCCAGTTTTTTGGGCTTCGTCCACTATATGCACCATCCGTAAACAAATACCAAATCTGATCTTGTTCAGACGGTATTGGGCTTCGTCCACCTTGTCCGTCATCATACCCCACTTCTATTCCATGGACATCTGATATACTGATAATTACATATATTTCCCTTGGGTATTTTATATAATATTTAATTAGTTTTTGTTCGTTTTTAGTTGTATACTACTAAAAAATTTGTGTTTTGTAGGTTTTTCGGAGGTTGAATGTTGTTGAAATGGCGACAAAACAAGACAAAATAAGCCTAAACGAGAAACCAGAAAACTTTAGGAAAGGAACCGGAAGGAGAACCGGTCGAACTAGCCCTCTTCCCATTTGACTACGCCATGCCGCGCCGCGCGGCCAGGGGTTCAGGCCTGGTCGTGCGGCGTCTACATCCTCTATTTTCTAGAATGTTCCGTTTATTGGTCAGGTTTTGGGCCCAGCTCACTATATAAATGCACTTGATCTTAACTTGAAAAATACCCTTCATCTAGCAGACGAATTTGGAGTTTCTTGGAACGTATATTGGAGTTATTTGGTGGTTTTGAAGGCAAGGAAACACCCGGTGAAGAGCTTTACGTTCAAGATAGAAGAATACGGGTTTTATTACCTTTAATCTTTCGTTGCTATTATTTTTATCATGATTTCTTTTATTATTGTATTGTTTGATTTTAAAATGTTAGGCTAAACATTATAGACTGCCTAGGATTACGATTAGGCTTTGTTAATGTTTGATTTTGATTTGGATTTTCTTTTCGTTATGGTTTTATGAATCAGTAAACTGTTTGGTTTTATTTAATTGATGCATATGTGTGCTTGGTTTTGTTTGATGAGTTTTATTATTCCATATTATCTTTGGTGATTGTCTGTCATAATAACTTTTTATTAGGTCATCTACTGTGTTTTTTACTAGTTTGTGATTGAATTCCAATAAAATCATAGGAATAATATTATTCGCCAAACAAATAAAAGTGTGCCGCTAACCTAAAAAGTTGTAAGGTGATAGGTTGTTGTTAGATTTTTATTAATTAAGAATGCTAGATTTAGTTCGTTTTAAGTAGTCCGTCTAGGTTTGATTGGTTAACATTGTCTGTCGAGTCAATTGAGTTTATTAAACTACCTTTGATTTCCGCGTTGTAAGGTAGAATTTCACTATAAAGGTACTTGTTCATAATTAATTAAATAACCATAAGGGAGTTTAATATATAAACTGGTGTGTCTTAGAACTTATTAGAAACCCATAGGTGTCTTCTTGAGAAGGGTTAGTGTAGGTCCTATGGACGGATCAAAAAGCATAACACTAGTCTACTTGGATCAATCTCAAAACTAGTTAGCGAAAATCACTAGTGAGGAACCGAGATCTCGGATCTTGTAAGGTTTGTTATATCGTGAGGGTGAAGAGAGAAAAGAGAATAGAGACTTTGAAATAAGAATAAGGTTGGACAATTTGACAAAAGGATGTGTATGCATGAGATACGCACACTATATATAGTGTGTGTGCTCATGCACCATATTGGTATTATTCACTGCCCAATGGGCTCCATATTACAAGGCCTCGGGCTCAAACTTACAAACAAACATAATCTAGCTAGCTAACTTACATTATCATTTAGTAATTAAATATAAAAGAGTAAACACCCAATGGGCCTAACAATCTCCCTCTAGTCTTTAGTATTTTTTCTGTTAGCTCATGTCTTCAGTCGGTCTCTGACTCATACTCAAACACTTTCATGATCAAATGGTTGTTTCTCAACAAAAAGTCGTACAAACGTATTGAATTTCCTGACGTTAGCATTAGTACAGTCACGACGGACGTCTTCAACTGTGCACAAGGGTGACCTATAAAGCTTGAGATGATCATCCTTGCCAAAACCAGACAGCTCGTGCTCGTCGAAAAAGCACAGGTGATGCATGTTGTGACAATGGATTATCACCTCTCCTTTCCCGTTTTAGAACTCCCACGAGATGAAGTAATAAAGAAGGTTGTCATTAAAGGGCATGTCGTGCATAATGGGTTATCCATGATCTTCATGCATCTTGTATCTCCGTCCCTTTGTCTTTTTTCCAGTAATGCGATCGACTTCCTTTGACTTGAAAGATCTACCCGGATTCAACGGGAAGTTTGAGTAGTCATCCATCCACTCATGCTTCAAAAACCATTTGAACCAACCCTCCAAAGTGTCTTCCTCTTCGCCTCCACCCACTGTCCTTCTGAAGTAGTTCATGTAAAAAATGGACAGGGTGTGCATATCTCCATAAGAAAGATATGTCAGGTCACCATTAGCATGTCGAATAACCCACCTTTTGCTATCCTTGTGCCACCGTGCATAGAGGATTGGAGAGAAGTCATGGTACGCTTTGACCTATGTCTCAGGCTCGCCATTCTACTCACGCTGTAGTACTTGATGCATTTTCTAGTCTTCTTTGGAGCAGTCTTGGCTTTAGGAGTGACAATAGGCTCTTGAGCTGGCTCTTCAATCACCCGTTTCGGCGTGTCTGGATTTGGGGATTAATTTATTCCATCATCGCTATCAATATTATTTTCTTCCACGGCTTCTTGAACGGGTAAGATGGTATCTGCAAAAGAATAAACATTAAAAGCAGAGGCTATTTCAGCCTCGATTTCCGCGTCAGTCTCACGTGTCTTTAGAGCCTCTCTTGGCGGATCTTGTTCCTCTACCTTATTTTCACCAGTGACATCATCATCATTACTGTCATCAATATTTCCCTTTCCATCACGAGGTTCATCAAAGCTATCATACTCATCATCATTTTTATCATCATCCACGTACTCATCATCATCATTCTCATTATCATCCGAGTCATCATCCGACTCTTCATCATCTTCAACATTACCATCACCTTTGTTATCACCATCATCAGGTTTATCGTCATTGTCTCCACCACCTCCTTGATCCAAGGTTTGTTGAACAATAAGTACCATCGCGGTAGGGGCATGAGCACTTACTTGCTCAACCTAGGTAGTTGCAACAAGTGAGAAACTTATTGAACTTACCTGCCTAGTTGTAGTAGCAGTAGTAACAACAAGTTTAGTGCTTACAATGGTTCCAACAATAGTCACAGGCTCATCAACGTTGGTTTTCACAGTTGCATCGCTTCCACCAGCCTCTTTATCCGATACACCATATACGATTCCATGCAATTTACCTTCAGCTCTGACCCTTTCGGCATCAGCGCCAGATACTCGAGAGCTGTTCTTCGTTCGTTGCTCTACTCAGTCCATGACTCATTGGCACGTAAGAATCCTCGAAAAGTTTCCATCAAGTGAGTCCTCAAATTGTCCACATCTTCATCAGTGAAGCGCATTACCTCCATAACAGCAAGGTAACGGTTGACTAGGGACTCATTTAATTGGTTCTGGCCATTGTTGGAATCATATTGTTCTTCTATTTCACCTTCAAGCAGCTCAATCATGTTTCGCAGTCTAACACTTTATGCCATTAACATGTCCACGTCCCTTGAAGAACTGGATCCACTCTCCAACAAACCAACTATTGGGCCCAGGCACTCAATATCTATCCACACACGATCTAAGTGTAGAATCTAACTCCATTCTGAAGTTGTTTGAAAAGTTGGAGGAGGAAGGAAGATCAGACTCTAATCTAGACAGTCTTGATTGAAGTCGAACAATACCATTATGCTGCTCAGCGTTTCACAAAGAGTTTTGATTAATTAACTCTTGTTGATTGCTGATTACCTTCTACAAAGTCTGAATCCATTCTTGTTCACTTACAATTAAGAACTATCCATCTCTCTTTGTTCTTTCAACTTAGCCACTCGTGAAGCGAGAACATCCTTTGTCTTGTTAGCTCTTCATTTATCGCTTGTAGATTCTTGACAAACATGATCAACATCAGCTCTCGTTTTGCCCGATTCTTGTTTTCTTCCTCTAGTGCTCTAATCCTTTCGAGTATAGGATCTATATGCAATGGGGACTTATTTGACTTGCCACTTTAAATGGGAGTGGCTGCTATTATGGGTCTTTTTAGGGTTTAGGAAGGTGTGGTTGATATGATTGAGTGAGGAGTGGTTGGAATAGGCATGGTTAAGGTTTGGGTTGGGAAGGATGTTGTGATGGCTAAGGGTCGGTTAATAGGTTTAGTTGTGTTTGCTAAGGTTTGTGTGGTGGTTTGAGAGTGAACTAATGATGTAAAGGTAGAGGTCCAAAAAGATGTTCCCTTAGTAGGTGAGGTAAATTGATAGGTGG
Source organism: Bidens hawaiensis (assembly GCF_021521415.1). Taxonomy (NCBI): domain Eukaryota; kingdom Viridiplantae; phylum Streptophyta; class Magnoliopsida; order Asterales; family Asteraceae; genus Bidens; species Bidens hawaiensis. The sequence goes on from NW_027494604.1 coordinate 209,061, forward strand.
GTGATACGACAGGTGATGTTGTCCTAGGTGGTGATAGGGTTTGGGGTATTGGTTCTGTCTCAGCTTGGGTGGTTAAGGGTAGGTTTTAAAGGATTGAAGGTAAGGGTTCGTCTAACCCAGATGGTGAGATTTCGGTTGGTGTAATGGGTTCATCTCTAAGTGATAAGGGCTTTGATTTGGACTTCGGTTTGGATTTCGACTTAAGAATGATTTTTGGTTGGGTCTTGGATTGGGATTTTGATGGGGTTTAGGATTGGGCTTTGGTTATCTTAGCTTGTTTGGCCTTAAGTTTTTCTATTGTTTTGGATAAGGTGGTGGGTGATGCTACACGGGGGTCAGCTATGGTGGTGGTTTGTGGTGTTGTGATTTGTGTGGTTAGAGGCATGGATGCTAAGGATTCACTAGACATAGCAAATGTCGAAGGAAATATTACCTTAATAGTAGGCATCTTTGCAGATTTAAACTTCTCGGAATCTTTCGTCCACTTCAAACGCTTGAGCGGGCGCTCTGGCTCCTCCTCTTCAGTATCGGTAGCAGTAGCAAGCTTCTTTGAACTATCACTAGTCTTTCTTTTACCTTTGTCATGCTTACGCTTTAACCGGTGCTCGACTTCTACATATGTCTCATGTTCAGCCTCAGTTGTTTCAGGCTCATCCATAGGGTCATCTTGTTCCTCCTCATCATTTCCAGCTTCATAATCATCATGACCATCATGTTCATCATCATCACCACTATCACTTTATTCCTCAACCTCCGTATCATCACTATCCGGCTCGGTCTCAGCAAACAGACCGAACTTTACCCCAGGCTCATCTCCTTATACGTATACACACTCCTCCCCGTAGGCTCAACCGTAACCTTGAATACAGATTACCGAACGATCTTCACATGATGAGGCTCAGATGGCTCAACAGTCTCTCCTTCTTCATTGACTTCCTCCGGATACACAGATCTTGGAGTGTTAGGAAGTAAATCATCCAGAAGCTAAACAAATCTAGGATACATCAACCTTCTCGTCTTAGCAAGCACATTGAGCTGCATGTATTTGAAAAATAATCTGGAGTAGTTGTACTTTGTCTTGTGCGTCAAGCATAACATAACTCTAACCCAGTCGGCATTAAGCTTGTCAAAGCCTCCCTTCTGTGATGACAAACAATTTGCAACAAGGTGAAAGAAAAGCTTCCATTATGAGGGAAGATGCCTCTTTTCACATATGCCCAATTCAGTGTCATAACCAATCTTGAAAAGATACCCCGCAATCTCCTCCTTTGAGAATGTCTTAAACAGATTACCCGCATTGTCTTTGATCTTTAATGACCGAGGTATAACTTCCTCATTCACAACTATGCTCACCTCAACCACCTTTGAAGTAATCAATGTCCCCTTCTTTTATGTTTTTGCATTAACCCAAAACTACTCAATCCATGAATCATGAATTTCTGGGTCAGCAGATATAGCATATGAAAGTGGCCATTCCCGCAGTCCTTTGATCTTTTCTTTTCCTTGGAAGCTCTAAAGGACACGAGTTGTTATGATTAAACAAAAGACACAATAGAAAAATAAGTGTTGATAATTGAATATAAAAGTTATAAAATTATGTACTTAGTAGATTAAATAAGACAAACAAAAACAATAAACTTAAAGTGAATTAGAAAATAAAATTAAGAATAAAATTTAAAAAATAAATTATGAAAGAAAAAAATAAAACTTTAATTTAAAAAAAAACATGTCTGAAGTTGTATTATGAAAATTGTCTAATTCTGAAGTAATCTAATCGAGTGTCGTAAGATCACAACTTAGTTTGTAAGAAAATCCATAAAAACTTCTAAGTCTCGTGTAATCGAATCGAATAGAGAGAAATATTAGTTTGAAGGAAACTGTTGTTTTTCAAAAAATGTTAAGTATAAACAAATCTAATCGACTGAGGAGTTAATCTAATCGAATCATATATTAATATAGTCGAATATCAATTCAATTAGAATGATATGTGATTAGATTAGATTTCAGGTTATGAAAAGTTAACTTTCTGCCTAATCTAATCAAATGGGGATTTATAGTCTAATCGTATTAGATTCTAATCGAATCAAATGGCGATTCGATTAGATTAGAATTTTGATTCGGTTCGATTATAACTTCAATTCGATTAGAACTTCTTATTCGATCTCATTGTCCTTGTCAATTTTCAGACTCATGTTCATTCGAATAGAATGAGAATTTGATTACTCAGTCCTTGAAAGATTTTCAGATTAAGTTTTTTTTAATGGCCATTCAATTACATGGAACTTGAACAATTTTACACTTGGTTGTTTTCTAATCGAATCTCCATTCTATTACTTTTCCCCTTATAGATTTTTAGAGCAACCCTTTTCTTATTGAATGAACAATCGATTACTTTATCCTTAACCAGTTTTCCATCCAACACTTTTCTAATCGAATCTCCATTTGATTACAACGTCCTTAAACAATTTTCATACCCAACAAATTCTAATCCAATGTATATTCAATTAGAATAGATTACACCTTTCGATTAGAATAGTCTAATCTATTCTAATCGAATAAAACATATTTGATTAGAATCCTGAAGATTTTCAAACAACGTACACTCAACCCCTTTTTCAATTTTCTAGGTCCAAACGCACTCGTTACGAATTTCTGGATAAACACAAACCACCTTCAACCAAGTTTTCTGGGTCAATTGACCCTAAAGATTCCGATAAACCTAAAAACATAAAAACTATACAAATTTTAGTTAAAACTCAATTAAATCAACATGAACACTCCTAATGATATCGAAAACAAGATTGAAACATCAATCCAAGAAAAGGACAACAAATATTAACCCTATTGATTCTGAACAGTCAAGAGTATGAACAAGAACAAGATGAATATGATAATAAACCCACAGGTGGAGGATTCATCGTTGATGATGTTCAAGTATGATATGTGAGGAGCAAAGACATGATTAGATCTAGGTTTTCTGGGTTTGTAAGGATAAGGTGGTGGTGGGTAGGAGAGAAAGGTAGAGAGAGAAAGTGGGGGTGTTTGGATAAGATGAAGTTTGAAAATGAAAGATATTTTGGGTTGGCCCTATTTATAGGGTCAGCTTATCTCGCGATAGGGTAAAAACATCTCGAGTTTTAAACAATTTTACACTCTCGACCCATAAACTCTGAAAATATTTACAAATTTAGACCCGCAAAATATTTACCTACCGAATCCGAACACTTAAATATATACAAGATATATTTTGTTGTGCCTACACTTAACAAACTTTGCTAAAAAGACCTTATTATAAAGATCATCATTCAAACAATTTTAAAACATAAAATAAAACAATGATGAAAATAAAAAATAAAATAATATAAAAATGAAATTAAAATTAAAATTAAAATTTTATACATACTAAATTATCTTAAAGATTTAAAATAAACAAAACAAAAGAAAAATTAAAAATAAATTTGAAGTAAAGATGAAATTAATATTATATTAATTATATTAATTTAAAAGTTAAGTAATTTACATATTAAATTAAGTGCATATTTTTGGTGAGAAAGATCTCGACATGAAATCACATTGTCTATAACGCCCTAGATCGCACTTCTATATGGATATTATTATGCCAAGAACCCAAAGTCGATTGTAGATATATTTTGTCCACCTTAAACATAACAAGTATTTTGATGTCAATGTGATATGTTAAGGTATGTATTAAGCACAACACTTATGTGGTCACCATTTAATCCGAAAAATTACAAACTCCATCATACCACATGCATAGTTTGTGTTCACCAGTATCACCCCGAATTGACTCTGACCCCCTAATGATTGATCAAAACATTTTGATCTTATTTAAACTTTTTGCAAATTTGTGATTCAAACAATTTAAAGGCTGAACTATGGAGTTACTTTTCATACGGACTTACAAGCCTTCATATAAAGTGTTTAGGACTTACTTGTTTGCCCCACGTTACGTGGTTCTAATATACCCATTTTTGTTGTTGAATTAAATTCTTTTAAGCACTTTGCAGTTTTTCTACTTTAATATTTTGATTTTTAATATTTGTATTTAAAGCAAGAATAATATTTATGGTTATCAATCACTAATGAGCTCATGTACGATTGACTAATAACATTTTTGTCTTCATCGATATGACTTATATTGTAGTCGGTAACCGCTTCATAGAGGTAAACCACTAGTTAGGCAGAAATTTAAGTTTTTATTACTATGACACTTACTCATTTGTCAAGCCTCTTTACACATCAAGCAATGATCTTGTTGGCTTTTGATCTACTCTTTTCATGTCCTAGGATCGTTAACGACAATTTCTTATTATTTTTCAAAGGTCGGATCAATTTCTCAAAATTTTAGAATTTTTAATTATCCGGCTCCCTCTAAGTAGGAGCTCCCTCTAAACAAGAGAATATCTTTTTGAAGTTTTTTTTAGTTTTCTTAATAACATCTAACAGTAATATTAAATCATTACATATGCTACACATGGCATTCAACTAGGGTGCCCACATCAATACCACATCATTGTCAAGTCAACTATTTCCTTTCATATTATTGCCAAATCATCTCATACACTATATTTAAACCTTAAGATTTTACAACCCTAATCATTTTAATCTCTCTCTCTCCCTGTCTCTCTCCCTCTCTCTCTTTCGACTTACTAACTCCACCATCTTCTATATTCTGGTAATGTAGATCAGGATTAATCATTTTCTGTTAAGGCTATATATTATTCTCTAATGGCCAACAATGTTATATGATTTTCCGGCAAGATTATATCTTTTTCCGGTAAGGTTTTATATATTTTTTTAATTGTGATATCATTTTGTAAAAATCTCTTTATGTTGTATATCAAAATCCAATATTGAATTGATATTTTGAAGTTATTACGGTTTTCCGGTAATGTTTTATTTGCTACTCTAATGTCCGATTATCATATTATTCCTTATTTCATTTACATTGTGTTTGTTTTCCGTTTTTGTTTGAATTTATATTAATTATTATATGATTTTTTTACAATCTCTTTAGGTTCTATATCAAAATCGAAGATACAATGGAGATTTTCCCTATTTCGTTTATTCGGTAACGCGATTCAAATTTTCCGGTTATCAATTAGAACATCAATTTTACAGTTGTTTACATAATTCAAATCTTCCAAAATTAGCAATTTGTCTATTATGTGATATTAATATTAATATTTAATTTTTTCATTTCAGGTTGTGTTTCCAACTTGATACAGCTAATTCTGTGGGTTAAAGATTTGTTGATAAGATATCTTATTTTTTGTTTAATATTGATGTATATTTTTGTTATTATTCATGTATTTATGTATTTTACACAATTCATGTAATTTATTTGATTCTTATATAATCAATCATATATTGTTGTTGGTCAAAGTCCATTTAATATATTTTAATTAGAACCGATGTATTTAAGAAAAAATTATTTGTATTTTATACTTTAAATTTATTAATGATACTCTATAATTTATAATAATTATTATAAGTTTAGTAATTTTGGTATTATTAATTTATTACTTTTTTGTATTTGTTGTTACATCTTATTTTTGTTAAAAATAATAATATTTACACCTTCCCATTTTTATATTTCAATATCTTTAACTTAAACATTATTTTGTTATTATATTGTAAGATACATTATATTTTCTATATATAACCAATTACGTTATATTTGGAAAACCCAATAAATAAGTTATAAAAATATTATAGATAAATATTTATATATCTAGTCATTACAGATCCTATTAGTATGTTACAAGTTATACTGTTAATATATTTAAAATATAATTATTTCAAAATTTTTACTTAAAATAACTCCTATTGACTTATAAATTTCCGGTTATATTAAGTGAAATTCCTTTGGTGTTTTATAATTTTATATTATCTATATATTATTTTCGATTAATATTAAATGTATTTTATTAATATAATCGTTTATTAAGTATTAGTTTATTTTTTGGTTAGTTTCTTAATACGGTAACCATTATTAAATTAAAATTTTAATGCCAACATTTTAGTTCACGTAAATCGTTGCAAATTAATTACCTTTAATTCAATTTATAACAGTTTAAATTTGTTTAAAAATATTTAAGGTAATTGATTAATTTACTTTTTGATTTTCATTTACTTAATTGTGGAAGTCAAATTAAATTACTTAATTTTAGAAGTCAAATTAAATTACTTTATTATAGATATCAAATTAAATTATTAACGCTTTCCAAAAGATTCGATTAATTATGGAAGTCAAATTAAATTATTTAAACTCAAATTTATTTTAATTACACTAATAATATTGTTACAAAGATTTTTCTAGTTTATGAATAATTTCAAATATTGTGATAACTAACTATCATTTGACCATAATGATATAATCATAATTAATGATATTATATTTTGCCAAATTAAAAACAATTTATACTTTTTATATATGTAAATCGTTTGAATTTAAGTTTTTGCAATATATGTTGACCACTAATTAATTTATTAGTTATAACGTCTTTGACCATAACAGTTTCTTTGTTTTACAAATACAATTATTTTAAATATATATGAACATTAGCTCCATGTGATAGCAAAAAATTAATCAAACAGAAAAGAGTTTAATATCAAGTTTATAACCAATAACGTCTATATAAACGTAGGAATGAATGAATGAATTGTAGGTTCCCAGCCGGATCTACACAGGAGTATCTCGTAATACGTAGGTGCGGAATCCCTACGTAACACGATACGAGCGTAAGATGTATAATATGTTAAAACCAAACACGAATACACGTTACAATACTAATAAGACACGTTGTATTGCAACACTTCAACACGTGATATTCAATCACACAAACACGTTCTAGAATCCTTTTTAACAAAACAACCCGTACTTATATAGGCTTCGACAACTTCGCCTAACAGACTAGGCGAAGTTGTCTTAACTTCGCTTCTCCACAAGTTTGCTTACATTAGGCGAACTTGTGTGACAACTTATCTAAAACCAAAATAAACAATCTAACATGATTACAGACACATACAAATCACTAGACACTGAACTACTGACATTATGCACCAACAGACTCCCCCTTGGCAGTAGCTTCATATCTCTATCTTCAATCACGTGTCTTGTAATCCCAAAAATCTCGTGTCACATGTCTTCAAGCATGAACGCCTTCTCTGACACAAACAGAAACAACTCTCTGATATTTCTTGGCTTCATCTTTCCATGCAAGAATATAGAATATCTTTTTCTCGTTTAGCACCTGCAGGTTAGCTTGAGACAAATTTACCAAGTGCATGGGATCATACACTCTCAGAACTTCTTGTTCATCTTCATCCTCCATAACCGCTTCAGTTGTTTGACTATCAACATACCACCACTTAAGATTCTTTAAGACATCCTTGGGCATTGGTTTCTTCAGCACTTCTTTCAAACACCGGATCGGCTTATACTTCATTACCATCCAAGGTTTGCCATCAGCTCGCATTCCTCTTTGTTTATCTTCAACGAGCTTCCCTTTCTGCGGCTTTAACAACTCAAACTTTTTCTCTTTTATACTTTCTTTCCACACAATCTTCCCAATAATTCTGGCCATATTATAATCACTTCTATTAATCAACCCCAACTTAGCCAAATCCTTCACCTCACACTCAGGCAAGGTATTCAAAGATCTCAACAACCTCCTAAAGTACTGAATCCCATCAAAATGTTTAATCACAAATAATCTCAACTGCTCATCATACAACCAGCATATAATAACCTTTTTCGATTCAGCATACCCTTTGATATTGTAACTTTTCTTGAACATGGTCGGAACCGCTGGCTTCTTTGTCTTTACGAACCACTGAGCGTAGCCTTCTTTCCATCTCGGCTGCTCTTCCCATTCAGACTCATCACTTTCCATCTCTTGACCCACATTTGCCTTATCAACATCTGGGATATCGTGTTCAACACTGTCATCCACAATCTCTCCCTCTTCAATCTCATTATCAATCACAGTCTCAGCTCCTATCTTCTCAATCTCCTCAACTGGTAACACATCGTCATCACCTACAACATCATCATCCACCATCTCCCCATCATCTACTACCACAACATCTTCACCCCCTGATCCACCTGTTGTACCAGTTGACTCCCCCTGAGATGTGGAAGTCCCAAGAGTTTGTTCAGTTCTTGGCAACTCACCACCTGCACCTTTCGATGCATTGGGATCATCGTCTCTGTCATGACTTTTCTTTGACCTCAACTCATCGCCCTTGTAGCTCGTCTCCCCCTGAGATGCTAAGAACTGTTTTAAAGCATCAAAAATTTTACCATGCTCAACCAGGAGGGACGATTGGATCTGATTTTCTGCAACAAGGCGCTGGATAGCTTGAGTCTGGATAAGATTTATTCTTGATTGTTCAGCCACCACCCTTTCAAGAGCCGCTATCCTTTCAGAATCAGATAAGGTAGCATCAAAATCAAACCGCATATGAGAAACGTCTTACGCATACGGTGGAGGTATTCCCAAACTAGCTGGAATATCCGAAGTAGGATGAAAAGTAACCGCGGGTGGTATTGTCACAGATAACCCCGCAGTAGCCACTAATGTCGACTCAACAAATCTTGCAACAACCTCTGATGGAGTAAGAGTAGGAGGTGGCAAATAAACCATCTCAGGAGCCGAAAATTGAAATGTGGTAGGTGGAGTGCCAAATGATGATGATGTAGTTATCACGGGAGCACATGAGATGATCGGTCCTGTCACAGTCATCGACGCAGGAACCATAGTCATACCAGATAACGCGGGTGGAGAGAAACGAACCACCCCTGAGCTTTCACCAGCTCCCGAACCCTCACCAGTTCTGACTCTTTTTGATCGACGTATCAACCAGTCTAACTCCTCCTCAAAGTCAGATTCACTGTCATCCGTGTCTTTCTTTCTTTTTCTATGTATTCTTTCCTGTGTGACTAGAATCTGTCGTGCTTCAGCAATATCATCAGCAGATGAGTCAGAGTCGGTTCTCTCAGAATCAGCTACAGACGTAGCTACCGTCGATACATTAACAGCTGAAACCTCAGCTACTGAAACTTGAATTTCTGCAGCAGGATCAACTCGCTCCATATCAAAGAACCCTTGGCCACCGAAAGTAGCTTCAAGATCGACCTGTTCCTCCGGTGCCACAACAGGATCAGCAGGCAATACTTGCTGTACCACAGGTGGTGGTTGAGGAACATCAGCATGTTGTGGTGCCGGGTCCCGAAATTCATCTCCAAGAGGAGCAACATAAGCAGGGTTTATCAGGTAACCAAATAATGGAGTATGTCGTGGACGAAGCTCCGAAAATAATTGCGAGCACTCGACGACCTGCATATCGAATGGGACGTCGTTGGGGTAGCGTAGGAGCTACATGATTCAAGATCATTTGCAAGAATTTGGGATACATCAAAAATCTTTCACGAGCGACCGCGCGTCTCTGACGATCGATTTCATAAAACACCATCTGACTGAAGCTGTAGGGCTTGTTGTAAGTCAGTGCTGTCATTGCTGATTGCATCGTCGCACCCATACCGTCAGTACCAGCTTTACGACCCGACATGCACACAATCATCACATGCATCAGAAAACGCCATTGATCCAATAAAAATCCTTTTCGCCTCTGAGTGTCACCCAATGGACCCGAATAGCCCATTCGTAAAAATGCACCATCTCTGAACGGAGCTGGAAAGTCGGTTGGATCATTTGTAGATTCAGCCCCGAACTGCAAGGCGGCCCTGATCTGATCTGCTGAGAACTGCATGACCTGATTGTTCACTGTGGCGCGCATGACAGGAGGCTCAACTCTACAGTCATATTCTACCGTTCGCCAGAAATCTTCAATGTTCGGTAGAGAAATGGGTAGAGTTGTAGTAATAGCATGGAAAATACGTGAGCGAACTAAGAAGGAGATGATCTCGCGATAATCATCAACACCACTAGCATCCGGATCCAACGTGATGTACATGTTGTGCCCCGGAAAGAACTGTCCGTTGTTGTCACCACCTTCGTCACCACCAGCACCACCAGCTCCCGCTACAGCAGCCATATCTGCACAACAAACGGTCTAAGTTAGAATATCGACAAAGCAGATCATAACTTCGCCTGTTATCATGAGCGAAGTTATGATAACATCTTGTGTGCAGGCGAAGTTAGACATAGGGCGAAGTTGAGTACAACTTCGCCTTTACCATAACTTCGCCTGATAACAGATTAAAACCCTTAAATTAACAAGAAAAGCCATAGGCGAAGTTAAGTATAAGGCGAAGTTGAGGATAAATTCGCCTAATCCTAACTTCGCCCCTGAACACTGTGAATAATTAATTAATTTAAGATTGAGCAGGCGAAGTTATGCCTAAGGCGAAGTTGAGAACAACTTCGCCTAAAGACAACTTCGCCTGAATATGAAACGGCATAAACAGAAGTTTGATCTTGGTTTGAAAGGTGAATTGGTGATTGATAACGTAAAAGGATGTTACTCTCGAGCTCTAGACGATCAAATGAGTTACAAACACATTAGAAAGAGATTGGTTTTCGGGTGTTTAAAGGTTTGCATGAACGAGGTCACAAATCGGACCAAAACGACATCTGATTAACATCATTGACGAGAATTATAAGTTATGCCGAGCCTACACACCTTTAACACGGATTGAAAACGAAGAATAACAAGGTTCGATTCAATATGTAAGTTCGCCGAGGGTTATGAGATATAAGTTCGCCGGGGTTTGTGTAAATATGGAAACAGTTTGACCAAATTGACCTTTATATAGGTTTCAAAAAGCTCAGGCGAAGTTAAGGTTAACTTCGCTTACCCTTAACTTCGCCCCTCCACAACTTCGCCCCTTCACAACTTCGCTTAGTATTAAACTTACAAAACAGTCCCTTATAAATTTGAAAAAAATGCAACTGTCTTTTTTAAAAAACTTCCGTTAAAAATTTAAACATTATGATCAAAGAACCAAGTAACCAAGTATTAAACCATGAAACAAAATATGCAATGAAAATTTTAGTAATTAAGTAAACGGGATCAAATTTCAGTCTTGACGGGGACCAGCAAGTTTTAGAAAAGATCCGAACAGGAATCATACTAATTAAGTGGCTGTCACATAGATCCATGTTCAGCGGTATTATGACATAAAGAAGCAGGTTGTAAGCAGGTAAATAAACTTAGTATGGTTTTCATTGCTTATGTGATACGGATTAGGTTCAATTAAGCTCAAAATTTAGATGGACATCACATCAGAGATTGTGATGCCTCCTATCTATTCTCAAAGCGTATTTGGCTTTCCCCAAGTCACCCCGAGTTGACCTCGACCCGTAGTGTCTGATTAAACAGTAGATACATATCGATCATTAGAGTCTTCAACCTGTTCTCTCTCTTGCCTCTTGATTGATAAGTGTAATATCATAAGCTTCAAAAGGCTTAACAACACACACATTTTTTTTTAAGATTAACACAGCTTCAAACAGTAGACGACTGCAAGTCCCGAATCTGGATCACTGCAGGTGCTTGACACACTATCTTCTCGGGAATCAGAACACTCACGGGCTCGTGTATGACTGGGTAATCACTTTTCTGCCTATCATTCGGAAAGATGTATATGGAGACATGCACAACTCTGAATGAGTCTCCACTTTAAATCGAGGAGATTTAGTTAGTATCACTTCTACTTTTACGCACCATAAAAAGCTACCATACCATACAATGGCTGTTTTAGAGTCTTTTAGGCCTAATAACTTCACTAGTTAAGCACACAGAGTTAGTTTTTCTATCACTTTCCAAGGTTGGATCAATTTTTTTTAAACATTGTATTGAAACTTCCTATGAAGTTATAGACTTGAAAAATTATATCATCTCCCTTAAAAATTTTAAATTCTATCACCCCGATCAAGTCAAAGTCTTCAGGTAAACGGCTATCCTGAAGATCCAAGGGTCAGCTGGACCGACCACATATGAATATGTGTCCTTCTAACTAAGTATGAACGACTATTTTTCAGCGAAAGAATAAAAACACATCTTAAACTGCCCCGGTCACTTTCAGTCATCTGGTTAATGGCTATCCTCATAATCTACTAGTAGAAGTAAGGACCAAACGTATCCAAAGATATGTCCTTTAAACTGAAGCAACCGACATAATTCTAAGCGATAAATATTTTTTTTTTTTAAACGAAAAACCAGGTTACTCGGGATTGATCATCCCATTAAGTTCAACAAGATTTTGAAAACGATTTCGGTCAAACGCTTTAGTAAAAAGATCGGCGAAACTATCCAACGAATCAACCTTTTCTAGCACTATTAATTTCTTCTAAGCACAATCCCGTATAAAATGATGACGAATGTCAATGTGTTTAGTTTTGCTGTGTTTGACGGGATTGTTAGTTACTGAGATTGCGGCAGAGTTATCAATGCAAATAGGAGTTTGAGTGAAATTCAGACCGTAATCGCGCAATTATTGTTGTATCCAAAGAACCTGGGAGCAGCAGTTTGATGCTGCCATGTACTCTGCTTCACAGGTGGAAATGGCTACTGAGGTCTGCTTCTTGCACTGCCATGACACCAATCTTCCTCCCAGAAACTGACATCCACCGGTTGTCGACTTCCTGTTCTGATTGCAACCTCCATAGTCAGAATCCGTGTAAGCTACCAAATCCAGGTCTCCCCCTTTCGTGTACCACAATCCCAACTTAGGCTTGCCTTTGAGATACTGCAATATTCTCTTCACTCCCTTCATGTGAGATTCCTTTGGGATTGCCTGAAAACAAGCACAAAGACAGACTGCAAACATAATATCAGGTCTAGATGCAGTTAAATACATTAAAGAACCTATGATTGCTCGATATTGGGTGGGGTCCACGTCTTCATCACTGTCTGATTCAGCACCCAGTTTGTGGTTGACGCAAACTGGAGTATCAAATGGGGTGCTATCTTCCATCTTGAAGCGTTTGAGCACATCATGGACATATTTTGTTTGATGAAAAACATCCCATCTTTCTTCTGATCTACCTGCAAACCCAAAAAAAAATTTAATTCGCCCATTGCGCTCATTTCAAACCTCTTTTTCATGACTTCTTCAAATTCCTGACACATGGCGACATTTGATGCAGCAAAAATGATGTCGTCCACATAGACTTGCACTAGTAGAAAATCTTTCCCTTTTCTCTTGACAAACAGCGTGCTGTCGATCTTTCCTCTTTCGAACCCATTCTCAAGCAAGTAATCAGACAAGGTTGAGTACCAGGCACGAGGGGCCTGATGTAGCCCATATAACGCTTTACTCAGTTTGTACACATGATCAGGAAAATCAGGGTCAAGGAAACCCGGAGGTTGTTCAACGTACACCACCTCATCGACTTTACCATTAAGAAAGGCACTTTTCACATCTAACTGGAACACCTTCATCTCATTGTGTGCAGCAAATGCCAAAAATAGTCGAATTGCCTCCAATCTTGCCACAGGAGAAAACACTTCGTTGTAGTCGATTCCTTCTTGCTAATTAAACCCTTTTACCACTAACCTTGCCTTGTTCCGTATGATTATCCCTTTCTCATCTCTCTTACATTTAAAAACCCACTTTGTACCAATAACATGTACATTCCTTGGTTTTTCAACTAATTTCCACACCTCCATCTTCTCGAACTGTGCTAACCCTTCTTGCATGGCTTCGACCCACGAGCTATCCTTTAGAGCCATTTGATAATTCTTTGGTTCAATATGGCTGATGAAGCAGGTGTACAAACATTCATTTATGATACCCGTTTCTTTAATGCTTGCGTAAACACAGGTGTGCTCATTCAAACTTCTTCTTGTTTGAACACCGTCAGACAGATCACCTATCATGTTCTCCAAAGGGTGATTTTTGTGAATTCCAGTAGTCGGAACCAGACCGACTTCCAGATTGTTTTCTAAATTCGAAGAGAGTTCATCAATGGGTGATTGATGTTGAGAATGAAAAGGATTGTAGAATTCTTCCTCAGTAGAGACGGCAGGAGTATCAACTGCACTTGACGAAGAAGGTTGACTTTCATCGTATCGCGGACGTTGCACAACATTTTCCTCCTCGTCATACAGAATCTGTGAAGCAATTTTCTCATCAACTTCTGCAAAATCCAAGTAAGGCATATTAAAAGATTTGAAAAGCTTATCATAGTCGAAAGCTTCAGCGGGTCCCATGCTAGGATTTGGTGATTTGTAACTTGTAATGTCCGTGTTACATACCACCTCAACCTTGCTGTTCGATAAATTAAAGACTCTTCTGTTGGGTGTACCAACCACATATCCGACTAAAATACCTTCGTCGGCTTTCTCACCAAATTTTGAGTTCGTCTTTAATATCGTACATGGGGACACGAAAGGTTCGAGACCATTCAAGTTTGGCTTTCTACCATGCATAAGTTCATAACAAGTTTTATTTAATCTTTTAACAGTTAAAACACGATTAAGGATATAACAGGCTGTGGCAACAGCTTCAGCCCAGAACACCACGGGAAGTTTAGCATCAGCCAGCATGGTTCTGGCTCCTTCGATTAGCGTTCTATTCTTCCTCTCAGCTACCCCATTTTGTTGCGGAGTATACGGGGCGCTGTACTGGTGGTCTATCCCTTTCTGTAAGCAGAACATCTCCATCTGGTAATTCTTGAACTCTGTACCATTATCACTCCTGATGTACTTAACCTTTCTCCCAACAATGTTTTCAACCTTGGTAATCAAGTTAATTACCAACTGAACCGTCTCATCTTTTGCCTTCAGAAAGTATACCCAAGAGTATCGAGAGTAATCATCGGTTACTACCAAGCAGTATGACGTCCCACCTAGACTCTTTACATTCACGGGACCAAAGAGATCCATGTGAAGTAGGTCTAGTGTACAGACGATTGAGTTAACCTTCTTGGAGTGATGAGGTTTCTTGTGTTGCTTTCCCTTCTTGCACGACAAGCATGGATCTTCAAAGTTAAAATTCTTCAAGGGAACACCAAGCACCAGCCCATTCTTGACAATGTAATTCATTTTGCGAAGATGTAGATGCCCCATTCTTCGATGCCATAACTCTGACTCATACTCAGTTTCCTTTGACAAAAGACATGATTCTTCGGTTGTCATCTCAGTTGACCTCATATCCATTACATACGTGTTCTTTTCTCTTGGAGCTCTCATCACCACCCATGCCTCTGGTATCTTGAAACCAGGATAAAGGACGATTGCCTTGTTTTTAGTAAAATGCACCGTGTAGTCTTTGTCACAAATCTGAGATACACTCAACAGATTATGCTTCAATTCTTCAACAAAATTCACCTTTTCTAACTTCATTTTTCCATTTGTCACCGTTCCAATACCAGTTATTCTACCTCCACTCTCTCCAGCGAAACTAACCTTACCTCCTTGAACAGGTTTCCATTCATGTAACAAATTCTTGTTACCAGTCATGTGCCGTGAACAGCCACTGTCCACAACCCACAGATTGTTTACAGCCCTGTTCAACTGTTCCTACACAATTAAAGCAAAAGATTAAAATCTGGGGACCCAGGACCTACTGGTCTGGGTCGATTAAATCTGTTAAACAGCATCCCGTACTTTGTTTGCCCAAAGTCAGTTTGAGGATGATTTCTGTGAGTTCTGAAAGGAAACCTTCTTGAGGATTGACTATGAGGCCATCCAAACCTTAGTGAATTAACTGAATTATAATTGTAAGTTTGGTTGTTAACTGGGAAAAACTGATATCGATTTCTTTGAAATCTTGGATTTGTCCAATGTCTGAAGTTTGGTGAGTTCGCATTCTTACCAGTATAATAATTACCATACTTTTTATACTCAGTTTTCGGAGGCCTCATTCCTCTAAATTTTCTCTGGTTTAGAGGGCAATCAGCAATAAGGTGTCCTACTTGATTGCATCTAAAACAACTCCTTTGTTCAACTTTCGTCTCAACCGTTGTTTCAGATGTTGAGGTTACATTACTACCCATTTGTCTCACATACGGTAGGACGAACAGGTTTAGGGAAGAACTCTTTTCATCAGGCTTATATTCCTCCCCCCGTTTTAGTAATGTTACCTCTTCCTTTATCTCACCCGATTCGGATGACTTGTCCGAATTTGATGAGCCAGGAGTAGGAACAGAAATCTTAACATTAGGAATTGGCTTACTCGTTTCGCTTTTACTAACTTCAGGTTCTTTAGTTGAAATTTTGACTGGAACTGTCTGATTAATCTCAACATCAGCAGATTTCTGATTACTAGGATTATAAGTATAGTTATGGTTATATGGTGGTAGAACTTCAGAAAATCCAATTCCCCCTTTGTTAACTGGGGAACGTTGAACACTTACAATGTGATCAAGCATTGCTGAGGAATTTCTAAATTGTTCAATTTTTCTGTTTAGTTCCACCACTTTTACCTGGTAATCAGCTATCTGTTTATCTCTTTCATCAATTAGTTTGGTTTTTTCTTCTAACACTTCATAACTAAGATCAATTACTTGAATTTTATCAGCTAGACTGGCTTTAAGACTTCTGATATCCTTTCACTAGCTTTTATTTTTACCGAGTAACTGTTTTCTCTAGTTTTAGTGTAGTGATGATCTTCTTTTAATGTTTTAAATTGTGCATCCAAACTAACAAACTGATCAGTTACTGTTTTCAATTGTTCAGACAGATTCTCACATTGCATACAATGAAGTTCAGAACTTACCTCAGAGAGCTGATCGTTCACTTCTGCCATATATGCTTGATTTTCTCCCGTCTCTCTCTCGCTCCCTCCAGTTTCGATGTTGACCAAATTAGCCTGTTCGAACACTTCCTCAACTTGCAGATTCCAGTTGTATCTTCCATTCTGTCTAGATACCATAGCCCTATTCTTACTACCTCCCCCATTCTGTTGTGCAGGTCTGTTCTGACTACGTTCTACTCTCTCATTTGTACATTCCTTGGCAAAGTGACCATTTTGTTGACAGTTATAACATCTAACCTTTGATTTGTCAAACCCTGGTCTTTCTCCAACGAACTTTCTACTAGTTTTCTTCATGAATCTCTTAACCCTTCTTACTATCATAGCCATTTGCCACTGCAGATCCATCTCTTCTAGATCATCAGCATCGATCTGATCATAGTCTTCATCCAAAGTGGCAGGGTCGACTGTTTTACCTTTGATGTAGTTCTCGTAAGATGCAATGAAGGATGCATAGAGAGCAAACTGTTGTTCAGCTGACTTAACACTCATGGGCATCTGTGAGTAGTTGTTGGTTGGAATATTTGACAAGAAATTTCCAGTTGTGGCTTGAGGTTTAGAAGAGTTACTTCCTCCAGCTACGAAACATACATCGCCATCCATGTTAAGAATTACATGACCATCTTTTGAGTTTGATTCTCCCTTTGAGTAGTAGGCAGACGAATCTACTTTTGAAATTGAACTTGGAGTGACTTTCGCACAATACATTCCCCGATCCTGAACCTGATCAGTTGGTGTCTCCTTCCGAACCATGTTAAGTTCAAAATTTCGTAACTTATTGACTGCGGTTTCCAAATCAATATTGCCAAATTCTTTATCCTCTCTCATCAAAACCGTGTACATTTCCCATTTCAGTGGAAGATCATCAAGGAGTTTCTCTACTATCTCTTCTTCCTTGTATTCAATGGCGTAATTACTAAGTTCGGTCATCAAGTGATAATATCTGGTGATGATATCGTCAAGTGATTCATTTTTCAAATACTTGAATACAGAGAATTGGGTTTTTAGTAGCTTTGTCTTGGAGGCACGTATCCCCACATTACCTTCATAACAATTTTCTAGTGCTTTCCATAGCTCTCTAGCGGTTTTGTACTTCTTGAAGGTATGAAGAATCTCTTGTGGAAGAGCCATGGTTATCGCTGCATGAGCTTTACTCTCTGCCTCATACATTTTCTTTTCCTCCTCTTCCATCTTACTGTACTTCTTAATTTGATCACGACCTTCAAACAAGGATGTTGGTGGAATGTATCCGTCTTGAATGCACACCCACATCTTAGCATCTTGATATTTCACATACTGTTCAAACCGATCTTTCCAAGCAACGAAATCGGTATCCTTAAGCATTTTTGGAGCTTTAGTTGCTGAACCGGCTTCAATCTCCATTTTTACCAGTTCTGTAATGTTTATCGAAGTCATAATTGAAAGAAACACAACTCAATAACACAAGGAAAGTATAAATTTTTTTTTTATTTTGAACAGTGATCAGTAGGTGAAGTTATGCTTAACTTCGCTTAAGCTTAACTTCGCTTGTTTCCTCAACTTCGTTGAACCTCTAACTTTGCTTGTTTCCCAACTTCGCTGAACCTTAACTTCGCTTGCTTCCTAACTTCGCTTGATCTATAACTTCGCTTAACCTTATAACTTCGCTTAAACCCTACGAACAGTGACGGCAACTTCGCCTGATGAACACAAGATTTTTGCAGGTTTTAATTTGACGTATTGCGAGGTATGCGAAGGTGTAATGGGTTATTTTTGAGAGTGGGAGATGGGTAGGACACAAAAACACGGTATTTCAACGTAAACTCGTTCCGTGAATAGCCGAACGGAACGATCTTAACACTCGTGTGATAATCCCGAACCACACAATCACGAGCAAAAGCTCTGATACCAATTGTAGTTTCCCAGCCGGATCTACACAGGAGTATCTCGTAATACGTAGGTGCGGAATCCCTACGTAACACGATACGAGCGTAAGATGTATAATATGTTAAAACCAAACACGAACACACGTTACAATACTAATAAGACACGTTGTATTGCAACACTTCAACACGTGATATTCAATCACACAAACACGTTCTAGAATCCTTTTTAACAAAACAACCCGTAAGCTAAACTTATATAGGCTTCGACAACTTCGCCTAACAGACTAGGCGAAGTTGTCTTAACTTCGCTTCTCCACAAGTTCGCTTACATTAGGCGAACTTGTGTGACAACTTATCTAAAACCAAAATAAACAATCTAACACGATTACAGACACATACAAATCACTAGATACTGAACTACTGACATTATGCACCAACATGAATATATACCAATTACGCTATTCTGTTAGATAAATTAATAAATGTTACTTTTATGTTTTACTTGCATATTATATATGTAGATTATGAAAAATGACAAGGTTTTGTTGTCCAACTAATAGTATAGGTAGATATGTGCGTTTATTTAAACTTTTGTAATTGTTTATAACATATGAATCCATTTTGTTTATAACATATTAATTTTATTAGAGTTGTATTTTAAATTTTAAATGATGCAATTATTATTTAATTAATATTTGAATAATTTGTAATTACGTATAAATATCAAGATTAATGTATACATTTGAATAAAGAATTATATAATGAAATTGATTTTAAATAAGTAATGATGTTAATGAGTTTGAAACATAATTTACAGCATATTGCAGTCACTTTATTAAAATTTTAATTAGGGAATGACTTCTATGTAATAAAATTAAAATTATCATGTTTAATTTTAATTATCTCTATATTATTTTAATTATAATTAATTATTGAAATTAGAAGCATAAAAATATTTTGCTTCGATTTAACTTAATACATTTAGCTAAAAGGTCTTTGAATCGAAATAAAACAAAAGTTTAATTAAAAAATAATGTATAATAAAACATACCTTTATTTATTTGTCAATTTGGAAATCAAGCTCATGTTATTTCAATCAATAGTTAACAAAGAGATTTATTTGGCTCGGATGTCAGCCATGTGTTTATCAATGACTACTTATTTGAAATTGAATAATACAAAAAAGTTATATAACAATTACTGTATGTTTTTTTCTTCCTATATATTTTTATTAATATTTTAGAACATGTTACCTTTATTTAAAAACAATATTTGTTATTTTTAGTATGTTTGGATTGCTAAATGGCAATGATTTCAGCATTCACAGACCAATTCCATTGAAGTTGTTGTCATCTCTTGACGAAGAGATTTTGAAAGCAACATCTTTCTATAATATTTGCGAGATTTTCACAATAATCTTGGTAACTTGCTGGTTATACTTTTTAAAGTTTCTTATTGATCTCTTATACCCTATTGTATAAAGATTAATAATTAGTTTATTACTTTTGTCAGCCGAAAAGTATCATCTTGCTCAGAACATATTTGTATTGGCTGAATATGTTTTCTATATTTTTATGATTTGTTGATATGTTTTTTCACTCGTGTGTAACACGGGCTATACCCTAGTATAAAATATAATAAACTATAAAATATTTTGGTAAGTCAAATGACTCAATTTTGTTTTTCTTAAATTAAAAATATTTTTGGTAAGTCAAATGACTCAGTTTTGTTTTTCTTAAACAATATGAAAATATTTTTGGTAAGTTAAACTTAATGCATTTTCCCCCTCTAAAATTTTGACATATTTGAAAATATTTACAATTTTATATAAAAAAAGATAAAGATAAAATTAATTCTTAATAACCAGATCATGCCCAAACACTCAACAAGATACACATATCGGGCACGATCAAAGGCTTTTATAAACATGTCGACAAAGTTGTAATAAGTGTGGATCCGTTCAATGGTGACAAGTTTCCGGTCATAACAATCACGAATGAAATGCATTCAAATGTCAATGTGTTTTGTCTTTGAGTGTTGGACCGGGTTTTTAATAATTTAAACCGCTGCCTCATTATCACACTTGATAGGGGTGTTAAAGAAATTCAAACCATAATCTAGCAGCTGACGCTGGATTCGTATCACTTGTGAGCAGCAAGCAGAGGCCGCAATTTATTTTGCTTCAACGATGGAGGTGGATACGGTGACTTGCTTCTTGCATTGCCAAGAGATCAACCTATCTCCCAAGAACTGACATCCACCCGATGTTGACTTTTGATCAAGATTGCATCCCCCATAACCACTATCGGTGTAAGAATGCAGTAATAGAGGGGAATCTTTGGGATACCAAATACCTAAGCAAGGTTTTCCCTTTAGATACCGAAAGATACTATTTATAGCAATCAATTGGGACTCTTTTGGATTACACTAATATCTAGCACACTGACAAAAAGGGAACATGATGTCTGGTCTGCTGGCAGTGAGATACATCAAGGAGCCAATCATTGATCAATAAATATGTTGATTAACTAGTTTCCAATGGATTTGGAGCTAACACAGGTCTGGTAGCAATCGGAGTGGAATCCTTGAAGCCAAAATTCTTGACTATGTCACGAACGTATTTTTCTTATTAAAATATTGTCCGCCTTTTGTTCAACTTGAAGACCCAGAAAGAAGGACATCTCCCCCAACGTGCTCATCTCAAACCGTGTTTTTATAACCTCGGCAAACTCTCTACACATTTTATCAGATGTTGAGCCAAAGATAATGTCATCAACATAAACTTGGACTAGGATATGTTAATTCTTCACTTTATTGATAAAGAGTGTTTGATCGATAACACCACTTCTATAGCCATTCTTCAAAAGATGTTCAACTAATTTGGCATACCAAGCATGAGGAGCTTGGTGAAGGCCATAGAGAGCTTTATCAAGATGGTAGACATGATTAGGACGATCAGGATCCTCAAAACCTGGTGGTTGCTTGACGTATATTTCTTCATTCACTTTCCCATACAAGAAGGCAGTCTTCACACCCATCTGATATACTTTGAAGTCCATGTATGAAGCATATGTCAGAAAGAGACGAATTGCCTCAAGCCTAGCAACAAGAGCATACACTTCATCATAATCCAGACCTTCACGTTAAGAGAAATCCTGCACAACCAATCTTGTTTTGTTTCTTATAATCACCCCCTTATCATCTTTCTTGTTCCTAAACACCCATTTTGTCCCAATAGGTTTCTTGTTCTCAGTATCTTGACTAGCCTCTATACATGGAGCTTCTTGAACTGCAACAGCTCTTCTTGCATAGCTTCAACCCATGAGTTTACCTTCATAGCTACCTTGTAGTCCTTCGGTTCGACCTGTGAAATAAAACAATCAAAAAGACATCTGTTAATGGTACCCGACTTGCTCCTTGTTTGGATGGCAGTAGATGGAGAACCAATGATTTTCTCAGTGGGATGACTTCGATGGATGCGCAGCTGAGGTATATCATCCACAAGGGTGACATGCTCTGCTTGAAGGTTAACCGACAGATTCTTCACGGGATGAAAAATGTGGGGAGCATTGATGAAAACATCAGTGGCTGATTGAATTGAGTCAGGTTGATCCACTAGATGTTCTTGAGCTATTTGTTCATCCCAGAGATGTTCACCATATGGAACAACAACTGCATTGATGGGAGTTGATGCAGTGTTGTCAGAATCACCAGCGGCAGGTTCTTCGATGGCAGCAGCAACTTGAATTACTTCTTCTTAAAAGGGAGGAGTGTCAATGGATTCTACCACTCTTGGAGCTGCTTGAATATATGGCATAGGTTCAATCTGAGGTTGTTCCATATATCGACTGACCTGAATGAGTCATCTGAATCGGTGTCAGATACATCTTGGACTTCAACAAGATCAGTTGAATCAGCAGATTGAGGAGTAGGATTGTTGACAACTTGATTATTTTCTAGCAAGGGATCAGCTGGTGGTGCAACAGCTGGTACAATTCTGTTGGAAGGCTCAGCAAGTAGACTCACTTTAGAAAAACTGTTGATAATGGATTGCATCAACAGAGGCTCGGGTAAAGAAGATGGAACTTGAGTTTTTGTCAGGTGGTGGATTATATATGCCACAGAACTGTTTGAACAAGTAGTTATAGTCAAACAACCAGTCGGGTCCCGTGCGAGCATCCGTAGTGTTAAGCTCTTGCCAGTCAATGTTGAATGATTCCAGAACAGCTTGGTCTTCTTATTGTAGACACGATAAGCGGTTTTGTTTGCAGCATAATCAACAAAATAACACTCATCTTCCTTTTCATCAAACTTTGGATCAAGCTAAGCATCAGTAAGGAGCAGGGTGCATGGACATCCAAATGTCCTGAAGTGGTTGACTTGTGGCTTTGTCTTGTAGTAGACTTTAAATGGAGTATTCTTCAAGCGTTTGTTGATAATCACAGGATTTTGAACGAAGCAAGAAACATTAATCGCTTCACCCCAAAAGAACAAAGGAAGTTTGGAGTCTGACAACATTATTCTAGCAGCTTCAATCAGTGTTAAATTATGACGTTTAGAAACTCCAGTTTGTTGGGAAGTATAAGGTGCACTGAAATGGCGGTCTATTCCATTTGAACTGTAGAAGTCATCCACTGTTTGGTTGCAAAACTTTGTTCCGCTGTCGCTTCTTATACACTTCACCTTAATCTGACTGCCTCTCCACAAGTGTAATGAACTTGATGAAAAACTAAGCGGTTTCATCCTTGTTCCCTAAAAGGAAAGTCCAACTAAAACAAGAATAATCATAAGTAATCACACGACAATGGGGTTTTCGGCTGATTGCCAATGGATGGATAGGACCGAATAAATCCATATGTAACAACAGAAGAATGGAATCTATGGAGTTGATCATCTTAGGCTTGTGAGGGAGCTTGTGTTGCTTGAATTTAGAGCATGAAATACATTTTTCAATGCAAGAGAAAGTTTTAACAAGCATTCCCCTCACATGCTCACCTTTGACCAGTTTGTTCAAGTTTTTAAAGTTTGTGTGACCAAGATGCCTATGCCATAGAGATGAGTCGTTCTCCAAGGCCTTAGATATTAAGCATGAAGTGGTCCTACGTGAGTAAGAGCTATTCATATATAATATATAAGCATCGTTGTGCCTCGGAGCACACATCAAAATCCATTCTTCTAGGACTTTGAAACCTGGTTTAAGAATCAAGCATTCATTTTCAGTGAATAATGTGAAGTACTGTCGATCACAAATTTGTGAGACACTCAGCATATTGTGATTCAATTGCTCCACCAAATTGACATCATCAATCGTCAGGATCCCATTTAACACTCTTCCTCTTTTTGTGATGTTACCACCCACGTCTTTGGTGAAAAAAACATGTCCACCATCAAACGGTTTAACGTCGAACAGCAAGGACTCGTCTCCCGTCATGTGTCGGGTGCAACCACTGTATAGGTACCAGATACTGTTGACAGACCTTCCTTATTGACCTACACACATTAACAAGTTAATTAGACATGCGTTCCCGAGACTTAGTAATCTCGGGAAGGTCAAACACAGAATACCATATTTTATTTTCGTGTCATCAATTATGAAGTTTTGAGATGTGTTGGAATCAGAAAAACAATCTTTAGGAACCTATGCACGTGCAGGTTTCTTGTTTTTGGAAGACTTTCTGTATTGTCTTCTTGTTGGTTTCAAAAAAAATCTTCATATTTTTCAATCTTTGGATCCCTTTTCCGGTTTCTTTTTGGTGAGTTCTTTGACTTCTCAATCTTGGAACTCCTTTTTGCTATTTCCTTTTTGGTTATCCAAAAAGGTGGTTTATTGGTTTTGGATCTCACATCCATTTCACTGGCAGAACTATCAGATTGATCAGTTGTTGTTCTTGGGCTTGGTGTAGCCCTGGAATGGAATTGATTTAACTGACTGTTCATTTCTCTTTGCATTCTATGCTAGTTATTGCAATGTCTTGCCAGGTGAGATGGGTTACCACAAACAAAACAAAGCCGTTTTCTATTATCCCTATAGAACTCGTCAGAACTATGATACATTGGTTGTGGTCAATATGGTGATGCCTGGAAAGAAACAAATGGTTTATCTGATTTATAATCCCAATCATCAAAAATATTTGAATATAATGAACTGACATAATCTTGTTGATGACAACCATAGTTTGTAAGGCCCCGTTACCGGTGCCTCACATTTGGACGTTGGATTTACTCATTAACACAGTTCTAATAATCAGAGTGAATAAAAGCATTCGCGGAATATAAAAACTTTCAATAAAACATACATATTAATCCTTAACTTGTCTTAGTAAACGTATTATATTTAAAACATAACCAAATAAACGTCTTGGGTCTTCCGATGCCAGCCTCTTATTCGATGTCAAGTGTTCCCCTCAAGCAAGCTGCCTCATCCTACTCACCTGCATGCATACTAAAAGTCAGCTACGCTGAGTGAGTTCTAGTTAATCATACCTCATACAATACATACATACTTCCATACTTCATTTATACTTTCATACTTTCGTTCATACTTACTTACATTCATATCTTACGTTATAAAGAGCATTACGCCCTACATTCCTCGAGTATTATTGTTGGAACCCTGATTCAATCATAATAACTATAACAGATCTCGGATCTGTGTGTATTTGATTAATCCTTAACTCGGATCTAGCTCATAATTACGTATGATTATATGTTATATGTGTATATATTATCAGTATTAGTAGTTGTATATGTGAATAATATTAAGGTGAAGAACGAGATCGATTTGGACAACACTTCGTTAATTACTCTCAAAAGCTTAAATTAAACGTGAGCAGTGTTCACCTATAAATAGAGGATGGGGTTAGTTTGTTAACAACCCCTAACGAACTAACACCCAAATCGTTACATACATTAAAGTTAAATAACCATAACGAATCATCCCCTGATTCGTTAACATCCCCTAACGAATCAGGAGGGAATAAACTTAAGTCTTAGTTCGCTAAACAACCTTAGTGAACTAGACCATATATTAACGAACTAACAAGATAACTTAATTGTTTATTACATTAAATAAAACGACAAATACGTTAAAGATAAATACAAAGACTCGAGACGCAAAACCGTGCACTAACAGACACCCCCTCGTCTTGAGCTCTTTGTCTTTAAATTACTTGAAGCGCTTGGACTGCCAGTCTTATCAACTATGAATTCCGTTTTCATAACAAACACGCACAACGCGTTGGAATTGCATAGCCAGGTCATAGTCTTCATGGCGCTCAAACAAAATCCTGTTCTTGTGTAGCACATCATTGTCGGTCTCAGTTAAATTTACCAACCACATCGGGTCGATGATCTTTATCATCTCAGTCTTCAACCCTGTACCAAGAACAATGACGGCCCGCTAGTACGATTATCGTAGTACCAGCGGTTGAAGGATAGATGCATGTGTTGGTTCAATGTCTTCACTGGCACCCGCTTCATCGTCTTTGGCGGCTTTACTTTAAGAACCAACTTATTCCAACCAGTCCTTGGGTCAATCTCATTGAGAGGCTTACGGATGGGAATCTGTGGTTTGGAAAATTTGAACCCGTGGTTTATTTCAAACAGCAGATGTTGGTGAAACCAACTTTCATGTTTATTCCCACCTCTATTAATGAATGGATGGTACCCAGAGTTCGTACGTCCCACCTTGGTAATGAAAGAACATCAGACATCCTTTCGTAGTACCGGACGTCTTTCTCCCATTTGACAATGCATACTTTAAGTTCAGATTCAAACATCCAAGAAATAATATTACCTTGCACCTTTGATATGGCCTTAAATGAAGTCTTCTGGTTTTCTTCGACCCAAGCTGCAACTTCATCTTTACGTTCTTGATCAACAAATCTGTATGCTTTGATAATCTTACCTGCTTGCTTGTGTCTGAACCAACTGTTAATCTCCTCAAGAGATGGGTCGAGTAGAGAATCAGAGTAGACATTTTTACCATTAGAAATCTTCTCAAGATGGTCTTCTGCTTCTTTTACCATCTTCTCTTTAAACACTGGAGCACCCTGATCAACATTAGTGTGTTGAAACAGATCAGGGTAATCATCAGAAGTCACATCCTACATCTCAACTTCCTCGTTCTCATAAATAAAATCCGTCCTCATCTTCACAGTAGGATCATTCAAGATCTCGTCATCATTGATTACCTCAGCATCAGGCTCAGTTTCTAACACGGTCATCTCATCTTCATTTAGACCAAGCAAGATCGCAATATGCTCTCGTGTCAGCGACCTATCAACAAACTGCCCCACATCTATCTCATCAGCATTCACCATGCTCCTAATCACCCCCTGACCATCCATAAATATTACCGTATCGGCCTCAATTATCTCAATTGGTTTAGCAGCCGTATAATCACGATAAACAATAATCTGTTTGCCCGAATCATCAACAGAACTCGTACCTGCACCAGAAGCTGGGTCTTGAGTTTGTTTAGGCTCACCACCAGCACCAGACTCATCATCATCAGGATCTTCCTCATCATTCTTGATCTTCTTTAAAGCATCATCTTTGCAAGTCAACTATAAGATCAGATCCTCTTGTTCTTTAAGTTTCACCCCTGAGACCCAGCAATCTCACATAGGGCCTTTGTTTCTTCTGGTTCTCCATCAAGCGTTCTTGATTCATCCAATCAGCAGACATTTGGTTTTCATACAAATGAAGGAGATTCAAAAGCATGTTTGTCTGACGGTTTGGTGGTATAGCATACAAAGATGGATGAACAGGTTGGATTGGTCCTTGAGGCCTTGTAATTCTCATAAATGAGAGATCACTAGGTGGAGGAGGCCTCATAGAAGGTGTGGTAGGAACAGTAGAGAGTGTGTCTGACAGAAATGGTATTTCAGATAGGGCCGATTGTGGAATCATACCTAACTGCTCATGAGGAACCATTGTTGTTGTCAATGTAAAAGCCGGAGTGCTAGTAGTAGATGGCACTACCGGACGCTAAGACATAGGTTGACGAGGCGGCAGAACTCCAATAATCACACCAGCTTCAGATGATACTCGTCTCTTTGCTGGAGCATCAGAAGCTGGTGCTTTACCCTTTCGTTCAGCTAACGCAGCTTCGATAGCAGCTTGTTGTTCTCGCAAAGTTGCATCACTATTACCACCGTTACCACCATCTCCATCTCCTCCATCATCCCCATCATCCCCATCATCACCATCGTTCCCACCTTCTCCTCCCTCACGCTCGGAATCCGAGTCATCATGGATCCAGCGATCCTCGGAAGGACATAAATAATCAGGAAAAGCAGGATGACCAATCAATCTCTTGAATCTGGGAGGAGGAGATTGACGGTAAAATTTCATTCTCCGCATTGTATCTGCCTTCATATTATCCAATTTAAGCTAATCATTCAGATCATTCGGATCAAGCACCAAATCCCTGATAGCGTCATTAACAAACAATTGAACAAAGCGTGGGTACATCAGGAATTTCACACGTCGTTTACCAGGAATACAATTTTCCTTCATATGATCGAATATCATTTAAGAAAAGTTGTAACACTTGTTCAGAATAAGTGCAACAAATGCCGATTTTAACGCAATGCGACATTCGTCAAACCCAGCCTTACGTCCCCCAAGGCAATGAATAATTACATGAAGTAAATACTTGTATTGAGGACACAAGTATGCCTTGTTATACATGGACTCAGTAAGAAGGCCAACATTAAACAAACGTCCAAACAGTCCCTTGATCAGTTCTTTGTCAAATTCACTCGGATCATCAATTGTGTCATCAAATTGTAATACCCTTCGAACTGTGTCATCTGAAACAACAACTGGTTTATTATTAACCACAACAGCTATATGTTTCTCAGCTTTGACGTATTGAGCAGTGTTCCAGAATTGACGAACGATGCTGAATCTAATGTTCAGATTCGCTGTAACAGCGTAATGTATACGAGATCGGCGTATAAATGTCAGCATACCCCCAAAGATATCCTCATCGGGAAAGTCAGTTTCATCGAATGCACACACATTGTGTCGAGGGTAATAAGTAAGTAAAGGAGCTTCCTCAGCTGGTTGATCAGCATCTTGAACATGTTGATCTTGTAGTGCATCCAGAGGTGGATCTTGTTCCATGTTATCGGCCATAGTCCTAAATAAATAATATTGAATTAGAAATCACACCAATTTTATAAAATTTAATCATTTATATGTATACTTAATGTTATTATAATTTTATCCCGTGTGCATAGTCAAAGTATTGACGCGGTTAGACCTTTGGAATATTATATTAATTTCAAAAGATTTTAATTTTAATTAAATAAGAAAATGTCATTCGTGTAATTATCACTCTGATTCGTTACCAATCTGTAACGAATCAAGTGATTTGTTATCATGTAAATAGGTTAACTAAATAGCCTTAGCGAATTACTATTAAAGGAACGAACTAACCTCTAGTTCGTTATAAGTGAACGAATCAAGTAAATTTTTATTCTGATTCGTTAAATAAAACATTCGCTAGTCTAGTTCATTTGAATCCTTAACGAATTGGACACGGAGGAGTTTCAATTCGCTAAGGGTAACGAATGGTCAAAAATTAGACTTGATCTTTGACTCTCATAGTCAAAGTCAAAATTAGATTAAGAACACCGACGGTCAACATGATAAATCCAGGTTCAATTATCACATACTTATCGTTGAGTAATCGAATCCATAAGTTTAGCCAACTCGGAATTACAATACTAAGCACATGGTGTTGAGATTGAGGCTTAACACCATGAAATAAATAAGTGTACTCGGAGGTTTAACAGAGTATAAACCCCTGAAAACATAAACCTTCAATCGACCCAGCAAACAAGAATCAAAACATTGATCAAAGTCTACCAAGGGTCTCGGAATCGCATTCCGATTACAATGAACTATATATAAACCATATCAACACAGTATAGCATAGATAAATCAGAGTTTTAAAAATCATAAAACCCCTATAACAAAAATTGCATAATTAGCCTATCAAGACAGTGTCATTTTTGACAAAAATCACATAGAAGTGATTATCTATACCTTAGTAACACACTGATGTAGGCAAAAGTTCAAGATTCGAAAGTTGAAAAATCATAGAAAATTTTGAAAAGGGTTTCTTTAGGTATAAGGAAGAAGGTGAATAGTGAAGGACGGTTCGTGGAACCTGTCTTTTGTATTATTACACGCTTCCCCAAGTACCCTACGTACGAATCAAACAGATTCGTTAGATATTTAAATAACGAATCAGCCGATTCGTTCCCTTATTTGAATTCGTGTTATAACGAATTAAAATTCAAATTGTGTCTTGATTCGTTAAATATGTATAACGAATTGGATGTATTTCGTTACAAAGTGCGGAAGGGAATTAGAGACACGAACTAGATTGTAGTTCGTTAAAGGATACTCTAATTCGTTATCCATAAATAACGAATTAAACATTATTTAATTTTAAAGAATAAATAACTAATTAAATGAATTAAATAAAATAAATTAAAGAATTAATAAAATTAAAAGAATCGCCGAGAACTTTTCTCTCGATAATCGAATACCTTAAAAATTCGTTTCACTTTTTGAAACTGATAAATAAATTATTTAAATAATATGTAAAAACCAGAAAAAAATATTTTTGGTATTTTGTAATATATCAAGAATGTATCTACAAAAGAATACGAAACAGAAAATATAAAATCTTTTTGAATTTTATATGATTTTCAAAAATAGTTCGTATTTTTGGTATGTTTGTTGAGTTTGAGCAGAGAATCATGTTGACCAAATTGCCCTTCCATCACAGTTTTATATTTCAGCAATATTATGACTGGTGTTAAGTCGGTCATTGGTATTGTTGTCCACTTAAATCTAATAACAAACTTTCAAGTGTTTTTGTGATATGATTAATTGGTTCAATTATTGCACAGAATATCAGAAACTATCAGCCTCTAATATTGGTTCAAGCTTAATTTGATTTTTTCCATATCACCCCAACTTGACTTAAACCATTATATTGTTGATCAAAAGTTTGTTTTTATAGAAATTTATGAGCAATGCATTGATTTTCTGTTACTATGAGTGAATATGCACGAGTCCATCTGTCGGCTTACATACATTGTATCTCCTGGGGTCCGTTTCTTAATCGTATTAAGACGCGCGCAAGGGAGGAACAATGTATAACTAACATTGGATTTTGATCAAGTCAGTAATTTGGAAATTTGTACGAAGTACAGCAGTGATCAAGTTTAATGACTTTGGGTTTGCTCTAAAAGCGATTGAAATATTCATGAATATGAATACCCAGATGATTAAGCCGCATAAAGACTCACAGTGTCCAGAACCTCAAAGCTTGTTATTTGCTTTATTTTATTTTTGGTTGATCAAACAAGTATAAGGCTTGAGTATGATAGATTATTACATTTCTGCCATCCTCACCAAGACTTTTTCTAGAGACTAACACCCCTTTCAATTTGGCGTTCCTTTATGTTTATATCACATACTTTACTCTACTTGTTTGTTTTAAGACCTACTAATATACCAATGCAATTAAGCACATAGTATTTTAAGCTTACTTCTTGCTGGATTTGGAGTCAAAATAGTCATTGTACTATCATTTTCTCTTTTTGCTTCAAAAACTCAAAATTTTGAGGAGCATAAAATAAAGATAAAGATAAATTTAATCGCCCCAGTTAACTTAAGTCTATAAATAAATGGCTGTTCTATCAATTCAACAAATGAATAATAGGACCAATACATGCAAGCATGCTTCACAAACTTAAATAACCGACATAATTTTCAGCGAGAAAATAATCTAAAAACGCATAACGAATGCTCCAGCTAATTTTCATTATCAGGTGAATGGCTAACCTGATTATTCACAAGTAAATGTCAGGACCAAACATATACAAGTACATGTCCTTCAAATGTAAAAATCTTTTTGGTTTTTCTCTATACATACTTTAAAAACACAATATTTTTGTCTTTTTCAAAACCATTAGGAATTTCGAGTAAGAACTTGGAAGCACACTCTTAATAGTGTCAATTTTATCAGTCTCAGAAATTTCCAATTTCATCTTGTCCATTTCAGCAATTAAATGATTAAACCGTGTAATCATCTCTTCAACTGTCTCTCCCTTCAATAGATTAAAGTTTCGAAACTGAAACTTGAGCATCACTTTCTTACTCTCAGCTGTGTTCCCCATACTTCTCATACGCAGATGTTGAAATAAAGAAGCACGTCTCTTGATACTACCCACTTAATGAAAGATATTTTCGGGTAATGCCATAGTAAGAGTAGAATAAGATTTTATCTCGATCTCTAAAGCTTTCTTCTCTTCTTGTGAATATTAAGAAACAGCTTTAGGAGTATACCCAATAGTGTCATCACCAATCATTGGTGCCATATAAACCTCATCTAGACAATACGAGCAATCAGGGTGAACAGAATCCATTTGAGCACGGAACCGAGGTTCCCATTTAGCAAAATCGCTAAATTTCATCAACCTAAGACATTTCAAATGTGAACCTATCTCGGTGTCAAGTTGTAACATTTGTTGCATCAACATGTTTTGATAAGCTAGTGCATACATACCAGCCATTTTTGTAAAGTTTGAAACTTTAAAGATTAAAAACAAACTTAGGTAACGAATCAATAAACAGTGTAACGAATTGTAAACAGTTATAGCGAACTGTGAACAGTAAGTAACGAATCAAACCTTAACGAAATAAGGATTAATGTTAATGAACAAGAATTGATTTTAGCGAATCAAATGATTAACGAATCAACTCAGACCAGGATCCAGATGGTCAACAAATCAGTCAGTCAACGAATCAGTCAATACTAACGAATTGACTAATCTAATCACGAAGTGCAAGCTTAGCGAACTAAAAGATTTCTTGTAACGAATTAGATAACGAACAGGCTATAGTTGATAGCGAATCAACCAATAGCGAATCAGGTAGTTACAACCGTTTGTAACAAACTCCTGACACCGAATGCCACGTGGCAAAGGTTGTTGTGACACAAATCCCAAGGTAGACACGTGCCACACGAGGTTGTTAGACACGAATCAGATGATTTAACGAACTGATTAACGAACCACTTGGATTTTATAACGAATTGACTATCTTAGATAACAAATCAACTATCTTAGATAACGAATCAGTGTGACCAAGATGACGAATCACCATAAAGATGATAACGAATCAAAGTCATCTTCAAATCTTCAAAGAGAAATTCCAGATATTCTGGAAATGAAGAACAAGAAACCCAGAAACTCAAATCCGTAATATGCACTTAAATCGTAACCAAATTTCACAAATAACCTACCAAACTACTCGCAAATCAATCGTGAATCCAAAACACCAATACTCGTAACCGATTAACCCCTACCTCGAATCCAATTGTACCAAAACCAAACCTCTGTTTCAGCCACAAATCAGAATCAATACTGAATCAAATCAAAACCAAACCAAACTTCAATTCCAATCCTCCAAACCTTTCCTATACCTTAACCAACTCAAATCCAGTCCAAACCTTCCATAAATCAATCGAATCACCTCAAATTGATCCAAATTTACCCAAACAAAACACTATCAATACATAATACTAATTAACAGTTCCATACTCTAATTAAACAATCAAATCAAGTGTAATTGAGCCCCGAAAGCTCTGATACCACTTGTTGGAACCCTGATTCAATCACAATAACTATAAAAGATCTCGGATCTGTGTGTATTTGATAAATCCTTAACTCGGATCTAGCTCATAATTACGTATGATTATATGTTATATGTGTATATATTATCAGTATTAGTAGTTGTATATGTGAATTATATTAAGGTGAAGATCGAGAGCGATTTGGACAGCACTTCGTTAATTACTCTCAAAAGCTTAAATTAAACATGAACAGTGTTCACCTATTAATAGAGGATGGGGTTAGTTTGTTAACATCCCCTAACGAACTAACACCTAACTCGTTACATACATTAAAGTTAAATAACCATAACGAATCACCCCCTGATTCATTAACATCCCCTAACGAATTAGGAGGGAATAAGCTTAAGTCTTAGTTCTCTAAACAACCTTAGCGAACTAGACAATATATTAACGAACTAACAAGATAACTTAATTGTTTATTACATTAAATAAAACGAAAAATACGTTAAAGATAAATACAAAGACTCGAGACGTAAAACCGTGCACTAACAATTATTAGGGCTCGGTACCCTCCTTCCTCAAGTATTTTTAGGGCTCGATACCCTCCTTCCTCGAGTATTATTAGGGCTCGGTACCCTCTTTCCTCGAATATTAGTAGGGTTCGGTTCCCTAGTTCCCGAATGTTGGTAGGGTTCGATTCCCTCTTCGTTACCATACAACCATACATCATACCTCGAGTATTATTAGGGCCCGGTACCCTCTTCGTTACCATACATTAACCTTTCTTTATTTACTTTATAACATTCATACGTATAAGCATACATATCATACTTACATTATTCCTAACCTTTCAGCTTATCATTACGTACAATATCCGAAGATCGTTCACGTACCGATAAGCCATCATTCCTAACTTTCACATAACCACATAAGGCATACACTTATCACTTAGGATAAGTGTATTAACAATCACATCGAGTATGCACACAGCCCCGAAAACATAACATAGAAATGGGGCTAGAAACTCCCCTGGATCCTGTTGCGCTCGCCGTTTATCGTAATTCCTTTCTTTAACTGAGCTCGGCTAACTGTTAAATATATAATCGTTAATTAACCGTATAACTAATTAAGTTGCTATTTTAGTTTACCAACGGGCTTCCTAAGTTGGGCTTGTTTGTTTTAGTTCTCGCATAAGGGTCCATTAGGTAGATCAGGCCCATTGTCCAATGTAGCCTTTGAGCCCAACTGACCAGGCCCAAGGTCAATAGAGAGCCATGTTGGCCGAGAACCCGTTCTGGCCGAGAACTCCGGTCTGACCGAGAACTCCAGTCTGACCGAGAAATCCGGTTTGACCAAAGTCTCATGTTTGACCGAGAACCTTTGATCAAAGAGAACTACAATGGACCGAAAACTCATATTGACCGAATTCTCGCGGTGACCGAGAACCCGTGTTTTCGGCCGAGAATCCTGACCGAGAACGCAGGTCTGATGTTCCAGATCATATTTTACCATCCTATTCGATCTTACTCAGCCATGGTAGTTCACTGATGATCCATGACAGGATTTTAACACCCTTTTTCTACCCTTTTAACCGCTTAACATCGTCCCACTATCAAGATTTATCCGTTACTAGCATAAAGCTAGAACCTTTATCATAAAAACGTTCTTTAGGCTAGACCTAGGGTTTCCTTCGTGAACAGCTAAGCATATGTCCCTTAAGTCCCTTTTAATCATCAAGTTTGCATTTTTATGAAGCATCTAGACCCGATCTACTCTAGGTTTGAGTTTCATGATTATTCGTTCATAAAAAACGTAACCTTTAAGATCGAGAACATACCTTTATGATGTTTCTAGGTCACGGCCAGCTTTGTTTAAGAGATTGGATCGTGTATCTAGCTTGAGTAAGGAAGATAAACCAAAGGCCTATGCTCGTTTGATCTTGGATCTCGTTTCCTTCTCTTGTGGCCGAAAATGGAAAGGTTGTGTGTGTTATGGAGGTGTAGGGAGAATAAGATGGATAAGATGGATGGAAACGGAAAGATTTAGGGTTTAAGGGGTATTTATACTCCCTTAAGCTCATGGACCTAAGGCCCACCTTTCCTTTCTATTCCATGATTAATCCCTCTAATCTAGCCTACTTATCTTTCCCCCCTATTATTATTATTTTATTTATCATCTTAAGTGAACTTGTCAACCATAAGAGATAATATATAAAATATTATTTATTGAAATTTTGGGATGTTACATTCTATGTGGCGGTAGAGATATACTTGAAGTACTAGGCTTTTCATTTTCAAAACAATTTCTTTTAATTTTATCTTCCTCTACTTTACAATCTCTTGATGAACAACTAGGTATGTTTGTCTCATCAAATACATTTTTTTGCGCACTTCTATCATTGACAGTTTCATCAAATACTGTTTCACAATCACTATCAGACACAAAAACATCATTTTCAATCACATCATTAAGAGAAGTGCCAACACCAACACTCTCACAAAGTACATGATCATTCAAAATATTTTTCAAAAGTATTTTTTATTACAAACAGGGTTAGCAACAAATAGTTTTAGAATCACACTTGAATCAAAAAGTGAATTTAAAATATTTTTATCTCCATAACCCTTGTTTGTTTCCATACACTCACTTCTATCTACACAACCTGCCAAAGAAGATGAATTAACATTAGGACTAATTGATGGAAGAATGGGATCAACGGTCTTGGGGACAACAGTGGTAAATGTCTTTGGTTTTGGCACATGTCCAATATCATAGACCACTTCATCCTCAGGTGGGGTATTGAAACTAAAGTGAGGAAGACTAGTATAGGTGTCATTAAAAGGGGGTGGAACAACAGTATTATCATAGCCTATTTCCATCTTTTGTCTCATCCCAATTTGTGCCCCAATGATTCCATTAAGTTTATCAGAAGCTAACTCAAATCTTTCAACGGTTATTTTCCTTTGAGCCAAATCTAACCCCAACTTCTCAATTTTAGCCTTTAGTTCAGCAACCCGTCTTTCATGATGTTCAACTAATTTATCAGATCGGAAAAGTTTTTATTGAGTTTAGCCATTTAATTATTATGAGTTTTAATCTTAGTGGAAAATATTTTTTCTACTTTCCTAAGATCATCGTTTTGGCATTTAATGCTAAGATTTTATCTATAAGGGCAGCATTATGAGTTCTATAGTTCATAACTTTATCAATACAAGGTTATGTGCAAAGTTTGTGTACCTCAGGAATGCCATAGGCTAACGTAGATGTTCCAACAGCTTGGCTTGATGAGGTGCTTGCTTCATGTGCAAAAGCCAGTCCAGCAAAGGTCAGAGGAGTGATCAGCTCTTCAAATTGGTCACCCTCCCAATCTGGTTGAGTTGTTTCAGCTGTTATGGTGATCATAGCCTTTGAGCTCGACTCGAAGTTCCCTTTGGATGTACTTCGTTGACCAATTCTTGAGACTCTTGACTTCGAGGTGTAGCTTGGAAAGTGTTTCATATCATTTATTTTAGCACCCTTATTCTCATACTTTTTGATGATCTTGATGTCATTAGCAACCATAGGTGGGCTGGTGAATTCTTTTGCAAAGTGACCAGATTCGTTACAGTTGTAACAACGAAGCTTTTCATTCAAAAACCCAATCCCCATCCCATCCGAGTCTCTGAGGTTGTTCATGCCATACGTTTTAATGAAATTAGAGGCTTGGTGAAAAACCATGGCCATCTGGTACTTGATGTCTATTTTCTGGAGATCCTTTTTGTTGATATCTGGAAGGTCTCCTATCTAAAATGAAGGAGGGAGCAATTTACTTGTAATAACTCCTCATGGCTCGCTATAAAGGCATGAAACAGGGCCACGTTGGAGTCATCGGCTGAAAGAGTTTAAGGAGCAGAGAGAGCTTGACTACTTGTGGGTTTCTTGATCCCATGGCTTTTAAAGCTTATGCAACAGTGTAACATCCTAAATTTTATAATATTAAATAAAGGAATTATGTTCGTTTATTGTGTTTAAATATTTAATTAGAATTAAATATAAAGAAGAGTATGGACTTGTGTGGGGAAAGATGGAATAAGGGATGGGATGGGCCTTAGGTCCATGGGCTTAAGAAAGTATAAATACCCCCTTAAACCTCCCTAAAACCCTAAATCTCTTATTTCCTATCTTTCATAAATCTCTACACACTCAAACACACAGATATACTTCCACATATGGCCACCGCTAGGGAGAAAGAATTCAAGGCCAAAAACGAGTTATATCTTGTTAGATCTTGGATACTTAAGAAAGATATAAGATTGTTCTTATAACCAAAGCAAGTCGTGACCTAATAACCGTATAAAGATATGTTCTTGATCTTAATATTACGACTTTATGAACAAATGACCATGAAGCTTAAGCATAGAGTAGATCGGGTCTAGACAAATCATAAAGTAGCAAACTTTACGATTAAAATGGACTTCTCGAACTTATGGTTATGAGCGGCTCATAAAGAAATCCTAGATCTAGTTTTGAACATTTTAAGCCTAAAGGTCCAAACTTTATGGGTGAACGGGTCAAGTCTTAGCCGGGAATGGTCATGGGAACGTTTAAGAAGGATATAATGTTATAATATGGGATAAAGTGTTAAAAACGGAAAATGATAGTGAATTAAGGGCCAACATTTAGCCACTGTTCATCCGAGAACGATAAAAGGTGCAGCTTGTTCGAATACTTCCTTGCATTTGATTACAATGGCAAGGTCGATTACACTATATAAGTTCGAATACAATGGCCTTGCCCGAATACTTTGCGAGGATTGAATACATTGTAACAATAGAATACATAGTGGTATTCGATTACATAAGCCTAGTTCAAAAACAATGACCCAAATCGATTACAATGCTCTTAATCGATTACATTGTTTAAGTCGCATACAATGTAATTTTCGAATACAAAGTCCCAGTTCGATTACATGCAAGTGTTCGAATACACTTCATACACTCGCATACATGCATAGAATCGATTACATAGGAGGACTCGCATACATGCATAGGGTTGATTACATGGGGGGACTCGCTTACATGCACATACTTGAATACACTTGGAGACTTACATACATTGTAAACCTCGAATGCATATATACAATTCACATACGAGTATGAATCGATTACATTAGACTCGCATACACCCGAACATTCGAGTACATACATATTAAACTCGCATGCAATGATGAGATCAAATATAAACATCAAACCAGCGTACAAAGTACAATTCGAATACCTCAAGAGAATTGCATACATTGTGGGTATCCGAATACATCAAGGGACTCACATACATAATGTATGACTCGAATACAATGTGCATAGCGGAGTACATTGATGTTACGCATACAACATATATGTACACTTGGGTATAGTACCATATATATGTATACGTATGCATTTAAATACTAAAAGAAAGAAATATTAACTTAGGATAGGGTTCAGAACATTAAAGAAAGACAAAGAAATATTAAAGTAATTGAAAACCCTATATTCATTAGGGTTGAGAGTAAAATAATTCTAAGTACAATGTATTCTAAACAAGATCATTAGAATAGACCAGACTTAGCCATTTGGCTGAAATATAAATATTATGATTAGGACGAGTATTGCTACACGTGATTAATATACAGTTAGAAGAGCTCAGTAAAAGAGAGGGATCACGATAAACGGAGAACGTAACAGGATCCAGGTGAGTTTCTAGCCCCATTCCATGTTATGTTTTCGAGGCTGTGTGCATACTCGATGTGATTAGTTAATACACTTACCTTAAGTGGTAAGTGTATGTCTTGTATGATTTATGTATGAATGAATGCTTGACGATGCATGAACGATCTTCATATATTGCATGTACCGCCAAGGGATAGTTTAAAGATATGATTGATATATGTATATATATATATATATGATGTATAAATGATGTATGTACGTTTGAAGTTATAATTACGAATGTAGGGAACAGAATAATATCCGCGAATGTAGGGAACGGGCCCTAATAATATCTGCGAATGTAGGGAACGGACCCTAATAATATCCGGGAATGTAGGGAACGGACCCTAATAATCTCTGCGAATGTAGGGAACGAACAATAATAATATCCGCGAATATAGGGAACGGACCCTAATAATATCCGCGAATGTAGGGAACGGACCCTAATAATATCCACGAATGTAGGGAACAGACCCTAATAATATTTGCGAAGGTTATAGGACAAGGTATATGTATATATGTATGCATAAAGGAAAGAATGAAAGTATGATTGTATGAATGTATAACGGAAGGTAAGGAACTATGTATGTATGTATGTATATGTACCTCCGGGTGTGTATATAAGTAAGGTTATGGATGCATTGTATGTTATATGACTAACTAGAACACACTCAGCATAGCTGACTTTTAGTATGCAAGCAGGTGAGTAGAATGAGATAGCTAGCTTGAGCGGAACACATGGCGGAAGAATAAGAGGCTAGCATCTGAAGACCCAAGATTTTTTTATGATTAATGTTTCATAATTGAAAGACAAGGATGTGGTTTTAGACAAGTTATGTAATGTTATGAATGCTTAAAGCAAGTTTTATATTCCGCGAAAGTTTTAATTAACTTTGATATTTAGAACTGTGTTTATGAGTAAATCCAACGTCTAGAGTGAGGCACCGGGATCAGGGCCTTATAAACGGCTTTGTCAACAACGTCTTGAAAGGAGCTTGAACTTGATGGTGCTTGAGGGGTTGCAGTTGTTTTAAAGGCAGAATTAGCAGTATGTACAGTAGCGTGTGCGTTGCTCAGAAATGTTGTGCTTATTCCTGATCCAGTGGATATCCCAGCTTGATTGAGAGGACTGATATGATTTCCCATTCTGAGTTTGTCATCCATCTCATGTGACTTGATGATTGATGTCAAATCAACAATATAAGTAATCTGGAGGTTAGTTTTTCTCTTGATTGTGATCACACTGCTATTCCAGGTATACAGAAGGGAGTTAAGCAACTTGTCATTGATTTCAATCTGGCCATAATCAATTCTAGCACTCTTGATCTTAGTATTCAACGTTTCAAATCTATGAATGAGGGTAATGACTGATTCTCCTTGCACATGGTTGAACATGTTGAACTCACCCTTTAACATTCCTTTCATGCTATTTCTCTTCTCAATGTTTCCCTCAAACTTACTAACTAAGGCATCCCAAATACCTTTAGCAGTGGTGTAATCTCTCAAAGTTTGAGCAATTTCACGTGAGAGGCAAACACTAAGAACACCATACGCTTGCTGATCTTCACTAAACTTCTTTCTATCTTCATCATCATAATTAGGAACTTGGCCGTCAGCAGTGGTAGTCATGGGAATTTGTAAACCTCGCTCAATGGGTTTAAGAAGTGCATAATCAAGAATTCTAATGTAGTTCTCAAAGCGCCATTTGAACTCTTCAAAGTCATTGTACCAATTCTAATGTAGTTCTCAAAGCACCATTTGAATGTAGGGAACGGACCCTAATAATATCTGCGAATGTAGGGAACGGGCCCTAATAATATCCGCCAATGTAGGGAACAGACCCCAATAATATCTGCGAAGGTTATAGGACGAGGTATATGTATATATGTATATATAAAGGAAAGAATGAAAGTATGATTGTATGAATGTATAAAGGAAGGTAAGGAACTATGTATGTATATGTGCCTTCGGATGCGTATATAAGTAAGTGTATGGGTATTGTATGTTATATGATTAACTAGAACTCACTCAGCGTAGCTGACTTTTAGTATGCACGCAGGTGAGTAGAACGAGACAGCTAGCTTGAGCGGGCACATGGCGGAAGAATAAGAGGCTGGCATCTGAAGACCCAAGATGTTTTTATGATTAATGTTTTATAATTGAATGACAAGGATATGGTTTTAGACAAGTTATGTAATGTTATGAATGCTTAATCCAAGTTTTTATATTCCGCGAAAGTTTTAATTAACTCTGATATTTAGAACTGTGTTTATGAGTAAATCCAACGTCCAGAGTGAGGCATCGGGATCGGGGCCTTACAAATTGGTATCAGAGCAAAGTTCGAGATAATTAAGAATCCTACATGCTTATACTCGAAAAGAGAATGCGTTTAAAGTAAGAAAAGAAAGAAGGTGCCAGTTCAAGATAGCCATGTGTCACTCAAGCAAGCTCAGTAAAGATAAAGGTATAGTTAAATAACGAATGTTAATATTACCTTAATTGCTAAAGGAAGTATACGTAGATGTTAGTGTTAGGATTAATTGATGGTTTGATTGGTTAACTATTTAAGAGTAGACTTAGCACAAATAAACTCATAGAGGTAAGTGTATATGACACGGAAAGTAACAAGATCAGCTAATCACAGCTGGCCACTGTTATTACCTATTAGCCTTACTATCCTTGTACTACATGGTTCCTTGAGTGATGATATTATGTTTTCCCTTCTAGAATACGATGGCTAGAGCTAGGGCAGTTGTTGGGACAGGAGGTCGCACTGGACGTCATGGCAGGACACGTATTGTCCAACAACCTTCTGTAGAATCAGCTTCTAACACAGGGGAAGAAGAAGCTGGGCGAAACCCAAGCAACAGCGAAGGGTATCAACTTGACCCTGCAGTTCATGCAGCCATTGTTCAAGCTGTAGTCGCTGCTGTGAAGAACTTGAGTCCTGAGGGGTCTGCTAGAAGCTATGGAAGAACCGATGAAGGGTCTCAGGAGTCTTTTGGTAAGAAGGATGACGAAAGAGAGAAGAAGGACTCGAGTGAGGTTAAGCTGGTTAAGGTTGATGATAGGAAGAGGGGCCGAAGTGGATGCAACTACAAGTCCTACAAAGGTTGTGACCCGCCGAAGCTGACTGGTTTGGAAGATGCAATTGCTACTCTCCAATGGATAACCGCAATGGATAAAGTTATCCGAATTAGCGAATTCCATCCCGACCAAGCTTTGGGGTATGCTACCCAATCATTCGGTGATGAGGCAACGTACTAGTGGGAATCGGTTGAGCAGAGGAAGAGTCGGGAAGATATTAAAGCCATGAGATGGGACAATCTGAAAGAGTTGGTAATGAAGAGGTTCTATGCTGATGCAGAGGTAGAGAGAGCTGAAATGAAGTTTCTAAAACTGAAGGCGGGTAAGATGACACACCACGAGTATACCATTAAATTCAACCGCATGTCTAGGTTAATGCCTGACATGGTGAACACTGAAGCTAAGAGGATCAAGTGCTATGTAAGAGGACTGTCGTAAAACATCCACACGCTGGTCAGGGAAAATAAACCTGCGATGTTTGACTCGGTAGTAGAACTCGCTGAGATGGTTTATGATGACTTGGTTGTGGATGTTGTTGTGGTGGAAGAAAATAAGGATAAGAAGTGGGCCAATCATGCCATCGACCCGGTACCCAGTTATGTAACCCTAAGAACAAGCAGCAGAGAGTTTGGGAAAAGAAGTCGTGCAACACTTGCGGTAAGATGCACGGCGGCGAGTGCAAGTGGGGCACTTGTTCTGATGTGTGCCATAAGTGTGGGAAATCCCATGGTAGAGAATGTCGGTTAGGGTCAAATGCATGTTACAAATTTGCGAAGGTGGGACATTTTGCTCAGGATTGCCATGCAAAGCCCGCATGTTACAAGTGCGGTAAGATGGGTCGTTTTGCTAGGTAATGCACCGAAGGAGGAGCTAGAGGAATTGGAAAGAAGGATGCTGAGCGAGCAAGGCCAAAGACCAGAGCTTACATGATGACTGAAGAACAAGCCAAGCCGATTCCATACGTTGTCACGGGTACGTTTCTAGTAAACGATGTTTCCGCTTCTGTGTTGTTTGATTTAGGTGCGAATAAGAGTCTTGTAGCTACAAATTTAGTGAATTAGCAAAAATGAAATGTTGTCGAGTGTCTGAACGTTTATAGAAGAAACCGCTAGTGACACCTCAGTTAAAATAATGAAAATGGTTAAGGATTGTAAGATAGAGTTCCAGGGACGTGAGTTCCTAGTTACTTTGTAGTGATGACCTTAGGAGGGTTCGGTGTGGTTTTGGGAATGGATTGGTTATCTGGGTTTGAAGCTCAAATAGTGTGTAAGAGTAGGATAATTAGGTTAAAGTCCTTGGATGGTAGTACGGCGACGGTTTATGGTGATAAGGAAAGTTCTGGGCTTAATGTCATTTCGATGATAAAAGCTAAAGGTTTGTTATAGCGCGGGTACGGTGCCTACCTGGCGTATGTTGTCAACTCTACGGCCGAGACGAAAGATATGAAAGATATTCCTATCGTGTGCGACTACCCAGAAGTATTCCCTGAGGATCTTCCGGGGTTGCCACCGGAGTGAGAGATAGAATTCCAGATAGATTTAATACCATGAGCCCAGCCCGTCGCGAAAGCACCTTACCGTCTAGCGTCGTCCGAGATGAAAAAATTGATGTCCCAACTACAAGAACTCCTCGACAAAGGTTTTATAAGACCAAGTGTTTCCCCGTGGGGCGCACCAGTGTTATTTGTTAAAAAGAAGAATGGAAGTATGAGAATATGCATCGACTATCGTGAGTTGAACAAGCTTACGGTAAAGAATAGATATTTGTTGCCACGGATTGATAATTTGTTTGACCAACTACAAAGTTCGAGTTGGTTCTCACGAATATCTCTCATATCAGGCTATCATCAGTTGAAAGTGAAAGAGGCAGACATCCCTAAGACAGCATTTCGGACACGGTATAGACACTACGAGTTTCTGGATGTGATGAATAGGTGTGTCGGCCGAGTTGGATAAGTCAGTTATCGGTTTCATTGACAATATATTGATTTATTCAAAGAGCGAGTCCGATCATGCCGAGCATCTGAGGGAAGTGTTGGAGCATCTGAAGGAAGAGAAGTTGTAAGCTAAGTTTTCGAAATGCGCTTTCTAGTTTCGAGAAGGGCCGTTTCTAGGTCACGTGATCAATCCTGAAGGGATAACCATGGACCCAGCTAAGATTGAGGTGATAACAAATTGGAAGACTCCACAGAAGCCGACTAATATACGAAGCTTCTTAGGGTTAGCTGGCTACTATAGGAGATTCATCGAAGGCTTCTCCAAGATAGCTGCACCGTTGACCGGTATGACCCGAAAGTCGGTAGTAAGTTGGGGTAAGTTTCAAGAAGAAGCTTTTGAGGAATTAAATAAAAGACTCACGCAAGCTACAATCCTTGCTCTACCCGATGGTGACGAGGATTTGGTTGTTTATACTGATGCTTCGCATCGTGGGTTAGGTTGCATGTTGATGCAACGAGGAATGGTTAT
Organism: Bidens hawaiensis; assembly: GCF_021521415.1. Taxonomy (NCBI): domain Eukaryota; kingdom Viridiplantae; phylum Streptophyta; class Magnoliopsida; order Asterales; family Asteraceae; genus Bidens; species Bidens hawaiensis. The sequence continues at coordinate 253,622 of NW_027494604.1, forward strand.
AGCTTTCCAGACAGTTAACGGTTCATGAAAGTACTTATCCGACGCATGATTTAGCGCTAGCAGCAGTAGTGCCTGCTCTTAACATATGGAGATATTATCTGTATGGTATAAGTGTACTATCGATACAGATTATAAGAGTTTAAAGTACTTCTTCGAGCAAAAAGACTTAAACATGAGGCAAAGAAGGTGGCTATAGTTGATAAAGGATTACGACTGCGATATTAAGTACTATCCTGTAAAGGCTAATTTGTTCGCTGACGCGCTAAGCCGCAAGAATGAAGAAGTCATTGCAATAGTAAAGTCGTATAAGTTTATTGTTAGCTCAGATCTCTTTGAATAGATTATCAAGGCACAGACTGAGGTGCTTGCAGATGATAAATTAATGAAGAGGGAAAGAATTGTATGGAAACAAGACGAACTAATGGAAAACCTTCATGGTGTTAAGATAAGATTTGACCGGATGTGGATTCCACGCCATGGGGATCTCAGAGGTCGAATCTTAGATGAATCTCACAAGTCGAGATACTCGATTCATCCAGGATCCACCAAGTTGTATCAGGATTTGAAAAAAGACTACTGGTGGCCAGGAATTAAGAATGATGTGGTAGATTATGTCAGTAAGTGCTTAACTAGTTTACAAGTCAAAGCAGAGCATCAGAAGCCTTGTTTACAACAAGACAAACTGATGGAAAACCTTCATGGTGTTAAGATAAGATTTGACCGGATGTGGATTCCACGCCATGGGGATCTCAGAGGTCGAATCTTAGATGAAGCTCACAAGTCGAGATACTCTATTCATCCAGGATCCACCAAGTTGTATCAGGATTTGAAAAAAGACTACTGGTGGCCAGGAATTAAAAATGATGTGGTAGATTATGTCAGTAAGTGCTTAACTTGTTTATAAGTCAAAGCAGAGCATCAGAAGCCTTATGAGAAGATGTAGCCTTTGGAGATACCTGAATGGAAATGGGAATACATCACCATGGATTTCATAAATAAGCTACCTTGTACAGCTAAGCATCATGATACCATATGGGTGATAGTGGACCGTTTGACCAAAAGTGCTCACTTTCTGCCCATACGAGAAGTTATCTCATCAGAAACGTTAGCAAGTTTGTTCATAAAAGAGGTTGTATTTAAACATGGGGTACCGTTATCGATCGTGTCTGATAGAGATACTCGATCTACATCGAGACTCTAGAAGAAGTTTCATGAAGCTATTGGAACAAGGTTGAACATCAGTACCGCGTATCATCCTCAAACATACGGACAGTCTGAAAGGACGATTCAAAACCCTTGAGGATATGCTATGTGCTTGTGTTCTAGAATTTGGAGGAAGTTGGGAAGATCACCTGCATCTGGCAGAATTCTTTTATAACAGCAGCTACCATTCAAGTATTGGCATCCCGCCGTTTAAGATGTTGTATGGAAGATGTTGTAGAACTCCCGTATGTTGGGGAGAGATTGGTCAGAAAGAGCTGGGAAGTCTTGATTTTGTGCAAGAAACCTCTTTAAAGTTTGATTAAGGCAAGAATGAAAGCTGCTCAAGACCGTCAGAAGTCGTATGCTGATAAGCGGCGACGACCAATTGAGTTTAGCGTTGGTGACAATGTGATGCTCAAGGTCTCTCCTTGGAAAGGAATTTTCCGTTTTAGGAAGAGAGGAAAGTTGAGTCCGAGGTAAATTGGACCGTTTAAGATTGTGGATCGTGTGGGTGAAGTGGCTTACAAGATAGATCTACCCGACGATTTGGAAGGAATACATCCGACCTTCCATGTTTTTCATATGAGAAAATGTCTAGCTGATGACACGTCTCATGTGTCATTGATAGATATTGAGGTTGATGAACGATTGAACTACATTGAGCAACCCATAGAGATAATTGACTGCAAGGAAAAGCAACTCCGTCGCAAGGTTATACCCTTAGTGAAAGTGATATGAAAGCATCGTAAAGGATCGAACACTACATGGGAAGTTGAGGATGAGAAAAGTAAGTTTTACCCGAATTTGTTTTAGCAATAGTTAGGTTTCGGGGACGAAACCTCTTTAAAGGCTCGGTGAATAACCATGGACATCTGGTACTTGATGTCCATTTTCTTGAGATCCTTTTTGTTGATATCGGGAAGGTCTCCTAGCTAAAATGAAGGAGGGAGGAGTTTCCTTGTAATAACTCCTCATGGCTTGCCATTAAGGCATGAAACATGGCCACGTTGGAGTCATCGGCTGAAAGTGTTTGAGGAGCAGAGTGAGCTTGACTGCTTGTGGGTTTCTTGATCCCATGGGCTTTTAAAGCTTATGCAACGGTGTAACATCCTAAATTTTAAAATATTAAATAAAGGAATTATGTTCTTTTATTGTGTGTTAATATTTAATTAGAATTAAATATAAAGAAGAGTATGGACTTGAGTGGGGAAAGATGGAATAAGCGATGAGATGGGCCTTAGGTCCATGGGATTAAGAGAGTATAAATACCCCCTTGAACCTCCCTAAAACCCTAAATCTCTTATTTCCTATCTTTCATAAATCTCTACACACTCAAACACACACATATACTTCCACATACGGTCATGGCTAGGAGAAAGGATTCAAGGCCAAAAACGAGCTATATCTTGTTAGATCTTGGATACTTAAGCAAGATACAAGATTGTTTTTATAACCAAAGCAAGTCGTGACCTAATAAGCGTATAAAGGTATGCTCTTGATCTTAAAGATTACGTTTTTATAAACGAATGACCATGAAGCTTAAACATAGAGTAGATCGAGTCTAGAAAAATCATATAGTTGCAAACTTGACGATTAAAATGGACTTAACGAACTTATGTTATGAATGACTCATAAAATAAACCCTAGATATAGTTTTGAACATTTGAAGCCTAAAGGTTCAAACTTTATTGGTGAACGGGTCAAGTCTTAGCCGGAAATGGTCATGGGAACGTTTAAGAAGGATTTAATGTTTTAATAAGGGATACAGTGTTAAAAACGGAATATGATAGTAGATTAAGGGCCAACACGTAGCCACTGTTCATCCGAGAACAATAAAACGTGCAGCTCATTCGAATACTTCCTTGTATCCGATTACAATGGCAAGGTCGATTACACTATATAAGTTCGAATACAATGGCCTTGCCCGAATACTTTGCAAGGATCGAATACATTGTGGTATTCAATTACATAAGCTAGTCAAAAACAATAACCCAACTCGATTACAATGCTCTTAATCGATTACATTGTTTAAGTCGCATACAATGTAATTTTCGAATACAAAGTCCCAGTTCGATTACATGCAAGTTTTCGAAAACACTTCATACACTCGCATACATGCATAGAATCGATTACATGGGAGGACTCGCATACATGCATAGGGTCGATTACATGGGGGACTCGCTTACATGCACATACTTGAATACACTTGGAGACTCGCATACATTGTAAACCTCGAATGCATATATACATTTCGAATAGGAGTAGGACTCAACTAGTAGAGCTGAAAGCTCTTATACCGATTATAGATCCTAAAGATAGGATCAAACAACTAGTTCTTGAATCAATATCACTTGTATGATAACGGAAAACACATACAAGCAACCGAGATCTCGGATCTTGAGTGTGCTTGAGTTATTTGCTGTAAATGGAAAGAAGTGGATAAGGTAGAGAGAAAGTGGGAGTTGGTAAGATAAAGTTTTCAAAAAGGTTATCTTATGCATGAAAACTTGCGTTATTTATAGGGCAAGTTCCCATACACCTATTCTATTATTATTTCGGCCCATTAGGTTATTCTTTACAAGGCCCCTGGCCCAGACATTACAAGACATAAACGAAAGCTATCATAATACAAGCATTAGCAACACGAAATAATACAAAAGAGTATATTACAAAATAGGGTCGAACAATTTCAACCAAAGTGTCCTTGTGGTTCTCTTTTCCTTCTTCTGCTCTTCTTCTTCATATGTAGCCTCCACCATTTTCAATGTTTCCATTTCACCATGGTGACTTGTACTTGAAGGTGTAAATGAAATAGGTAATTTTCTATCTTACATTAGGGATAGTGATCTAGCAGGAGCCCATGGTCACGCTGCTCTTAAGCGGTTTTATCCTAGCCCGGCTCCATATATCATAGCAAATCTCACAGCATTGTAAACCATTCGAGGTTTGTGCATTCGAACATCAATCTTCAGCTCATCTTTAAGCCCGGTTAGGAACACCCGAAGAAGGCAACAGTCGGGCCAATTAGACACTCGAGCCGACCGTTTGGCGAATTCCAACCTATACTCGCGAACGGTTCCAGTTTATTTGATGTTGCAGAAATATTCATCTAGAGTTTGGAATTTTGCAGGGCCAAAAGCATTACCAGATTTTACTTTACAAATGGCGTGTGATTTGAGCATTGCCACATATTCTTTGAGAGACTCCAGGGATCCAAGATTAGCAGCGATTGCTCCCAGTTGAATGCGAATAAACTCTAAATTTGATCCGCCTCCATCAGCGTTATTCCAAGTGTAGGATGCCATTCGATTTCCCGCAATGGAACCATTGATATAAACTGGAAACTTAAAGATTGATTGTATTGAAAAAATAGCATAGTATGACCCAATTTAAAAAGGGTTAAGAAACCCAATTTTTTATTAACATAAACAAGAAAAGATAAACATATGACTCTATGCATATTTATTTAAAATTACTATTGGAAACTTCCCCCTGATTTTAGACTTTGACCTTGACTCTCCAAATCAAGCCTTTGACTATTGCATCTTGACTTTGACTCTCCACTGAACGAAAGTACAAAACCTTATGACCCAAAGTGACTAGTCTTAGTCAAGTTACTATTCAATAAAAAAAAAATTATATCAATATCAGTTGAAAATTATTCTTTTCATTTTCTTTTTTTGCACCCCGTTTCCCCTTCCTTCTTCAGTGACATGCAAAGCTCCGAGAACGTGCAACTCTAGCCTCTATTAACCATGTATCAAAATTTCACAGGAGTCAAATTTTCACAAGGTCGGTTGGGATCTTATATATACCAAATGAAAAAAAATCACAGGGTCAGTCGACCCTGCAACTAAACCGTAAGTCTGCCACGGATATCACACCCCTCTTACATTCTCCAACCATCCCTTACACACCTAAACACAAACATGTTCGCCAATATCAAATACTACCACCCACTACAAGAAAAATTGGCTTAAGTCAACCTTTATTTTACGAAAAAAGCTGCATCAAGTAAAGTTGCATTAGACCTAAGGCAACTTTTTTTGTCAAATAGCGCAACTGTTTCATAGAAATGCAACCTTTTTAAAACGTTGAATTTGAAAGAAACAGTTGAGTTATCTAACAAAAAGGTTACATTAGATTTAATGTAACTTCAATTAATGCATCTTTTTTTTGTAAAATAAAGATTGCCTTACGTCAATTTTTTGTATAGTGACCCTATTTGTGATTAAAAATATTGCCAAAACACCATGTGAAAGATCTTCAAAAGGCACTAGTTTAAAAATGGAAAAATCAGTAAGCATATCAACTTATTTTTATTTGAAACTTCTCTAGTGAATGATTTCTCAATATTATCTTACCGAAATTCTTTATTAAAATAAAATCTTTTATAAAAAACCTTCTAATTTAAGCAAAAAAAAAGTAAGAAAAAAGGGTTACTGACACACCCCTCGGCCGGTGGTAAACACACCAGAGAGCGTATAGACTGAAATCATGCACATGGTATTAAATATGAAAACTTTTATTAAATTAACCAAACATTGTTCAAACAAGAAATTTTATAGCCTATAACTCGCCTTGAAAGCATGTGTCTAAAATAGGTTGTGAACACCCTCTCCAACACTGACACACGGAAAATTAAATTTATAAGATAATAAAATATAAAAAAAATAAATTTTTTTTGTCAACTGGCCTATCTGTATGTAATATAAATCCAAATCTCCTTAACAATATATTAGAACAAATGCGATGAGAGCAATTTCAAATTACGCAAAATAGATTAACACTTCCAATTCTCCACGTTAAATTAATAGAACATTGGGAGAACTGAGAATACATATTTTGAATTCAAATTAATGATTAATTAGTTAGACAGTCTAAACGATTAATGATTTCATATGCCAGGGTATAAATATATCAACAAAAAATAATTTGGGTCTATGTTTTTTGTTAGAACCGTTAGGATGAATTGATCGTCAATCACGTGGTGGAAAATCACACTTATGAACCAAGCAATCAAAGCTGGTTATCGAAAACTTTTCCCATAATTTTCTACAATTATGTTCTTGTAAAAATACATGTAAAACTACTATACATTTGCAAGTAAAATACACGTATACACCTCACTTTAGCAAACACTAATGGTCAAAAATTCTAATTTAATAGACTGTCACACCATAACTTATGGCAAAACATGTTGGGACGTGACATAATTTGTATCATAGCTCAAATACACTAAAATATCTAAATTTATATATCCACAACTATCGTACACAAATAATTCAAATGAAAAATGAATTAATACAACATTAACTTTTATAATTTTAGCCTAAAGTCCAAACTAATTATTCACTTCAACTAACTTCATATAACAACCTGCATCATGCGTATATATAATTTGTCAACAATACATGTTGAGCGAGTAACCACGGTTTAGTGTAATAATAATAATAATAATAATAATAATAATAGCGTCGATTAATATAAACAAGTAAAAGTGTCTTTCGATCATGCAACTAGATTACGGACATGTCTATTCGGACGGCGTATGATCATACTATGAGGATGGGGATGAGATATCAACCAACCATAAAAGCATAACACACATAATTCTTATAGCAGTCAACAATTAATCGAGCAATATCACAACCACGCAAATAATGGAATTGGTTGAGTATAATATTATGATAATTTCTAACATGCATAATGCCCCAGAAACAAAAATAGGAAAAAGGGGATGTGATTACTTACCTTGAATAAGGTTGGCGGTAGCGTGAAGATGGTAACGCTTAAGGAGGACTAGTAAGCTCCACGAGAAGCTTTGATGATATGTCTTAATTTTTTATGGCATAACTAAAATAAATATTTTAACGATATAAACGAATAAAACATGACATGATGGGTTTATACGAATTTGGGATTTGTAAGACGTAAACATTATTTGGTTTATTGGATTTTAATAATTCCTAATGAATGAAATTCACCGAAAATCTTTATTCATTTTATCACCACTAGCGGTCTCAAATTTAAAAAATTGGCCCCCAATGGTCCTCCATTAAAAAGGACTTAACGGCGTTATACTTTTTTTCGATTTAAACTAATGTTTGTTAGGCATTTGATTGGAAGAAGGATACAATAGGATTGATGTAAAACTTAGATCGAAACGGTGATTCAAACGACTTGATTTTTGTTTATTGTAAATTCAAACAGCCGTATTTAAACATTGTTTCGTCATTTTGAAGCATCATTTTGAACTAAGTTATACATCAATTGACCGTATCCTCCTTCCGATCAAAATCCATTAAATCATTAGTTTGAAATTCAAAAAAAAAGTATAACGCTGTTAAGTCCGTTCTAACTGCAAACCATTGAAGGCCAATTTTTTTTTTTTAATTTGGGACCGCCAATGATGATAAAATGAATACGGATTATTATCGGTCAATACCTTTTAATATGGATTATTAAAATCCAATAAACCTTTTTTATTTCATAGTAGAGTAATAAAGTTAGTTAAAATGAAATCAATTTATATATTACAACAAATTATTTTACGACGTTTAAACATATATAAAAAAATGCCAACTTAATATTACGTATATATTTATATATTAACCGAAAATTTGTTTTGAAAGTTTAGCTGTGGTCGGTTTATTAGCTGAGTAAAAATATGAAAATAAGTATACATTAATGACATGTGTATGTATATATATATATATAATAGTTTTTATCCCCCGTATTACGGGGGGTTGTTTTTCATTATTCGTTTATAATATTTATATATGTTTTAGATCATTTTATTTAATATACGAAAAACCAATTGTTTTTTTGGATCTTAATATTATTTATTGTACAGAAGTTAATAATATACTTATGATACAAGGGTTTCACAAATAAATAAGATGTTATAACCTGGTTTAAAAACTATTTGGGTTTGGTGAGACCTATGACCCGCTTTTTTAACTATTAAATTGTTTTTTAATTATAAATAATATATATCTTTTTTAAATATATCAAATATTATTTTTTTAGTATATCCCTATTTTATATGATTTTCATATCAAATATTTGATGAGATTAACTTTTAATTTAATGAGATGTTATACCCCGTTTAAGGAATATCTGGGTTTAGTGAGACCCTTACCCGTGAATTCGGGTCAAATGCATGAGAAGCATTCATTTACAAATAATGCAATCTGATGGCTTGAAAGAATTTAGGGAGCAACCAGAGAACTTTTAAAGGTTTTGTTTATATATATTATAGATGGATAGATTAATAATCTTTATATATTCAAATGTTCGGTATATGTAGATGTTAACAAAATTAAATTTTCAGTCTATTGTAGTGTCAAGATTCAACACTATAAACATGACCCGTGAACAAAGAAAAATAGATTGATACACATAATAATAATAAAAGAAAACAGAAAAGCTAAACTATAAATTAATATATTTTATAATGAAATTGTATGAATTTGCAATTAATTTTTAAAATCTTGGTTTTCGTAGTTAACGTATAACAATTATAATATATGTTTACATTTAAAGAATAATATAGTTAACATAATATTCATATCTATACTATATATAATACATAAGTAAATGGAAAATATATTACTTTTTAGTATATCACTACTTTATAGAATTTTTATATCAAATACTGGTGAGATTAGTTTTTAATTTAACAAGATGTTATAACCCTTTTAAGAAATATTTGGGTTTGATGAGACCCAAACCCGTGAATTCGGGTAAAATGCATGAGAAACCTCCATTTATAAATCAAGCAAATCTGGTGACTCCAAAAAAGGGGGGAGCGACCACATCGCGACACATATGATTTTTATTATTATTATTATTATTATTATTATTATTATATATATATATATATATATATATATTTGGAACGACCAACTAAGTAACGCCAGGTACTCCGTACGCGGCCCCCATTGGCTAAAGGTAACCCGAGCCGGCCACGAGTCCGGACGGACAGAGCCCTAGCGATTCACTGTAAGGCCTCGAACCCGGTAGCCCTACTTTAACGTCGGATTTACTTATAAACACAGTTCTTACAATAAGAGTTAATTAAAACTTTGGCGGAAACGTTAACTTAAAGCATTCGTTACAAAACATTAAATCTTTTCTTTGATACCATATCACAAAACATTATATTTAACATCATTTCTCCCATCTTCAGATGCCAGCCGTCCAATCCATGCCATGTGTCATCCTCTTACTAGCTCTTCAGTCTGATCACATGCATGCATACTAAAAGTCAGCTACGCTGAGTGAGTTCTAGTTAATCAAGTAACTTGTCATACAGCCACTACAGGCATTTATATACGTGTCCGAAGGCACATAGTCCACTGTCTAACCTATTACTGCTTTACCACTTAATTACCCCTACAACTTAACCACTTAATTACCTCTACAGCTTAGCCACTTAATTACTCCTACAGCTTAGCCACTTATGCCACTTTATGCCACTTTAATAACGAGTAACGTTATGCCACTTTGCCACTTTAATAAAGAATAAATTTATGCCACTTTGCCACTTTAATAAAGAATAAAGTTATGTCACTTTGCCACTTTAATAACGAATAACGTTATGTCACTTTTTCACTTTAATAAAGAATAACGTTATGCCACTTTGCCACTTTAATAACGAATAACGTTATGCCACTTTGAAGCTTTAACACTCTTACTAGACCCCTATCCACTTCTATCACACTCTACTTCTACTTGTCTATAACACATTTCCTAATAGTACATTATTTACATAGTAAACAAGTCACATCATAGCAATCATACACCCTAATAACCATTAGACAATCACTATCCTTGACGATACGTGCAATATCCGAAGATCGTTCACGCACCGGCAAGCACTATATAATAGCTACTTCGTATAACATCTATAGCATACACTTACCACTTAAGGTAAGTGTATTCACACTTCACATCGAGTATGAACACAGCCCCGAAAACATAACAAGGAAATGGGGCTAGAAACTCACCTGAACTCGGTTACTTCTTCTGCTATTGGTTATTCCTTCTTGAGCTGTGCGCGACTAACTCGGGTTGATGCTTGGTTTCTTCTTCTATTTCGGCTAGAGAGAGAGGTAGGATGAGAGAGAGCTAAGTGTGTGTTTTGGGTGGTGTATGGAATATGTGTAAAATGAATGATTTAGGCATAATGAAGGTATTTATATGATGGGTCATGGGCTTGAGACCATGATCTATCTTCCTTCCTTTCTAACCCAAGTCTATTACCCATATTACTTGACCCACACAAGCCCGACTCATAATAACTCCTACTTTATTTTATTATTTCTCCACTATCCCGAGTAAACTTTCCCACCAATATTAAATAATATAATTAATATTATTTTAGAAATTCGGGATGTTACATTCACCTATTGAGGGATTCCCCGAATAAAACCCGGCCCCCACGCCCGACAAACGGCACGACAGCGAGGAGCCGATAAACCGGGTGAGATCAAGACTCGAACCCTGGCAAGCCAGGGTCATCCCTCATATCTCCCATATAAATTGGCGATAGTGAGGCTTGAACCCCCTACCTCTCACTAGTAAAGTGAGTGCTCTATCATTAAGCCACATCCAATTTATATATATATATATATATATATATATATATATATATATATATATATTGATAAATGATTCAATACAATAATCTCTTATCCTACATTACGTACGTGACACCCTCAACCCTAGATTTCAAAAAACACGCGGTGGAAAATTTGTAAATTATTTCAAATCGTTTCCACCCTAATTAACTGTTGCATCGATTCAACCATCGTCACTGGCGCCATTTGCAAACACATACTTCCATTGAATTGAATTGAAATACATTGTTTGAAAAACCCTAGTTGCAGACGTTCTATATTTGTTCATATGATGGAATCGATGATTAAATTGATGGTTGGTTGATTATTGTTTGATGATTACGAGATTATATGAAGTGATTTCAGTGTTCAATTTCATGTTACAGATGTTTAATTTCAGATTTGAGCTTCTGTATGTTTAAAGGTTTGATCAAGTTTTTTCAGGTTTTATGTTACTGGACGTTTAAAGGTCTGAATATATAAGCTGAACTTCTAAACTTTTTTTTTTTTTTTGTTATCCTTAAATGTATAAGCTGAATTTCTAAACTTTTTTGTTAACCTTGAATGTATAAGCTGAACTTCTAAACTCTTTTATTAACCCTGAACGAATAAGCTGAACTTCTAAACTTTTTTTGTTGACCTTGAATATATAAGCTGAACATCTAAACTTTTTTGTTAACCTTGAATGTAAAAGCTGAACTTCTAAACTTTTTATGCTGAACTTCTGTACTTTTTGTTCTGAACTTCTAAACTTGAACGTTTAAAGATGTTTATTTTGGTTAGAACGTTTAAATGTACACAGTGACATTTAAACGTAATATTTTTAACCCTAATCAGAGCTCAGTTGAGTGTATTATTTCTTCAATTCCATAATCGTTTAATGAGTCTAATCCTTCTACACATCAAATCAATTGATTAAATCATCAATTTTTGATCAATTTGAAGATTCTTCGGAACTTCGACGTCATTCTTTTTTATTTTGGTTTTTGACTTTTGAGATTTCATACTTAAAGCTTCGATTAGAGTTTAGATATCGGATGAGATGGAGCGAGAAGTTTAGAACTTGGATCAGAATCATTTTGTAATCGATGAATTTGATCATGAACTAGTTTTTAGGTTATTTATGAAACTGCCACTACCTTTTTGTAATCTAACGCTCTAGAAGGTCGTGTACGTAATGTACGATAAGCGATTATTGTACAATAACCCACCATATATATTTACATACACACACACACGAAAACGTTTAACGAAAATAACTTTTGAGAGTTTAAAAGGGTTCGGTCTGTTTATTGGTTAAAATAAAATTAGTTTTAACATTTAAAGTTTAAATGATATAATAAAAATATAAATAATAATAAAATAAAGGAAAATGATTAAACCGGGCCTATGGGCTCGAACATGCGCCCCAGGCCGGTTCGGCCTTTACCAAGTTAACACAAACAAACTGCTCTAGGCTGACGTGTTGATATGGATGGCTTCTGATTAAATAAAAACACAGTGCGATTATCCTAAATTCTATAAAAACCCTAATTTGATAAAATCCCAATTGAAGGTCTTGTACCCTCTGTCGATTAAAATTGACAGAGGGGTTTTAACAAGCATCAAAAACCAATCCTAATCCATATACTTATTACCTCTAATAAAGATGAATTGAACGAGATCGACGGGCTAGGGTTGCGGCATGACTATGTGTTCAAAAACCTTCATACACAGTTTCGGGGTTACGATTGGATGAGGGTTTAGCTTTAGAATTTAGGGATGTTGGTGTAGGTCAAGTTAGTTGCAATGGCGAGGCGTATTTATAGTGTTTCATGGTCCTTTAGTGTCACATCCCAACCTATGGCGGAAATGCCGGGGCGTGAGCTAATTGCTCACAGCTGTTAAGGTACTATCATGCAATATTGGAAATTTCAATATCTATTAATTAAAATTCAATTAAGACAAATTATTCAATACAATATCCAAAAAGACAAATAATTCACCAAACAAACATAAAATATGAAACAAAAGTCTTGTTAAATTCTCTATCTTTATTCTTAAGTGTTCTTCCAAAACATGAACCAACTTCACATCACACGATAACCTGCATATGCGTTAAAAATAAAGTAGATTTGTCAACACAAGGTTGAGTGAGCAACACATCAGTTTTAATGTACATATAATAGAAAAATAAATATTGTAACGAGTCAAATGAGATAAGCAATTTAACTAATGAGCAAAAATAAATGAAATGTCGAAAAGCACGAATGCTATTACGACTGTCGTATGATCATTCTATTATGAGATTATGCTGGACCTCTCCGAATGCGATTCACATAGAACATATAAGCACATAACAAGTAAGGTACAAATTGTTAACACAAGTGACAATAGTTGCAGTTTGTGTATTAAATAATAGAGAAATAATATATCGACGCATATGTCCTCAAAACGTTGAAAACAAGTAAAATAGGGGAATGTGGTACTCACCTCAATAGACGATTAAAGGAAATATTAAGAATTATGATTCGTGAAAATCACTCATTGACGTTAAAGCTTAGAAAGAAAGATAGAATGCGGATACGCTAAGTTAATGAAGTAGATCGGATATGAGAGGTCGATAATTATAATTTTTATTAAGTTAATATTATATTATTAGTTTGTAAATCCTTTTAAAAGTATATTATAATATATTATTATATAAAAATATTATATGAATAAAATACATCTTTAAAAATATTATTAGTTTATTAATGATAAAGTTTACCTTTTGTGTGTGTATATATATATGTGGGGAATGTGAATATGGGGCTGTTAAGAATCTAACCTTACATGTGAAACCGTCAAAACTACGTAGTTTTGATTAAAACTTTCCCTAAAACTGATTTTATTATTTTTTTAATTAGGTTTCTTCTCCATTAATCTATATCTAATTAACCGTTGATTCTTAATTCATCATTGTCAATGAAAGCACATAATTAAATCAAAACTCTATATTAATATGACGAGGAGAGGAAGAAGAATGAATATGTATTAGCAAGAAGATTAGTACAACGGCAGAAATTCAATTCCCAGATTCTGAGACTATTCTTTTATTTCAAATTGAGTTGGTTTCTACTATTTCATCCAAAAAGTTAAATACATGACTTGACTTTTATCTTTATATGTTTCATTGGTTCTCCTTCTAAATGAATGTTGTAAATGTTTCCTTTAGTCATTTCCAATTTCCCATGATGAATTAAGAATTAGTGGTTGTCGATTTAAATGAAGGTTGAATTAAGAATCGACTTACTCTAAAATTAATAGAGAGGGAACATTTTAAAAAAAGAATAAAAATAGTTTTTTGGAAAGTTTTAATCAAAACTACGTAGTTTTGACGGTTTCACATGTAAGGTTAGATGCTTAACATCCCCATATTCACTTTCCCATATATATATATATATATATATATATATATATATATATACATATATATGCATATATATATATTATATATATATGATGTGATGTGAAACACACATTTTTCCTTGCTAGTTTATATGTCGTTTCGCGATTAAACGTTAACGTATATCATTTGTTTTTGCGTGAAGCTACATGTTTGTGTATGTGATAGGTTCCATGTTGAAGAGAGCTAAAAGCAAGTTTAAGGAAGAAGAAATCCGCTCAAATGGGATTCGGATGAAGCCGGTATGCGCGTTTGAAGATAAGCGAGTCAGGAAACATAAAACAAGCCAAGTGACCTGGCCACGCCACGTGGCCACCTAGGCCTTGGTGGTCACGTAGCACAGTGCCCTAGGGGCTGCCCAGACCTTTGTCTTTCATTGACCACCTGTTTTGTCTTTTGTGGACTTGTTTTGGACCTAGTTTGGCTTGTTAATCAAGTTTAAGTAATCTATTTAAACCCTAAAACCCTATGAACAAAAAATAATCATTTCCAGCCATCTCACACCTGTTCTAGGAGAGATTCCAAGGAGGAAAAACTTACGGTTCTATCTTTTATCCTTCGGTTTTCGGTTTTGACTACTTTAACGATTTTAAGTTCGTTTTTTGGTTTCTTATCATTCAAACCTTTTGTAATCAGATTTATATGAACAGTTTTATCACTTTTATATATATTTTCTACTGTTCATTGATTATGATTGGATAAACTTATTTGAATAGCCTAGGTCTGATGTTTAACGGTTTATATTAACTAGTTTAGGGTGCTTAACAAGTGGTTGATTGTTTATCTACTTTAAAGTTAATATTTTGGGATTTAATTCCATGTATACCCACTGCCATAGATGTATCTCAGGTTGCATGTGCCCAGCGTGGTTGATTATTGCATGAATTAGTTTCGTGTAGGCGTTAATTGCATGTTTTTCTTATTACTTTGTGTGTTGATTGATTGTGGTAGGCATACCATTAGGGTTTGTGTTTCTTGGATCATTCAAGTCAGTGAGTTCACCACCTTTGAGTTGTACCAAGACCTTAGGTATCGGCTTATCTTGCTAGTTAGTTTATCGGATTAGTCGTTGCGAGACCACGTGTGGTTTTCCCATTGTCGGCTAGGATAAGTGTGTAAGTTGAGTTATTTTGTCCTAAGTATTCAATTACCCCTCTTCTCCTAGGTTTGTAATTAGCTCGAGCCTTAGTGGGATCTATAACTTAGACATGGACCAAGTGATGAGTTACCAGGGTACGTAGATTAACATCCACGAATAAAAAACTATCTAGACTTTATTAGGGTTTCTGGTAAAACTGACCGTAGGGACCCAGTTGCCTCGACCTCACCTATGTTAGCCCATTTTTTGAACCCTGGTTTCAACCACATGTTAGCACCTGTGTCATCTTGCGAATGCTAAGTCATCTTACCTAGGTGATTCGTTTTCATATTATCGTTAGTTCCGTTAAGTTTCACTGTTAGTTAAGTTAAATTAATTTTAAATAAATAAGGTAAACAAATATATTCTTTAGGCAGAACTTAGATTAGGATTAATTATCTGAGCCGTTCTCACGTGTCTTTGTGTTTGACATCCGGACTTCCAATAGACTGTACTACTACGCGACCGGTACACTTGCCGTTTGTGTGAAGCTTAGTTAGGATTGTTTGGTTTATAAATTTAAGACTTAGTGTTGAATTGCAAGAATTAGTTATTAACATTTATATATAGATTTTCGCACATCAATGTATATTAAATCGATAGTATTAACTTACGTGATATTATATATACGTATATATACATATATGTACATCTAATCACACATATACGTATATACACGGACGAACGATGCGAGAAAACAGAAGCATTATAGTCAGATTTTAATAATATAATTTATTTAATAATCCGTATTATTATTACACTTAATAAAATGACTTTAAAAAAATTTACCAAAAATAAAAGAAAAAACGCGGTGGCAGGGGTCGAACCCGCGACCTGCCATCCCATAACCATTGATCTAACCAGTTGGGTTAACCAGCGACGTGCAACAGGTCTTAGGAACCATTAAATATAAACATAGGTTACCAAAAAAATCCAAGAATAAAACCCTACAATACAATTGATCCATTATGATATCGATAATCGTTTAAGACTTAGGGCTTTTGTTGTTTGACACCAGACGAACAAGAAACAATATTCAATTACCTCTTAACTTGTTGTATGACAGGTTAATTGAACGAACTGTGGCCGGCGACGGGTGATGACTGGGATAATAATTTAATTGAAGAACCAATTACTATACTGAGATAATAATTTAATTGATTAGGGGGCTAAGGACGGCTAGGGCTTAACGATTATGACTGTAGGTCTAATTGTGTTTATATACACGATTGCTTGTAAAACAAGTCCACGATTTGGTCGGCCTAAACATAATACGAAAACAAATCATGCTTGATTGGTTTACCAATTTATGTTTGTTGGTAGACCGAAATTAACATGTATAAACTATTGTATAATTCAATTCCCAAAATAGTTATGTAAATTAAGGTCCAAGGCAACCAATTGTGATCGGGTTTACAAAAAAATGGGTATGGATTGAAGCTGGATCTGGGTATGGATCATGGTAACCCATTTTTAGTATATTGGTTATAACCTAAATTTTACTTTTAGTCCCTGGGGTTTGAGGATGGGTACAACAGGGATAAAAGGTTTTAATTTGGGTTGTTTTTGCCAAAACAAGAAAGATATAATTATAAATTAATTAATAATAATATAGTATTCAATTTAAACTCGATAAATGTGGGAAAACTTCCCGAACATCGAAATGGGTCGGGTTTTAATAAATATATAGTTTACAAAAAGTTCGAGTTGTTACATTTAGGTAGCGGTTCGTGTTAGCGTGTATATGGCTATTAAATAATTGTCATTTTTCAAGATTAACCGATTGATTCCAGCATGTTTCTAATCAATTAACGCTACGAGTTCATCAATTCTTTGAATTTCGGCCTAAATTTTGAATCAATAAATCAAATTAAGGAGGGATGTTAGTGGCGACGGTGGGGAAGAACAAAAGAAATAAAATACATAGTTTAAGCAAATTGCAAACTGGTCCCGGGTTTGATCAGGTAAACAAGTTAGAATAAAACATAATGTAAGGTTGGATTTTGCACATGTTTGTTAGTTTTAAAAATCAGGTAAACAAGTTAGAATAAAACATAATGTAAGGTTGGATTTTGCACATGTTTGTTAGTTTTGAATCAATAAATCAAATTAAGGAGGGATGTCAGTGGCGACGGTGGGGAAGAACAAAAGAAATAAAATACATAGTTTAAGCAAATTGCAAACTGGTCCCGGGTTTGATCAGGTAAACAAGTTAGAATAAAACATAATGTAAGGTTGGATTTTGCACATGTTTGTTAGTTTTAAAAATTTATAAATAGACAAAGAATCGAAACCGAGTGACGCAGCAAGAAATGAAAAATAAATGATCAAAGCTAACTAAAATAATAAAGTTATTAGTAACGATCGTCCGAATGATAATGAAATAAATAATGCTAAAAAAATGACGAATATTACATAAACAATCTCAAGCAAATTAAATTAGTTAAGTATCATAAAAGATTCATATAAAGAAAATCCGTCTGTATATCTTCTACATGATTCACGTTTCTAAATCTGTTCTTTTCATTCAACTTTATTTACTCAAATTAGAACAATCTAACAAAACTAATTACAAATATGTTCGAAATAAGTAACATGAACTTAATTCTATGTGATGTTTGAAATCAAAGCATGGATTGCGTATTCCTAAAATACAATATATAAATGATGCACATACCTTGAATCAATTTGCACCTTTTAATACATGTAAAAGATGATGATAGAAACTGGAAACTTAAAAGATTGATTTTATTGAAGAAGTAACATAGTATGACCCAATTCAAGACGGGTTAATCTCCAAGAACAAAGGTTTGCTGATTCAAGATGGCAATTCTCCGAATAAAGGGTAAGAACCCCAAAGTTTGATAAACCTAAACAGACAAGATAAACATATGACCCTAGGCCTATTTATTTAAAATAACTATTGGAACCTTCCCCATAATTTTCGCCTTTGACCTTGACTCCCCAATTCAAGTCTTTGACTTTGACTCTCCATTGAATACTTTTTCAGATGATTAAGTCAAATCGATTTCGATGAGTACGATTTTGATAGTCTTCATGTTCATAATCGAATGTATTAATGCTCATAATCAATGCTAAAAGATGGTGGTGCGTGATTCGA
This sequence comes from Bidens hawaiensis, assembly GCF_021521415.1. NCBI lineage: Eukaryota > Viridiplantae > Streptophyta > Magnoliopsida > Asterales > Asteraceae > Bidens > Bidens hawaiensis. The sequence continues at coordinate 272,137 of NW_027494604.1, forward strand.
GTTTGCCAGAATTAGGGTTTCTAAATGATAACACACTGCAAAAGAATATGGAATCTTTACATATTATTAAAGCAATACAATTTGTACACATGTCATTCAACTAGCGTCTCCACATCAATTGTTCACATGTCATTCAACAAGCTTCTCCACATTAATGCCACATAATTGCCAAGTCATCAAACATTTTTTTAATAAATCAAAAATTAGTTGTGTGGACTAGGATTCAAACTTGGGCTTTGAGCAAGATGAAAGTCTTAATACATAGCACACAAACCATCCAACTAAGCTATCTTGATGTCTTTAAGAATGAAAAATATATCATATATATTGAAAAAACACATTGTATTGGAAGTAGACAATAGAAATTAACTCAAAAATGGAAATAAATCCTACGTATATTAGTGCATGTACAACAGAATCTTCACAAAATATTAAACAATGAAAATTAACTAAAAAAGAAAATCTTTAGATTATATATATATATATATATATATATATATATATATATTATATTTATATATTTAAATTATATATTATGTCATCCGGGTCAAACACCGTTCCGCCCTCCCGGGTCTGTCCAACCTTTGACCCGGCAAGGCTTCCGGGTCGACGTCCGGGCCGGGTCTAAAAACATTGCCTACTATTGCCAAATCATCTCACACACTATATTTAAACCTTAAGATTTTCCACCTTAATCATATTAATCTCCCCCCCCCCTTCTCGGCTTACTAACTCCACCATCCACCATCTTTTATATTCCGGTAATGTAGATCGGGATTAATCGTTTTCCGGTAAGGTTATATACTATACTCTAATGGCCAACAATGTTATATGATTTTTCGTCAAGGTTATATCTTTTTCTGGTAAGGTTTTCCGATATGGTTTTATATTTATTTTAATTGTTATAAGATTATATCTCTTAGTATATATCAAAATCCAAGATTGAATTGATATTTTTGAAATTATTACGGTTTTCCGGTAATGTTTTCCGATAAAGTTTCCGGCAAGATTTTTGTTTCCCGTTTTTTTGTTGTACTTATATTAATTATTATATGATTTTCTTATAATCTCTTTAGCTTATATATCAAAATCGACGATACAATGGAAATTATCCCTATTTCCTTTTTCCAGTAACGCGATTCAAATATTCTGGTTATCAATTTGAACATCAATTTTACATTTGTTTACATAATTCAAATATTCCATAATTGGTGATTTGTTTATTATGTGATATTAATATTAATATTTAATTTTTTCATTTCAGGTTATGTTCCTAACTTGATATAGCTAATTTCGTGGGTTGAAGATTTGTTGATAATATATCTTATTTTTTGTTTAATATTGATATATATTTTTGTTATTATTCATGTATTTATTTATTTTTCGCAATTCATGTAATTTATTTGATTTTTATATAATCAACCACATATTGTTGTTGGTCAAAGTCCATTTAATATATTTTAATCTGAACCGATGTATTAAAGAAAAATTTATTTGTATCTTATATTTATCTATTTATTAATGATAATCTCTATAATTTATAATAATTATTATAAGTTTATTAATTTTGTTATTATTAATTTATTATCTTTTCTAATTAGTTGTTACATCTTATTTTGACAGAAATAATAACATTTACACCTTACCTTTTTATATTTCAATATCTTTGACTTAAACATTATTATGTTATTATATTGTAAGATACATTATATTTTCTATATATAACCAATTACGTTATATGTGGAAAACCCAATAAATAAGTTATAAAGTTTCCATGATTTTAATTACAAGATTTGCAATATAATAATTTATTGCAAATAAGCATTTACATTATATTTTCTATATTCAATGTATTTCCATGATTTTAATTACATAAATACAATAATTAAGTTTCCATGATTTTCGCTTATTTCACTACGTGAATATCGACCTTCGGCCACACATGTGGTCTGGGCGATTTGCCACACTTCGGCTTAAATGTGTGGCTAAAAGGTCTTTGACCATGTTTGAAAACCTTCCAGAAACTTTTGGCCACACATATTATTCTTCATGTGACCATTCTATACCTACTCAGGTACTTTTCGTCACACTTTGAAAAAAACGGTGACAAAAACTAGCCACGTTATAAAAACGTGTGGCGAAATGTGACCTACAGTCATAGTTTGTTTGATCTTTGATACATGTGACCAAAAACACATGCATTAGCCGCAAACTGTGACATTTAACTAGCCACATGTTTTAATAGTGTGGCTAAATGTGACAAACGGCTACTGTATTGATAAGAGATGTGTTTAAAAGGTAAAAGATATAGCCACTTATATTACGTTGTATGACCTAATGTCACATTTTCTAGCCACATTTTTAATAAAGTGGCGAAATATGATGAACAACCATTGTATTTATTAGTAATGTGACTAAAACGCTTAAAATATATGACCACTTATACGAGGTTATGTGACCAAAGAGTAGTTTACTTTTTATTTTTCCTAAGTTTTTTATGGTCACGGATACACTTATTATGTGTGGCTATAAGTGATAACTTGTCACACTTAAATATTTTTAAGTGTGTCCAAATGTAATTAATGGCCACTTATACGAGGTTGTGTGACCAAATAGTATCTTAGTTTTGCTTTTTATAAGTTTTTTATTGTCACGGATACACTTATTATGTGTGGCTATAAGTGAGAAATTGTCACACTTAAATATTTTTAAGTGTGTCCAAATGTAATTAATGGCCACTTATACGAGGTTGTGTGACCAAAGAGTATCTTAGTTTTATTTTTATAAGTTTTTTATTGTCACAGATACACTTATTATGTGTGGCTATAAGTGAGAAATGGTCACACATAAATATTAAGTGTGTCCAAATGTAATTAATGGCCACTTATACGAGGTTGTGTGACCAAAGAGTATGTTAGTTTTATTTTTTCTAAGTTTTTTATTGTCACAGATACACTTATTATGTGTGGCTATAAGTGATAAATGGTCACACTAAAATATGTTTAAGCGTGTCAAAAACGTAATTAATGGCCACACGTTGATTTGACGAGTGGCGACGTCATCATTGCCTTTACAGTTTCTTGTGCCGCCAATTTCAAATTGTCAGGGAGATGTATCGCCGGGTTCCGATGGTGTTTAAATACCAGTCACAATCACAATCCACAAATTACAATCACAATCCATAATCACAATCCACAATCACAATCCACCTTTCTTCCGATTATAATTTCCGATAATGGCTTCAACATGGGTCGAACGTGCACCGGGTGCTCATGCCCCCATCTACTACGACCCCACATTTTTCACCATATGATTCCACTTTTCTTCCGGCTCCGTCCGGTGGAATCAAAGGTTGAGGTTTGTGGACTATGTCTACCCTCACACCTTCACGTACCAACAACTTAACCGAATGGTTAGGTGGCTTGGGTACACGACTGCTGATTATTTCAGCATTGATATGGTAGTGCCGGGAATCGAGGTGGCGTACATCGAGTTGAACGACTTGGAGGACTTCAAGGCGGTGTCCGTTTATGGGGCATTCCGTATTCAGGTGAACCTTCGCCTCCAAAGGCTTAAGGACTCCACCTATACCTCGGATGGCATGTACGAGAGGATCATGCCCACTCATACTCCAGAAGAGAATCCGGATGTAGATTCGGGTACGGAATCTACAGGGAGGTCTACGATGGATGTCGATGTAGATTCTGATATGGAGTCGGATGCTAGGAGTTAGTTTTATGTATTTTGGTTTTCTATATTAATGTAAATGTTATTATTGTAAATGTTATTATATTTTGGTATTAATATGTTATGTGAATTGATTAATCATATTTCAAATTTTTTTTAATACATAATCACTTATATTATGTGAATGTTATTATTGTAAATGTTATTATTAACTGTAAAGCGTATGAGCGTTTCCAAAGCGTGATATATATAACTGGTGGCTGAAATTTAATGACTGCAATAAACCAATTATAAAACAACAGACTTTAATGCCTGCAATAAAACTGGTGGCTGAAATTTATTAAGCTTTAATATATATATGTTATGTGAATTCCAAACTTGGCCAAGCAGAAAAAATCTAAGGTTTCCACAGATCTTAAACTTCCCAAAGATCTTAAATTTTGATAAAATACCTTCCAAAACTCAATGCCATCACCAAATCTTAAATTAGGTTACTGGTGATGGCATTGAGTTTGAAAGGGGGTTTTCAAAACTGAATTTTATTTGTTCAAAGGCGTCTTCAAAGTCTAAGACCCACAAATGCTTTGGTCAAAGATCTGAGTATGGAGGGTACAATTTTGGTATGCAGGTTAGTGAACAGAAGGGCATAATGGTCTTTTTTATAAAATGAGTTGATAATGTTTTGCAGGAAACCAGCTGTTAAAAAGTATGATGAAACATAACCAAATAGAGGTTGTGCAAGAAGCAAAACCATCAGACGAGAAATGATGACTGTCACCGATGGCCGGTTTGGGCGGTTTCGCGGTTTCCAAGCGAACCATGAACACCTTAGACAACATGATGCAATTTTGGGCTTTCTTTGTATTAATGTAACTTTGATATAGCACGAGTCAGTTATGAGTGTAATGACTTTATTGATCTTACTTTGATACACTACAAATCAATTGTGACTTTTATCGATGTAACATGATGTATGTTTGAACTTGACACCAATTGACCAAAATAGCCAGAAGATGAAATGAATTCAACAAATCGGCCTATATAAATAGTAATAGTATTAAAAACAACCAATATATCTTTAGTTTGAATTAATAAGTACAAAGTAAAGAATGGTGATATCGTGTATCACAACTAAATTTAAACATATATTTACATCTAACTAGCCGAACGAACACAACTTCTGGGTCGACAACCCCGACATCGGTGTCAATCTCCATTACGAATAGTTGTAGGCTTTTTCCCGGACCTCCAGTAATCATCCAGAGACTCATTACGAAGCAGTTGATTTGGTTGTACAAGTGGCAATGTATTACCCTCATGAGGAAAAGTTACCGTACTAAATTCCTCATGGACCTTGTCATACGAATGCCTATAATTCTTGGGTGGAGTAATGAGAACAACATGCTTTTTTCTATCCAGCTGATCTTGAACATAAAACACCTGGTGTGCTTGCGAGGCCAATATGAACGGATCATCCTTGTGGCCAAATTTGTTTAGGTCAACCGACGTGTAACAAAGAATATGATGTTTGACATGTTTACAGTCAACCCATTGGCACATGAAGACCGGAATTCTTTTAGTATGATAATCTAGGACCCATATCTCTTTCAAAACCCCAAAATAAAAGTTTTGTCCATAGGTCACCACATCATTTTTGATGTGCATGTCATCCACCTCTACACCAATCCCGCTGTTCTGGTAAACTCTACCATCATGAGATTTTGTACGAAATTCAAAACCGTTGATGTCGTATGAGTCGTATTTGTAAATGTTGCGGTGTGCTCCGTGTGCAATCCACTTTACGGTTTCCGATACAGAACCTGGGGAGCCTGCTAGCTCTCTTCCAACCTGAAATTCATTACAAGGATTAGCTCTCTCTATAAAAGATTTTTGAAATTATAGAAGACTTAAAAAATTGATCTACCTTGTCGCATAACCAGTCACCAAACTTTAAAGTATGCTCCTTCTCCAGCAATGCTTGTCGTTTACCAGGCATTTGGTTTTTCAAAGAGGTCTTGTGTTGTCTGCAAGTATGAGTATAATATATTGTGAATTAATATATTTATATATATATACATATATGGGTGCAGTTACTATACACTAATGCCTTAACGTATGGTATATTCTGAACTAATATATATATAGGTGTGTGTGTATATATATATGTAAATATATATCTATATGGGTGCGTTTGCTGAGCGTTTAAATTCTCTGAGCGTTTTAGGTTTTTCCTTTGTTTTTTGACTTTGAGCGTCTCGCATATCTACCGTACGTTAAGGCATTAGCGTACAATAACTTCACCCTATATATATATATATATATATATATTAGAGTATATATGTTAATAATACTTACTCTATATACGGCGCTATATCAGGCGTATTCTGCAGCACATAGAAATGTGCTCTCTTGAAGAGATCAGGAGAAACTTCAACTGATTTAGCGCCTGTGACAAAAGTTGTCTCCCCATTATCATCATGCTTATCATGTGGAATACCAACAGTACTCTTGATGTTTTTTTGGTATTCGCTCAGAAACTCGATTGTTTCTTCCGCAATGTTCTCCTCAGTAATGCACCCTTCTGGATAAGTTTTGTTTCGCACATGCCCTTTGATAACCTTCATACACCTTTCAAAGGGATACATCCAACGAAAGTATGGTAGCCCACATAATTTTGTCTCTCTGACAAGGTGCACGGTTAAGTGAACCATGACATCAAAAAATGATGGAGGAAAGTACTTCTCCAGCAGGCACAGTGTAACTATTTGCTCTTCCTGCATCTTATCAAGCTCTTCTACAATGATTTATTTGCTACAAATTGACTTGAAAAAAAAAAAAACAAAGCCTGATTATAGCATTTCTCATTGGTTCTGGCATGATGGACCGTATTGCAAGGGGCAGAAACTGTTGCTTAAGCATGTGATAATCATGTGATTTAAAGCCTTGTAGCTTCCTTTCTTTAAGATTCACCAAACTAGAGAAGTTAGAACAATACCCTAGTGGAGCCTTCAGTTTATACAATGTTTCAAGAAACATGTCTTTTTCTTGTGCTGATAATGTGAAGCATGCTGTAGGCAGTTCTGTATTGTTGCCTTTTGCTTTCGGTTGCAACTCCTTTTTAATCCCTAAAAACTCCAAATCCTTTCTAGCTGCCAATCCGTCTTTTGTCCTATCGGGAATGTTCAGCAACGTTCCGACAATACTTTCTGCTACATTCTTTTCAACATGCATCAAATCAATACAATGTTGGACAGGTAAATACTTCCAATAGCTGAGCCGTTGGTACCATATGTTGAACTTCTTCCAATATGGCTGCGGCGTTGTGTTATCCCCTTTCCTCTTACTCCCACTTAGGGATTCAGATCCCTTTCCCCATTCTTTGTTAATGTTTTTGACCTCGTCGTATATCTCTTCCCCTGTCATAGGCTCTTTAGCGGTTCTCATCTCCTCTTTTCCGTTGAACGTCTTTGTTTGTTTTCTGAAAGGGTGGTCATGTGATAAATACCTTTTGTGGACAGCATAACTCTGCTTCTTTGTGTGATAAAGTCAAACACACTGAGTGTCACCTCGACACACCACACAACCTTTGAATCCACTGTAAGGGCAACCACATAGGGTACCAAGAGCAGGGTAATCATTAATCGTCCATAATACAACTACATGTTATGTAAACATTTCTTGTTTATATGCATCATATGTTAGCTCCCCGACCTCAAATAAAGATGCTAGATCGTCAATTAAAGGCTGTAAAAACACATCAATATTGTTTCCTGGCACTCCGGATATTAATAAGGAAAGCATGATGAATTTTCTTTTCATACACATCCAAGGTGGAAGGTTGTAAATGACTGCTAAAACAGGCCAGACACTGTGGTTTCTGTTGCCTCTATGTACGTAGACCCCATAAGTGCAAATCCCTAGACGAAGATTTCTTGGATCGCTTCCGATGGTATCGGAGTACCTGTCATCTATGGCTTTCCATGCTGGTGAATCTGATGGGTGGCGTAAAACACCGGGTTTATTGGTACTCCTGGCGTGCCATGTTAAGTTCTCTTCTGTGGTCTTTGATTGAAAGAGGCGCTTGAATCGTGGAATAATGGGAAAGTACCACAGTACCTTAGCAGGCATGTTTATGTAAGTTTTGTTAGTCTTCTCATCCACCTTCCACCTTGACTTTTTACAAGCTGGACATGCTTCCAAATCCTTGTAATCCTTATAGTAAAAAATGCAGTCATTGATACACACATGTATCTTTTCGTATCCTGAGCCCATTGCCTTCATCATCCTTTTGCCCTCATATATATTATTTACCATTTCGTTATCTGCAGGTAGCATCTTTTTCAACAATTTCAGAAGTTCATCAACGAACTTATGAGATACCCCGTGCTTGCTCTTCAAGTTGAGTAGTTGTACTAATGCAGACAACTTGGTTAAGTCAAGACATCCTTTATATAGGGGCTTCTCAGCGTCAACAAGTAGTTGTAGAAACTGTTGATACTTCTTGTCGCCTTTGAAATGGTCTTTTGTAGCATTAACCATTTCTACAGTTTCACATGTATCTGTTGGAATGTTGGTGTCAACAAACCCAATATTATTATCATAATTAGTTGGATTGCAGGTGTAGGCAAACCCAGTATTATTAACATTAGTTGGAATGTTGGTGTTGGTTTCTCCATGTTTTATCCAAGTAGTATAACTCTTATCAATTCCAAACCTGTACAAGTCATGTTCTACATCGTCTACACTAAGAGGTTCGTGGTTCACACATCGAACACATGGACATGAAATAAAAATTGGTGGTGATGTCTCCTTGCAATTACGAACTGCAAAATGTAGAAATGCCTTAACACTATCTTTATATGCTTTACTGCACCTGTCGCCTACTGACATCCAAGACTTATCCATCTTCCAAGAATTTTTTTATTAACTGTGTCATCAACGATATATATATATATATACACTAATTAATGCCAATAAATGTAACCGACTAATTAAATACAAAAATATTTGGTACTCACCTGAGATTAATGAAGTTGTTTGGTAGGATTGAGATTGATGAGAGTTCAATAAATACACTAGCAGATCATTTATTAGGGTTTGGTGAGATTGTGAGATTTTATTTGGTCAATACTAATTGATTTGGGAGTCTTCCAGAAGATAACTCGATTAATTGGCGGGTAAAAATGAAAATTTTAAACTTCTAGATTTCGTTATATAAATATTAGAAGAGGTTCTATTACGTTCTTATGGTGTAGCTCAAACGGTTGAGGCGCTTGTGATTAAACATGGATTGCAAATACCGCGGGTTCGAAACTCAGGAGGGAACATATTTTAATTAATTTTTTATAATAACCTCTTTTTAATGAAATAAATACACTGTGATTTTGAAAACACTCAAAATAAACTACTCATTAAAAGGCCTTTAAATCCGTTCAGAAACATAAAAATACATCATAGTAGCTGGTCTAAAATCATAACAAAGTTTCTTAGCTTTTAATTACAAAACAAATTAAAAGCCCTAAAAACAACAAGAAGCAAATAAAATACAATATCTTCACTTTTTTTTCTGATTCAATCAGTGAAGCTACACTCCTTGCAAGCTGATCCTCTAATGACTTATTTGCCCTTATCAAGATAGGAATTATGTCTGTACATCTTGTGCACACATCAGATCTTGTGGACGAAACACAATCATACCATGTAAAGAAATCACATTTTTTTCCCTAAGTTAAAAAATATAGAGTTTAGGGTCAACAATTGTAGATGAATTCCAACTTTATTTGCAATTTCACTAACCTGAGATGCACAATTGTAGAACCTCCGACCTGGATTTTTGGTGGTCCTTGATGTTCTTAGAATGACTTCTTGACCACAAAAACAATAAACCTGAGATCGATTGTTACTGGATGTTGTGGTCCGCGATGAGATTTCATCCATGGTGAAAAAGAAGTTTTTATTGAAAACAAAACTAGATATATAAGTATATATATAGGAGGGTTTAGAAAGGAGTTGTTGTACACATGCGTGTTACTAGCGTTTTAGGATATTTATATATGTCTTTGTACAGTAGTGTGTTGAAAGCGTAATAGACTCTTTTGAACAAATATATAACAAATTTTAAGCTAATTGATTACACGCATTTTTAACAAAGAAAGATGAGAACCATTAATCCATATTTACCATTCATCAAAAGATGCATCACAAAAAGTACCATTAATTACAATACATAAAACATGTTAAGAAATCATTTTAAGATAATCCATATTTACCATTCATCAAAAGATGCCATACAAAAAGTACCATTAATTACAAAAAGCTAACATCACCATCACTCCGCCTTGTCCACAGTCACCGCCCCCATCTCCTTATAACTCATGTTGGTTGACACCGTAGTTATGGTGTCAACCAGGGTTTCACACACTGAGTCTTAGCATTCAGACTGTTGTTTCTGATAATCAGCAACCATTGCTCGAAACTCATTTCCTTCTTCAAACAACATGATTTTACAGGAGTCGAAGGTCTTTGTTTCTTCGAATGTGAGTCTAACCCTAATCGCTTCGACTGTCTTCAACAAAGTGTCGTCTTTCTCTTTCTCAAGATCCATCGTTGTTTTCACCATGTTCTTCACGGTTTTGTCAGAAGAATACATTTTTATTATCTTTCTGAAACTTTTAGTGTGATTGAGTAACCAGTAAGTTAGTAAGTTTGATTTGTAGTAAGATCTAGTAAGATATAGCTTAACTTTAATGTAGGCTATCATTACCATAATATTTTTCCCGACATTTTTGACAGGTGAGTATAATTGTGATCAATTAATTCTAACAGGTGATATAAATGCAAGTAATCTCTAGATTAAACAAAAACACATGAGACAAGTTTGTGTTCCCAAGGGTGGGACACCCTTTTGTTTTTTTATTACATAGTTACTATTCGTCCGGTTGCGTTTCCCAAGCGTGGGACACCCTTTTGTTTTTTTATTACAGAGTTACTATACGTCCGGTTGCGTTTCCCAAGAGTGGGACACCCTTTTGTTTTGTCTGTGAGCCTTTTGGTTATATATACCTACACCACATTTGTGAAACTCATATACCTACATAATTTTAAATTATTTTTTTTAGTTAATAATGGATTGCTCGTCATCATCATCATCCAGATCCTACAAGGCTGCCCTCAGAAGGCATATTGAGGCTCAAATCGAGATAGATAAAGCTTGTCGGGAAACTCTTACTAAAGAATTTGTAAAGACTAGCAACAGCTTGGATTCCAGGGATGTCATTGCAAAAGTTCTTACTCGAATGCCCGCTAGTACTATCCAAGATCTTGCTGTTTTGTTTATGGTTGATGTAGGAGAGAGAGAGAGCTTGATGAGTTAAAACTTTTGGGCAAGGCAATTCTTGAACTGAATTGCTCAATGGAATTGAAGTTGAAGTTTCTTATGTCACTCAGAGATTAGTATGTGATGGTGTTTCATCAGTGTTTATGATGTAGTGATGGTGTGTTTTTATGTGTGTCACCCAGAGATTAGTAGTAATAAAATTTGTATGTTTGTGATGGTGTGTTTATATGTGTGTTTTGGTAATAATAAAATTTTTATGTTTGTGTTAAAACATTGATTAAACATGTAACTATTATCTTAAAGTGCATTACAAACTGATAACAGAAGATTAGAGATCTCCATAACAAGTATCTAAAAGTACACAGCAGTCAGTTTTGAAATCATTCAAATTTTTTGTTGCCTTTTCTTAAGTTCAGCAATCAACTCTTCTCCGGTTAAACGAGTGTCGTCATTTTCATGGAATAGCAGTGCTTTCTTGATAAGAGTATTTCTGTGTTGGTTTATATCCGAGAGGAGGATTTGCACAAATACTTTAACCTCAACCATTTTAGCTGTCTTTGTTGTTTATGACCTTTCTTTTTGAAATTACACCCCCATGGTCTCTTCCCATCATATGTCTCCATGTGTCTCATAGCAAAAATACCACAATCTATTCCATTATTTCTTGTTCTCCATGTCATCTTCAATCTATTGATTGTTGCTACTTGGATTTGCTGAGTAATGGGGTGTTTGATTGTTTTAAGATACATGCAGAAGACATTTCTCTAAACAAAATAGAAAGCAATTTAAGTAATTTGAAAATTTTTATAAAAGGTATGTATGTTTTTTGGGTTAAAGGTATATATGTTTACTAGTATATCAGGAGACTTTCCGTATCTTTGCACAAAATTCTCTCTAATTGCTTTTGATTTGTCTATAAAGCTTTTAAACTTTGCATCAGCTGGTATTTCTTGATTTGCACTGTTGTCAAGTAGTTCTATCACTCCTGTTTGAAGATTGAAGGTAACCACAAAGAAATGATCGCGTTGTAGAATTGGCACGAGCACTATAGCAACCTCCTTGAGTGATAGAATTCCACTCCTTGCCATTTCTGTTTTGATGTTGTCTGAAAACACATCTAGTCTTTCTTTGTCTGTGTAACCCCTTGACTCAGCATAATGGTCACTTGTCTGTATAATAACTAAAATCCAGATGATTAAAGCGTTTATTGTGCATTTTCTAATAGTACAAACAAAATAGATTAATTTGTACCAGCACAGTGCTTGAAGCAAAGAATCTGAACGGTGATGCTGCAGATTTTTTTTTCTTCATAGTTCATTACTTCGCTGAATGCATCCATTGCATTGGTGGCTATATAAATGCCAGGACAGAAGCTTTCAAAGACCACCTTGAACGAGTCTGTGTGAGTAGACTTGTAGAACTCCTCCCAAATGTCTCCAAGACAAAAAAATATATACTCTGAAATTATTTCTTCATCTACTGTGACACTAGTGGATACGTCAACCTCTCTCAGAAGATATGGAGAGTTCAGTGTAATGAGGCTATCACTTGTTGACAATCCGGTGTCAACTGTTAAACATAAAACAACTCACATTAAATGTGACTGAAAATAATTGTAACTATAATTAAATACCTTCAACCCCTTTTGGTTTTTATGCATAATTAAATACCTTCTTTTGCCCACGCAACCACTGTATTAACAACTTCATCAATATCTGCGCACGAGATATTGTTTTCTTGACATGCATCACCTGCATCATTTTTTTACAACAGCCAAAGATGTAATATGTTCAACTGTGATTATAATTAAGCTGGTATATAATTAAGGTGGTACATATATGATATACATTTTTGAGCAGCCACTAGACCACCAACACCAACATCTGAATCAACTGCATCACACAGATGTAATAAGTTTAAAATAACAACATAAGTGTTTTAAGAGCATTTTAATTATACTAATAATTAATTTAGCCCAAATACCTTTTAGAGCAGCCAGTGGACCACCAACACTAACATCTGAACCTTGTGTTTTAGGGACCACATTATTAGTGAATCTGTTTTCCCATTCACAACATCTAGCAAAGATATTCTCATTTGATGGATGTCTATCATTTCCTTGACGGACCAACTCGTTGATCTCGAAGCAAATTTTATCAAATTTCTTCAACTTGTTATCCATTGCCTTATTCCAAGACGGTAAAAAAGAAAATATAGTTATTGTTAATTCAAAAACATTTTCAATTTATCCAAGCCAGTTGTAATGGAGTTAAATAATAGTCAACAAGCACGATAGGCATTTGCAAACTTAAAGGTGAATAATCGCTTACATAATCATCCAAATCTTGTTCAGCTGTTTGATCGGCATTATCTGTTTTAGATGCACTTTGACCATCTATTTTTTAATTAAATATAATGTTGTATTACATAAAATGCATGTAGAGATAAGAGATATGAGAGTTTTTTTAGAAGAAAATAACAAGTTTGATACCATGTCTCGTTTCTCCTCAGCTGCAGTGTTTTCTTCAACTCCAGGCTTACCGGCAGCACTAACCGTCACAGCAGCAGCAGCCGCAGCAGCAGTCTCATCAAGTCTCTTCCCGGCAGCACTAACTGTCACAGCAGCAGTATCAGCAACAGCAGCATCAGCAGTCTCATCAAGTCCCTTCCCGGTAGCACTAACGGTCACAGCAGCAGGAGCAGCAACAGCCACATCAATCCATTTCCCGTCAACACTAAACGTCATAGCAGCAACCTCAGTAGCATCTTCTTCTAAGGGAGGACCATTATTCTCCAAGTATTTTTCCATCTTATTAAGAGTAGTTTTTGTTATGTAGTTGACTGCAGGCATTGTGACGGGAGTCCCAAATGGACCATATTTTTTCTGGTATTCATGCGTGTAAAGCATCACAAGGAAGGTGATCGGACCGTTGTATTGAGCGTTGATACCCCTCCATTCTTCCTTTGTCATTTTCAAGTTTTCAATAACATAGTTGCACCAGTCCATATTTGGAATATCCGAGGTTTTATCAATTGCGGAGATGAATCGTTGATTGACTGTTGTTGATTTTGTCACAAATCCTATACAGGTGTTGAACAACACAAGGAAATTAATCTTAAACAGTTTACCAACTCCTTGATCCGCGGCCAGTTTGTCTTTCACATGCTTTATACTTATTCTTGAATTTGTCGTGAATTGATTTTTGAACAATTCTGTAATAACATCTTCCCCAATCTTGGTCTACTCTTCTCTAAAACAGGAATCTTACCCATTGGTATCCCCAACACTTCATGTACTTTTTGTGGTGTTATCTTAATAACACCGCTCCCAATGTTCAATTCATTTAAACGGTTATTTTAGTTCATGAGCAACCAATATCCCAAAGTTGTTGGTTTTGGGTTACTTGAAGTCTTAACATTGACCCGAAACCCATTTCTTCTACACAAGTTTTTTGGGCAGTGGTCATTGCCTTCACTGCATCAACAATATTAATAGGTGCACACCTATTCTTCAATTTTTTGTCTACAAATTCAACAAAAGGTTTCCCCTCTAGGCTGGCTTCTTTTCTTTAATGGCTCTCTTTTTCGGACGCTGAAAGTCCGGGCCAGAGGTGCTGTGTTCCACCTGTTTCCACTTTGACAACAACCTGTCGATTTTTGTGTCAAGGTCTGAATCAGAGTCTGCTTCCACAACATGTTTTGTTTTCCCCACCGGAGCAACTTTTTTAGTATTCCTTTTATTAGTCTTGTTTTTTCGACAACTGAATCACATACATACAATAAAACACAGGGGTAGGGGATAACAACACGAATCACAAGGAAACAGAAAACTCGTATCAAACATCATAATGATAAATTCTCATACCAAATCCATAACACACTAATCATACACTTATAACATGCTTTAATATTATACATAGATTTTAAAAAAACAAAGATATGTATTAGAACAACAACAACAACAACACGCTTATCAAATGCTTTAATACATAAGAAGATTCAAACAAATGCTTACATTTTAAGATTAAGTAAACCTAAAACGCTAAAAAAATCATAAATTAACACCTGTTCCATCTTTATTCTGAGACTTATCGTGCTTTTGCTTCGTCCTTGGCTCCATTCCAGAAGTAGATGAGTTAGGGTTCTTCATTTTGGTTCCATTCCAGAATAATTAAACCACTCGGGCTTGTGCTTGTGCTTCACAGTAGAAACGAATCATCGACGGTTTTTAGGAATATTGACTTACGAGGTTGAATTTTGGGAATAATTATCGCCGTTCCAGAAGTAGATGAGTTAATCGTACAGTTAGTATTGTATAGTAGCAAAAAGGCGCGTGCTTTTAAATTTTAATCGTACGGTTTGTATTGTATAGTAGCAATATATATATATATATAATATTAGATGGTGGTGGACGGTGGCGGAGGTGTGGTGGTTCATGGTGGCGGATGTGTAGTGGTGGGTGGTGGTGGTGGGCAGTGGGTGGTGGTGGCGGGGGTCGGTGGTGGTGGGTAGGTGGTGGTGGCGGAGGTCGGTGGTGGTGGTGGAGGGTGGGTGGTGGTGGTGGTGGGTAGTGGGTGGTGGTGGTGGATGGGTATAAATAAATGTATATATATTTATATATAATATTAGTGGGTGGTGGTGGTGTGGTGGGTGGTTGTGGTGGGTGGTGGTGGAGTGTGGTTAGTGGTTTGTGCTGGAGGTCGTTGTGGCGAATGTGGGCGGTGGATGGTGGTAGTAGGTGGTGTGTAGTATGATTGCGGATATGTAATACATGAGACGATGACGGTGCTATCCCGTATGATGACCATGATGATTGGCCCAATTATGACGAGACGATGCTAATATAACAACCTTGGTTGTTGGTGGTTATCATATTGATGCTGCTAACCTATATGGTACGGTTTGCTTACGCCAACCCATACGATGGCGACTGTAGCTCGTACGATGAGCATGACGTCTATGATGATGATCACACATATATATGATGATGACCAATTATATGTACCTATATGACTATACGCCACAAAGGCGCGCGCGCACACACACACACACATATATGTGTGTGTGTGTGTGTGTGTGTGTGTGTGTGTGTGTGTGTGTGTGTGTGTGTGTGTTGGTGATGATGGTGACACCGATGTTTAATGACATGTAACTCGTATGATCGACGACGACCATGATAACGTATACGATGGTCATACTGACGGTAGCATGTACGACTGATGATGTCGTTTGATGACGACA
Source organism: Bidens hawaiensis (assembly GCF_021521415.1). Taxonomy (NCBI): domain Eukaryota; kingdom Viridiplantae; phylum Streptophyta; class Magnoliopsida; order Asterales; family Asteraceae; genus Bidens; species Bidens hawaiensis. Next base: position 288,401 of record NW_027494604.1, read on the forward strand.
ACAATTAATAAGATGGTGCCGACAGTGATCGATAATATTGAGCGTTTTGTTTACGATAACCCATACGATGCTGACTACATCCCGTACATGGCAATCAGATTATGATGATGATGCTGATGATGATGATGATGTGTGACGATGATGACGACACTGATAGCGAGATATATGTTACACGTATGATCAACGCCGACTACGATAGCCTATACAATGACCACGTTGATTACCCGCACGTCTGATGATGATGCCGTTTCATGGTGACAGTGATCAATGATTATGATGATGATAACCACTATAATACATGATAACCATGATAACTTTATGATGTTGATCATCATCATAACACATATGGTGATGATGATAACCTAGAAGATGATAATGATACAAAACTACATATGATAATAATAACACTAGATGTTATGAGCTTCTCTATTACGAATTTGTAATTCTTATCCAGAAAATCTTACTAATAGTTAAGATAATACTTCAATAATGGAAAAAATTTTAATTTTATTTAAAAAATACGATTTATTAAACGAACTCAACTTTTAACGAAATTTAATACCGGAATGTTAGTTAAAAAATAAAAGTAAATGTTTTTATACTATTTTTAAAAAGTTATAAAACAAAAACCAAAATATATATATATATATAATTAAATGTGTAGAAATAAATAAAACCAAAATTCAAACCCCTTTTAACTTCAAAACCCTAAATCGACTTCTACTTCGCTTTACTGTAATTCGTAGACATCGCTTATCCTTGTATGAACATAAAAATGCCACATCTCAATAATGGAGTTAAGTTCCTGGTAGATATCGACAGCGATTCCATGAGTAGGATGGTATGTTAATGTTATCTGGTTAATTTTTTTTTGAAACATTTTACAGTTTTGCAACATATACATCTAAGAACATTTTTTGTGTTACTTATAGCTCATTCCTAAATCTGTTCAACCAATGTTTGCTGACATGAAATCGAATACCGGCTGTTGTTTGATTTATGATCAAACTGGTAGAACGTTTTCTGTTGTTATAATCAAAGTACTTGATGACTTTTATTTTGGAACCGGTTGGACTGAATTAATCAGAGAATGTTGTATAGAAGCTGGAACATATGTTGTTTTTGAGCTTAAATCAAGATCTATGTTGAATATGTTTACTTTCAAAAGAAACGTAAATGATCAATCCGGTACTATGATATGTATTCAAGTCAGAAACTGACACGTCCATTACTTGGTAAGTTTTTAGGGGATGTTGTAAGGGAAATAGTTGGCTTGAGACATTTAAGTTGGAGGGAGGTCACAAAGGAGCTTAGAGATAAATTGTGGGAACAAATAACGGTTATTCTTAATTTTTATTTGTGCATTTTATATTTTGAGAAGTAATTTTCCTTTACTGTATTATATTATGCAGAAATATTTTGAGATTGAGGCGTGTCACAGGCCTTCTGTGATGAATCGGCTCGGACACCTTCTTCGGGATTTCCGAAGAAAAAGTATGATAAATACATTATGTCAAACATCAGTAAACCTCTGAAGCTGAAGGCGATACCCAAGGGACACAGGACTATGATCAGGTAAGAAGACTGGGATCGCTTCGTTGAGTACACACAATCAGAGCAGTTTCTGGTATAAATCCTCTACTCTGCAAACGTAGATTGATCGAGTATATATGGTTTATGTTTTTTTTTAATATAATGAAATGATTATAATGTGTGGTTGAAGAAAAAATCGGCTTCATCAAAGGGAGCTTGAGCAAAGAATGTTTTTGATCATCACATGGGACGAGAGGGTTATACCTACCTTCGAGAGAAACTGGTAATCACCGTCAGCTGCTTTTCTCTCTAGTTCAATGATTTGTTGGTTATGTGTCTAATGCATGACCGTCAGCTGCTTTTTCTTGAATATTTTACAAGGTCAAAAAGAAGGAAATTGAACCGGATGAGATCCCTGGCGGTGCATTAATGTGGATGAAAGCAAGGGAGGACAAATATGGTGCATACAAGAATGTTGTTGTCGAAGGCGTGACAACCAAATTAGTATTAAACTTTTTAAATCATATTAAAAGTCAATTCGTTGCCTTATATTGGTGTCAAACAAACTTGAGTCTGTCTAACTTGTCTCAACACTTGATGTGGATACATAAGCGTGTTACTAGCATATTAGAATATTTATATATGTTTTTGTACATAAGCGTGTTACAAGCGTAATAGACTAGTTTGAACAAATATATAACATATTTTAACCTAATCGTTTACAAAGTGTTTATTTACTTACAGTAGTTCATGAAATATGACGTTTCATGCTTGTAAGGAATCGGCAGTTTGACATTTGTTTTCTTGCGGGTTCAGCATGAGGAGCAAATCGCCTCCGGAGCCTTGAGACTTGAACCGTGCACAGATGCCGTCACGTTAGTGCTTGGCAAAGAGAAAGGTGGGTTTTTAAAAGGGATTGGGTACGGATTGACAACAGGTAAATACTGGGGTGTGAGTCGGGTAAAAGGCTCGTTTAAGCAACGGATTGCCCAACTTGAGTATGAGGCGATGCAGAGAGATGAAGTGGTGAACAGGTTGACGACTCTACTTGAATCCACGAATGCTATGCAAGCAAGTCGTGAGAAGGAACATTTAGCATTTGAGGCCAGATTCAGACATCTCGAAGGATTGTTGCCGCATGTGTCGGCAAGTCAAGTAAGTGACGTATGCTACATATTAATTAATGCATTCGACATACATAATTGGCACTGTTTTTGTCCAATTCGTAGGTAAATCTTGTTCCCAATCAGGTTGGTTCTAACTAAAGTACTAGTGCTGTGGCGCAAAATAAAATGCCAGCCCCAGTAAGTATCTGACAGTTTCTTTGTTTATTACAACTTTCCCTGTGATTTTTCATTTTCCATAACCTAATAAATTGATTTGTAGGCCAGTTCTGTGGGAAACATCTTAACCTCAGGTGAGGCTATGCAACAAGAATCCGCTACTCAGGTAAGCATTTGACAGTTTGACTGATTTTTTCTAATAATAAACTTTCCATGTGAGTGTGCTGATTTTGCATAAATTAATTGTAGGCCAAGTCTATGGAAAAAATAGTTGTCGAAACGGTACTCGCTCCCCATATCGCGACATCAGTAAGTATTTGACAATTTCAGTACTTTTTATAATTCATTTCCGATGTGAGTGTGCTCATTTTCTATTACCGAATTGCAGGCCAAGTCCGTAGAAAAAATTGTTGACCAAACGGTACTCGATCCCCATAGCGCGACATCAGTAAGTATTTGGCAATTTCAGTTTTTATATTTTATAACCTAATAAGTCTAACAATTCCAATTTCTTTTATATTACAAATGAAGCCTGTAGAGAACAATGTTGAAGAAACATCAACACAACTACACCACACTCCGGATAGTAACGGCTCAAAAAAAACCATCAGTAAGTATTTGGCAATTTCATTATTCCCTTTGATTGTTGATTGATTTGCATCCATAAACTGATTCATTGAATGGTTTTTAGGTAAAACGGAGAAGCCGTAAAAGAAGAGTTGATGTATCTACGGTGAAGCTTCCCCACATCCTGAAATAAAGGTATGTACTACTCGAAACATTGTTAATTTCCCACCAACATGTGTATGTACTTATATATTGACTTCAACATTGTTAATTTCACATGCTTGTTTATAGGTGTATGAGTGTTGTTTGTGTGTGCATGACAAGCGTAACAAGGTGGCACGTGGTACAATTCAATGGTCACCGGTTCCACAACAGCTGCATGGAAAAGCACTCCCGGAGGGTTGCTATAAAGTTAGTATTGATGAAGTCATAAAGGAACAAGCAATTATTCTTTGTGAGGTAGGTGAAATTGTGACTGTTGGCGACGCACGTGGTACTTTTGTTGCTTGGCCAGAAAACCTAATCTTATGTGACCAGGATGTTTGTTCCCTTTTAACTTAACCGAACAAATATCTATGTTCATTTTCATTTAGTTTAAAAAATGAACACTTGTGTTCGTTTATGTTCGTTTGTTTATAATCTAGACTAACATAATTGAACAAAGATAAACGAACATAAACGAACTTTCCGCCGAAAGGTTCACGAACAGTTAAACGAACGTTCGATTCGTTTGCAGGCCTACTATTTTGTTCTATTCAATTACAAAATATGACATTAATTATACATATTTGTTTTTCATATTCTGTTGTTCCAGCTACCACCACTCCCATCCTCAAAAGAACCAGACAGAGCTGGCAGGAAGGCAAAGTCAAAGTACACAACGATAGATAGGGTGACCAAACAGAAGACAAGGAGCAATGTCAAAAAACCGACGCCTTAGCTAGTATATAGGTAGTCGTTATTTTTGTATTTTGTAAGATATTTTGCATATACATTTGCTTAAGTGAATATTATTGTTAATATAATTTGTTTCTAATTTTGTTTTGTCATGCTTGCTTATAGTTGTTTTATATTACTGCACAAAAAATAAAAATAATTATATTACCTAATTACACACAATTTGGCCACATAGAACACATTAAATAGGTGTGGCCAAAAGTAAGACAATAGCCACACCTGAAATTACAAAAATCACTGTTTGAGAATAGCCACACTTTAAATTACGAATAGCATTATGCGTGACAAACGGTAAGACAATGGACACACCACAAACTACAAAAGAGTGTTTGAGTGACAACTTCACATTTTTAGCCACATTGACAATAACCTCCAGTGTCAATATGTTATGTTTGGCCACACAATACATCACTATGTGTGACGAAAAGTTTGAGAATAGCCACACTTTAAATTACAGATAGCATTATGCGTGACAAACGGTAAGACAATGGCCACACCACAAACTACAAAAGAGTGTTTGAGTGGCAACTTCACATTTTTAGCCACATTGACAATAACCTCCAGTGTCTATATGATATGTTTGGCCACACAATACATCACTACGTGTGACGAAAAGTTTGACGATAGCCACTTTTTAAATTACGAATAGCATTATGTGTGACAAACGGTAAGACAATGGCCAAACCACAAACTACAAAACAGTTTTTGACTAGCAAGTTCACATTTTTAGCCACACTGACAATAACCTCAAGTGTTTATATGATATTATTTAGCCACTCAGTACCTCACTATGTGTGACGAAAAGTTAGACAATAGCCACACTTTTAATTACGAAAAGCATTTTGTGTGACAAACGGTAAGACAATAGCCACACTATAATCTACAAAGCATTGTTTGAGTGGCAAGTAAATATATTTAGCCACGTTTAATATAATATCCAGTGTCTATATCCTATAATTAGCCACTCTATTATTAAATTTAAGTTGTCATTTCTTTGCTATATCCACACGGTATAGGTCACAATGCAAGCTTAACACAACCCTATTGGCCACATTATTGTAAAATTCATGTGGCTGAAATAATAATTCATGTGGCTATATACGTGCAATGGTCACTCATAGGAAATAGTCATGTCGTCATTTTCTACCGTTTAGCCACACTTATTGGAGAGACTTCTTGATGGCCAGCAACTAATGCTTGTACCCTTTAGCCACACTTACTACCACATAAGGCCACTAAAAATTGTGTGTGGCCATATCATACCCACGGTATCGCAACATTTGGCCACATATGACCTGAACAAAATGTGTGTGGCTAAAGGCCTACGGCCACACTTTTTTCGTGTGTCCGACGGTTAATTTTCACGTAGTGTTTTCACATTTCCATGATTTTGATTATTGGCCAAGTTCTATTTAAAAATTTCTTCAAAAGTTACTTGTATTAAGTGAAGTTCTTTTGGTGATTCACAATTTTATATTATCTATATATTATTTCTGATTAATATTAAATGTATTTTATTCATATAATCATTTATTAAATATTAGTTTCTATTTGGTAAGTTTTTTGGTATGGTAACCATTATTAAATTAAAAATGTAATAACCAACATTTAAGTTCACGTAAATCATTGCAAATTAATTACCTTTAATTCAATATATGACAATTGATTTTTGTTTAAAGATATTTAAGGTAATTAATTAATTTACCATTTGATTTCCATTTACTTAATTGTGGAAGTCAAATTAAATTACTTAATTTTAGAAGTCAAATTATTAACGCTTTCCAAAAGACCCGAGTAATTATGGAAGTCAAATTAAATTATTTAAACTCAAATTTATTTTAATTACACTAATAATATTGTTACAAAGATTTATGTATTTTAAGAATGATTTCAAATATTGTGATAACTAACTATCATTTGACCAAAATGATATAAATATAATTTATAATGTTATATTTTGCCAACTTCAAAACAATTTATACTTTTTATATATGTAAATTGTTTTGAATATAAGTTTTTGCAATATATGTTGACAACTAATTAATTTATGACGTCTTTGACCATAACACTTTCTTTGTTTTACAAATACAATTATTTGATAATATATATGAACATTAGCTCCATGTGATAGCTAAAAATTAATCAAATAGAAAAGAGTTTAATAGCAAGTTTATAACCAATAATGTCTATATAAACGTATGAATGAATGTATACCAATTACGTTGTTCTGTTAGATAAATTTATAAATATTACTTTTATGTTTACTTGCATATTATATATATATGTATGTAGATTATGAAAAATGACAAGGTTTTGTTGTCAAACTCATAGTATAGGTAGATAGGTATGTTTATTTAAACTTTTGTAATTGTTTATAACATATGAATCCATTTTGTTTATAACATATTAATTGTATTAGAGTTGTACTTTTAATTTCAAATGATGCAGTTATCATTTAATTAATTTTTGAATAATTTTTAATTACGCATAAATATCAAAATTAATGTATACAATTAAAGAAGAATTATATAATGAAATTAATTTTAAATAAAGTAATGATGTTAACAATTACTTTATGTTTTTTTCTTCCTATATATTTTTATTAATATTTTTGAATATGTTACTTTATTTAATAGCAATATTTGGCATTTGTAGTATGTTTGGATTGCTAAATGACAATGTCATTTGTATTATGCTGGTTTTATTTTTTAAAGTTTCTTATTGATCTCTTATAACCTATTGTATTAAGATTAATAATTAGTTTATTACTTTTGTAGCCGAAAAGTATCATCTTGCTCGAAACATATTTGTGTTGGTTGAATATGTTGTCTATATTTATACGATTTGTTGATATGTTTTTCTACCCGTGTGTAACACGGGCTATACCCTAGTAGTTAAATTACAATATTACAACTCTGTGTTTTTTAACTTTTAATTCAATAAAAGAGTTGAAACATGATCACAACGGTTAGCTGAATTAATCCAAGGGCTATTAAGCGTTCCCTAGATTCCCACTTTTTTAGAGTTCACTTTTACAACCTATCCCTATATACTTAGTAAATCAAGAAGTAATCTTATAAAAAGTAAACAAAGATTGAAATAATATTTCTTGATATGAATCAATCTTATGTTTACAACGATTGTCAGTGGGTATATATATATATATATATATATATTTATTTATTTTCTATCAATAGTCACAGTGTTTCATTGAAATGTTGTATATTTAACCCTAACGAATATAAGTCATATTCTAACTTTTCTACTTAGACAAACGCATAATAACATATTAAACATACTTTCTAATAATGACAAAAGTACCCCTTGTTTAGTTTAACTATCTATACCCCCCTTAAACTAAATACAGTTTAGGAAGGTCTTCAATCTTTCCATTTCCTTTCACGACAAAATGCTAATCATCAAACTTTGTGATTGTGGCCAAAGATTCGATTTTGTATCATCCTGTAGATAATCCAACAATCCAAGTTAAAATAAAAAATAGAAATCATAGTCAAAACTTTGTAAATCAAAATCCAACATGTTTTAAGGACAATATTAGCAAGTGATTAAAGTTAATCACCTCTTCACGCATTGGTTCAGAAACGAGTGGTTGAAACCCAGCAGAGAAAGAACTAGGAGTACCACGAGACAAAGGATGAAAACCAGCATGCGGTTTGTTCAATATACCAGGTTCTTGAATCGGGCCAAGTAAGCTAGGTTCTGAAATAATATTGATTAGGTTATGACTCGAAAATAAATAAAAAAACAAACTAAAGACATTTTAAGAGTACTTACTATCTGAAGGTATCATATATTTAAATGATGGTGAACCCTGGATGCTCGCAAATGGAGCGTTTCTTTCAGTTTTTTGGTCCACGTTTCTAGCAAACTTTTCGTTTGATGAGAAACTTCAGCACCACTCCTTCTGACATTGGGACACTTGTATAATTACCATTTGGTATAAAACTAGCATCCTGATATCTTGTTTACTCACCTCTGGTATTAGATAACTGCAAGCATGTGGTGCAGAAAGTAAACTCAAAGCTTCATCTTCGTAAAAGTGTTTAGAAACCTTAAATAATTCTCAACAAATGCTCTGAACACATCAAAACTAAATAAGCTAAGGTATTTTATAAACTATAAAAATGATATTTATCTTATTAAAATAACGGACTTACTTGAAGAAACCACCTCTAACATTACAAGCAACATTCCTTGCCATGCACAGAACAGGAACAGCGTTTGCAGTCTACCAAGAGACAAGTCAAAATCAAAATCATAGTAGTAAATCAATCAATCAACCATACCCAGTGGGATCCCACCAATAGCAAGCTATAAGTAGGGTCTGGGGAGGGTGGGATGTAGGCACACCGTACCTCTATCCAGATGGGATAGAGAGGTGGCTTCCAGGGAGACCCTCGGCTCTAAAAACATATGTTTGAGGGAATATAAGAGGAAATTAAAGTTTAACATTAATATAATTAGTAATAGCCCGTAATAGAATTAAAACTACTAATAAATAAAACTATATAATATATGACATTAAAATAGCATAATGGTGTGAACTTCAGTAGTAAGCTAATATAAATAAATCAAACGAAGAAACAAGACTCCATACTTAAGCTCCATGGATTATCTTGTTTGAACTTCAGCTTCTGCTTCTTAGACACCAACCCTTAATTTCCTTGCTGTTGATATTCTGTGTCACCATCTTTAGATGGTGGTGGATCATCATGAGCAGTAGGAGAAGCATCCACGTGTTCAGAATAATAGCTTATGTCAAAGTTTGTAATAGCAACTGCACCTCTGTACTGTATTGTATGACTGCCTAGTCATATGCTGTAGCTGCTTCCTCTTGTGTAGCTGAAACCACGAATATAACAGTTCAAATCTAACAACATCTGTTGTCTAGAAGCACACGCTTAAATGCGATTTAAACGTAAACAAGACTGTCAAGTTAAATAACTAACACGGGGAATATTATATCTGATATAACAAACAAATATCTAAAAAAGTAATAGTTGATATAAGGTATATCAGAAATAAATAAATGTTATTTATGAGAAATGGTGTTTTAATGTTATTTACACCAATTGTTCGACCCAATACTTAGATTCTGCCCTTCAAAACGGAAAATCATCCAAATAAGATGTAAACTACACTTTTACAATTCATGTTATTATTGTATGTACTATTGTAGTATAGGGTCAATAACGTAAATTAGAATTATTTTAAAAAACCGTCGCACCCTCTCCAAGGATACGATGTTTAGATTAGGGTTGTATAATTCCCATCATCTGTACATGATGTACTTTTGGTTGTAACCCTAGATTGATTCAATTAAAATTCTTCTTTCCTTAATCCGCGTATAAAGATGTTCTTGAATCTTTAAATAAATGTTCTTGATATCTAACACTAAAAGCCTAAAGCATGTAACACATACACATAAAATGAGTTATATGCACGGAATTCAAAACCATACGATTAATAGATATTATAATAGGGGAAAGGGAATATGAGGTAAGCCTAAAGCATGTAAGGACAGATAGAAAATGATCCAAAACTACGCAGTTTTGTTAAAATCCTTCAAAAATTTAACGCGTTAATTCAATCGTCATCTCCAAGATCCAAACCAATTAACATTGGTCTACAACTAATATCTCAAACAACCCAAACATCAAAATCAATTATTTTTTTATGTACCCATCTGACTGACTGACCATGTAGGTATTATTTTGATTTCCCCATTTGAATATCAGTAGTCCAGCTTTTGATTAATGGACATGTTTTGAAATTTAACACAATGTATTCAAACAGTGGGTATATTTTTAGTTAGGTCTTAGTGGAGAACTGATGAAGAGAAAATCGAACCTGCACCACTTTAGAGTCCCCATCGGACATGCTGCAAAACGATAATGGAGAGTAGAGACCAGGTTCCAGTTTTGACAAAACTGATTTTAAGGAATTATAGTTATGAAGGATTTTTAACAAAACTACGTAGTGTGGATGTTTCACATCTAACCTTACATGCTTAATAATCCAATATACACTTTCCCGATTATGATATTCTAATCTAAATGTGGACTTAGACCACATAATAAGTTCGTTAATATGGATTAACAAAAATCGGTCAACAGTGATACAGATCTAAAATCACAATTCAACACATCAGATCTCTACGCAAAATCAGATTTATATTCAAGTATTAACAACAGATGATCAGACATAGCATAGAGCCATAGAAATCAGATCCACACACAAATGGTAACAATTAACAAACAAATAATATTCGATCACTTAGATCTACCGCAATTAGGTTTTAAAAATTGATATGACCAGTTGTTATTTGCACACTCACAAGCATTAGTCCAAACTAGATCAAGTCAAGTAATTGAAATCTGTAGATTTGATTGTAAAAACGCGGACAGAGCGAATCATATGTGATAACTTCAGCAAATTCAGTTCATCTTATATCAAAATCAAGCACCTGTATCACATTCATTAGTAGATCTGACCAATGGTTTCAAATTCAAAACAAAATGTTTTCTATAATTTTCAGAAATCATCAAATTTTGGTTTATTAATAACAACCACTGGCTGCAAATTTCAACATATATATAATCATCATAGCATATGTGTTTGTTTATTCAATTTTGTAAGGAATCCTGCTTTCGGTTTGCTTTATAAAAATACCGTTCTATTATTGTGATGACACACGAGAAATTTGGGCAAAACAAACCAAAAACATGATCCCAGCTAGTAATTATGATTATGAAAATAAAATTGAGATTAAGTAACATATTACCGTGAGTTTAAGAATTCCGAGACCACCGATTCCAACAAAGGTAGAAAGAATCACCATGCGATCATGAAAGGGATTAACCTCACATACAGTTTCATGGCTTAGATTTGTTGGTTGTGAGACTGAAAGAGACACTAAACTCCGAAGTATTGTTTGTGAGGGCTTAAGTGCCTAATATATATAGCGAAGGTGTGACGGCTTAACCTAATATATATATATATATAGCGAGCTTTTCTACTTTTTTTTGTTTTAATTTTTTTTTCTTTTAATTACATATCAGATATCAGATGCAATCATGTGAAAATATTTATGTGAACTTGAATAACTTGTTTTAAGACATAATAGTAACTGATGAGGTAATAAAATAAATTATAAATTCCATATATGATCTAGGTAATTTGTTTATATTATAATGTTTGCTAATTAGTGATACAAGATGATATAATATAATATGATTTATGATAATGTAATGTGATATGATATGATAGCATGTAATACAAGATAAAAGAAAATAATATTTTTTCTATAATAAGAATTAATACCTTAAAAAGTAACACATTTAATATTTTTTACGAAAAAATGATCAAGCCATTTTGCTATATATTAGTCATTAAAAAAAATGTAATTGTTGTATGCCATAAACTTTTTAAAATACATGTAGTTTTTTTTTTTTTTAAATTCTCTTAAATTAGTAAAAGAAAATTAAAAGAAGATAGGTTTATTTTTTTCGTTATAACATATGTTAGTTTATCACACATTAGGCAATTAAAAAAAATGTCAAGTCATTATTTATAAAGGTTTCACAAGTACGTTCATCTTAGACGTCATTAATCTATACTATATAACAAATAAAGATTTTAATGGCACATGGCATCACATAAGATAACTTCTTATAAAATTTCCCCACCCCTCTCTCTCTCTCTTATTAAATACATTTCTTTTTTTATTAATAGTTTTATATTTAACCTTTTTTTCCTTCTTAATCAATTATTTTCTCTTTTTAATACATTTTTTAATTTTATATAAGTATGTTGTATTAGTTATTAATATTTAGTTTTTATAAGTAACAAATTTTCACGTTGATTTAGATAAAATAATTAATTTCAAATAAAGAAATTTTAACTTTATGTTTGTTTTGCAATAAAGATTAATAAAAGCTAAAGTCAATCACTATAGATAGTTTGATTTGTTTTTGAGGCAACCTGTTTTAATGCATGGTAGGTTATGTGTTTCATTATCTAAAGTTGAAATAAAAACAAAACGAAACTACTAATTTTGATATGTAGGTTAAAATTACAAATATTGTATACAAAAAATATTTAGAGATTTATGAATTTCAACAACTTTTATTTTCATATTGTGTAATATGTAATTTATTCTACCATATATTACACTACTACAAAAACAGGTATTTGCTACGGCTAATTCTGTAGCAAATCCGTAGCAAACACCCATTTTGCTACAAATTTGCTACGAATTTGGTTCGTGGATATAAGTCTCGCAGCTAATCTATTTGCTACGGATTTTAGCTACGGATTCATAATTTTGCAATGGATTTAGCTACAAAAAAAGACGTTGCTATTTTAGCTACATTAGCTACGGATTTTGCTACAAATATGTTTGCTACGGATTTTTAGCCACCGAAATTTGCTATGTAATCTAGCTACGGTTTTTTAGCTACAGAATTTTGCTACAAATTTTAGCTACATAGTTTGCTACCGAGTTACTACATACATTAGCTTTGAAAGTTGCTATGATTAATTTTGCTAGGAATCTTGGCTACCATTCTAACTACAAATTGTTGCTACGAATCTAGCTTCAAATTTTAAAGCTTTTTGCTACGAATTTTGTAAGCTTCTTGCTACAAATTTAGCCATGAATCTGTCTGTAATTTTTCAATAATTTTGTATTTAATATTGTATTCCAATTGTTTGATGTAAGCAATACATTCAATATTCTTTAAATATATGAAACATACTAAATTTAAATATGAAAATCAAAACCATATAAAATAAGGTATCAAACTTATCCAAAAGCAATACAATATGTATTAAAATTTTATTGCTTATGAAACATGTTTGTAACAAGTTATGTAACAACTAAAATCTGTTATTGCTTTTGAAGTATAACCTAGCATTTTTTCAATTTTCTCCATCATAGCATAAATCTTCGCGTTTTGTCGTTCCAACTCCTTTATTTGTTCTTTTAATCAATGAACCTACAAGTAACACAATATCACATTAAAATTAAAATATATAATACAATAATACCAAACACATTAGGCCTCATATTACTAGTGTTAGCAAATCAAAAGTATCCAAAGTTTGTGCTCTTTACCTGTCAAGAAATATATAGGTGTTGTGCCCTGCTACCAATTGCCATCGGTATTTGTTTTGCCATGCCATGCCATTTAATTGTATCACTTCCACTTCATTCTGTCTCACAGTTCTTCCCTCTCCACTATTTCCTTCAATACAAAAAGATGAGAAGATTAGCAGATGCATCAATACTAACCTATATACTTAAGAATTGGTCAATTTAAATTATGATACAAATGGATGCAATTTTATAAAATAAATTATATATAAAATAGCACAGAACTATGTAGAAAGCAAAACAACTAAAAGGAAGTTCTACAACAAAACATAAACAACTTTGTAACAATATTAAAAAATAGAAATGGTTTCTGTATCAAAAAAATTTAAAAGCTAATCTCTGATATGCATATCTGACTACCTGCATTGTAAAGATTTAGTAATCTTATATCAATTAAAATTACCTTATAATCATAAACCTCATTTTGAATCTAAAGCCACAACCCATGAAAATGAAGTTAAATTAAATTGGGTGACTTAAGAATTTCTAACCATTTTTGTAAATCCAACAAATCAAGTTAAATTATTTATACAATGTAGAAAGGTGAACTAAATAAAATCAATTAATTAAGATGGCGTAACCTGTATTACATTAAATCAAGCCCTTCCATTGATCTTTCATTTCCAACTCAGCCACCATTTATTCTCTTCGCTGCAATTCCTAACCTATATTACACAAATCTAAATTCAAAAATCTAAACGATAGTGGCATAAAGAACCAAAGAGTTAAAATCCCCACCTTTATATCTGGCGTCTCCTGCTGCATCCCCTTCCAAGTTGAATACACCTTCGACAATGATTTCGTTTTGTTGATTTGCAATACATAACCTAGTTGGATATTATTCAAGAACAAGAGGTGGGGTTTGACGGTTTCATAGGGTTCTGGGGAAATAATTTGGATTTGGGGGGAGGATGAAAATTTTAGACTCCACCCATTATAAAAATTTGTACATTCAATAAAAAAAATATCGATGCATAAATATAAAATGAAAAACCATAATAAACTGTTCGATGGTTGACCAAATTTTGTGTACCATTTATTTTTGCTTTTTTTATATTACCATTTATTTTTGCTTTTTTTATATTTGGTTTTATATATTCCAATTTAGTTTTGTGTGATCTCAACTAATTATCTCTATAGGTTTAACTAAAATAATTTTATGTATCCGAAATAATTGAATCGAACTATTCAAATTTTGATTTATTTTAACCTAGATTCGAATTCAAATTCAAATTCAAATTCAAATTCAAAATTCATGGCTAAATCAAAATCAATTTGAATTACAAATTTCAGACTATAGATAAACATGTCAGATTAACGTATTTCATAATAATATAATACATCATTAAGAGATCTCATTTTTCAAATTAACATGTAAGATTATCAATTTTCAGATAAGTTAGTGCTTAAGGAAAATTTTAATGAGTCATATAACAGATGATACGGTAATATAATAGTGACCGTGGTATACAAAGGGTTCAAAGTACTATGTGCGAGTGATGGCATTGCATTTGCTCACCATCCATGAGTTATAGTAATAGCCCAGGGATCATTAGATATAAACTAAGCTTCACCCATCTAGGGATGAAAATTATATGAGTTTGGGGACGTGTATTGGTAATCCAATCCCATGCCCGGTTATAAAATCATGTCGTAATCTTGTCCCGATACTGATATGGTATATGCCAGGAACATAAAGTTTTAAATATATAAAATATAGTATGTATCAGGTATAAAAAGTTTGGAATATTAAAAGTAATATATAAAATTTATTATTATGACATAAATCCTAAAAAATTAACCTAATATTTCATGTAATTAGCATAAATAGTATTATCAACTACATATTTCAAAGTAAAAAAAATTATATTTACTATAGAACTGGGTCTATTTGGTATGTGATAATGGAATATACGAGAAAATAGAATGAATGGGGTAATGAAATTAACAAATGAATAAAGGTGTGGGGGAGGTGGGGTTGTAGGTGGCGGTTGGTGATGATGGTTGGCGGTGGTAGGTGCTAAGAACACTCGAATTATGCTACGGATTTTGCTACAAATCTGGTCAACTGTTTTTAAAATACTTAATTTTTTGATTTTGCTACGGATTTTGATATTAATTTGTTTCAAGTTTGTTTTTAAATATTTATTTTCTTCATTTTGCTACGGATTTTGATATGAATTTGTTCTAAGTTATTTATAAAATACTATGCTCTCGATTTTGCTACGGACTTTGCTACAAATATGTTTAAAAAATTTAAAATTCTCATTTTATCAATTTTGTTACAGGTTTTGCTACGGAATTTGCTATGGATTTTATTTGCGACGGAATATCGGTAGCTAAATCATAGCGAAAAATGTCCGTAGCTAATTCGTAGTTAATTCGTAGCAAAAGTGGCCACGGATTTCGTTCGTAGCAAAAATTCGGTAGCAAATACCTGTTTATGTAGTAGTGTTATATCTTTATATCATTTGAACATATTTACATTGTGTTATTATCTAAACAAATTTATTTATTCTAACTCGTGTTCTACACGGGTCTTAACGCCATATGCCATTACAAATGATGTTCCTTACAAAATTTTCTCATTTCTCTCATGTTAAATATATATTCTCTTTCTTATTAATAGTTTTATATTTTATTTCTTTTCAATCTATTATTATTGAGTGAACTACGTTTTCATCCCTATGGTTTGTCGAAATCTGCAGTTTTAATCCAATAGTTTTTTCTCATCTCTCTCATATTAACTACATTTCTCTTTTTAATATTGGAAAATTGGTTTTAAATAATCCAAACTATTGCCTATTGGTAAATATCCATCCCAACTTTACACTTGCCTGCTGGCAGTACCAACTACATATGCATTTGTTTTAAACAGGTCGCGACTAACGTATGTTAACTCCGTTAGTCTTTTGCTGACGTGGTCATCCGAGCTGTCAAAATTTAGATTACGTGGACGTCTACGTGGCCGGCTGACTGTGTATAACGTATATGTGTAACATTATGTGGCGTCATACAATCTGTAACTCAATATAAATCCCTAACTCAATATATATCCCTAACTAAATACAATCCCTAATTCTATCTCAACAACCCTAATACTCTGTAGACGAAGAATGAACCCTAATTGCTCGACGATTGAACATCATTAGGGCCAGACGATTGAAACAATGGGTGATAATATCAATATCGACTTCAAGACTGGTGGGAAATTTGATGTCAATCCTCCTAAATTAAGGTATGTTGGTGATGCAGGGCCCTCATCTTGATCATTAGAGTTTATTTTCAGGTTGTTTGTGTGTTTTGATGGTTTGAATAAGGGATTCCTAACAGGTTGTAGGAAGGTGTTATGCCTAGATGGGTGTTTCCTTAAAACCTTTCTAGGAGGTATTTTATTGGCTACTGTAGGTAGGGATGCAAACAACCAAATGTATCCTGTATCATGGGCTTACAGGTTGGTTGGAAAAAAGAGTATAAGGGTGAAGATTATAAGGAGGTTTACTGGAGGGCTTGCAGGGCTTATAATGAAGCTGATTACAATGTTGCTATGGAGGATATGTTAGAGTTGTCACCAGATGCAGTTGAAGCTTATGTCAAACAGAACCCTAAATGTTTTTCAAGGTGTTTTCTTGACACTAATACAAAGTGTGATGTAATAGTCAACAACATGGCTAAAACCTTCAATGGAACCATAGTTCAGGCAAGATCCAAACATATCATTCACATGTTAGAGGATATAAGAGTGTTAGTAATGACTAGGCTAACTACAAGGTACACTGATATGTTACAAAAAGATGTTTTTGTGTGTCCAAGGGTGCAAAAGAAACTTGGCAAAGAGAAAAGTTGGGCCCATAAATGTAAAGTATTCCCATCATCCCCTACTGTGTTTCAAGTTAGTGATTGGGGTGATGTTTCGGTGGATATAGGTAACAAAACTTGTACTTGCAAAAGGTGGGAATTATCTGGTATACCATGTAAGCATGTATATGCAGTGGCTGGTTTTATGAAAATGAATTCTGAGGAGTTTGTTCATTAAAGTTTTCTTAAGGATAAATACTTGAAGTCTTACCAATTCACAATTCCACCTTTGCCTAGTGAAAAGTATTGGCCAATTGTAGATTACCCCCTTGACCCACCTCCAGTCAAAGTTATGCCTGGACGACCAAAGAAAAACAGAAAAAGAGATCCACATGAAGATCCAAAGAGGCCAGGAAAGTTGACAAAACATGGAGTTCAGATGAAGTGTAGCTATTGCAAGTCAACATTGCACAACATAAGAAAATGCCCTGATAAGGCCAAGGGCAAAGCCATTTATGATGGTGATGGTGTTAAAAAATCAAGGGGAAGGCCAAAGGGGAGGTCAAACAAAGATTTTGATAAGTCAACTCAAGTTTCCCAACAGTCAACTCAAGTTGCACAACAGTCAACTCAAGCTTCCAAAAAGTTATCAGGTTCTAAGAGAGCAAGGGAATTGCCAAAAGGAAGGTTCTATCAAGCAAAGCAAAAGTCAACTCAAGCTTTACAGAAGTCAACTCAAGCTTCCCAGTCAACTCAAGCTTCACAAAGGTCAAGGGGAAGCACAAAGGGGAAGGTCAAAGGGAATGATGCTTGAACCTTTGAATGTTTTTTCACTGTTTGATGTTTGAAGCTTATGTTTTTGAACCTTTGAATGATGTTAAACTTAGCTTTTGAAACAATATGAATGATGGTAAACTTGTTTGTGTGTTTGATGTTTGAAACTTTTGAAATTGTGTATGTGTATTTTGCAGTCTCTTATTCATGTATTTTGCAGTCTCTTATTCATGATTGTTTGTTAGTTTGTTTAGACAGTAGCCTGTTTAGGGAGGTAAAATGATTAGTATGTGCATAATGGTCATTAGGGGTAAAATGGTCATTAAGGGGTAAAATGGTTATTAAGGGGAAAATGGTCATTAAAATGTTGCAGTTGTGATTGGTCACAACATGTGCAACAGCCTATGATTAGAGCCAAAATGTCATTAGGGGTAAAATTGTCATTAGGGGCAAAATGGTCATTAGGGAGGTAAAATGGTCAATATGGGCATAATGGTCATTAGGGGTAAAATTTTCATTAGGGGCAAAATGGTCATTAGGGAGGTAAAATGGTCAATATGGGCATAATGGTCATTAGGGGTAAAATTGTCATTAGGGGCAACATGTGCAGCAGCTTGTTTAGAGGTCACAAGTGGTCTTTAGGGGTAAAATTATCATTGGTCAAACCAGCATGTGTAGCAGCCTGTGACTAGGGGTAAAATGGTCAATATGGGCATAATGGTCATTAGGGGTCAAATTGTCATTAGGGGCAACATGTGTAGCAGCCTGTTAACATGCAACATGTAAAATTGTTAAGATGTGCAGCAGCACCAGTTGTCAACATGTTGCTTGGTCAAAATTGTCATATGCTTGGTCAAAATGGTTGCATCAGCCTGTTAAGATGCAAAATGGTCAATATGTTGCAGCATGTATCAAATGCTCATTTGCAACATATGCTTGGTCAAAATGGTTGAATGATCAAAATGGTAAAAATGGTCAATATATTGCAGCATGTATCAAATGCTCATTAATATGGTTGGTCAAAATGGTTGCAGCATCAAAATTGGTCAAAATGGTAAAAATGGTCAATATGTGCAGCAGCTGCTTGGTCACAAAAATTGTCAAAATGGTAAAAGTGGTCAATATGTATCAAAGACTAACAATCAAAATTCCAAAACAAAGATTAACAAACAAACATTCCATTACTTAATTAACAACTAACATTACATAACAAGGATCCATACATAACATTACCAACACAGATTCAATTGATTGCCATTAATATAATTAACATTACACATGTAATATCCACCACGTTGCTATGAGAAAGACCACTAAACCTAAAACACATTTATTCTTCCAATTGGACTTCATTGACAACTGTTGTGTTCAGGTTTTTGTTCTCTTCTTGCAAGATAATATTGTGCAACTTCAAATTCTTTATTTTTATATCTTCAAATTCTTGATTTTTTCTTGCATTGCAGTTGCATAGTCCACGTTGCTTCAAGAATTCATCAATTTCTTTTTTCCACATGAAGAACTTACAATCTTCATTCTACTCATAAAATCAATTAACCTAATTAGATTTGTAAATAAAATCATGAAACTTAGATAAGTGTACGTACCGGCCATAAAGGGCAACCATAAAACTCATCCCCAATTCGAATACTTCTACGCCCAGCAATCCTTGGAATGGCAAGGATATCATGATTGCAGTAAACGTTTCCATCGAAATCAAGCTTAAACCTTTTAGGTTTTTTCTTGGCACGAGATGAAGACACGGTGGATGAGCTCATTTCCATCTATCGATTGTTGTTCAATTGATTGATTTCGTATTTTAGGGTTCTTAAATTGAACAAAATTAGTGTTTTAGGGTTCAAAACTGGATATATAAAGTGAGAGACGCCACGTAATGTTACACATATACGTTATACATAGTCAGCCGGCCACGTAGACGTCCACGTAATCTAAATTTTGACAGCTCGGATGGCCACGTCAGCAAAAGACTAACGGAGTTAACATCCGTTAGTCGCGGCCCGTTTAAAACAAATGCATATGTAGTTGGTACTGCCAGCAGGCAAGTGTAAAGTTGGGATGGATATTTACCAATAGGCAATAGTTTGGATTATTTAAAACCAATTTTTCTTTAATATTTCATTTTCAATTTTTAACAATTCCATCCTAATTTAAAAGAATTAATACCATCATAAATATGTTAAATTTTTTTAATAATACTAATAACTAATGCAATACATTTTATAACGGGTGAGTTTCTTTAACCGATTAAAGTATCAAACATTGTTCTTGTCAAAACAGTTTAAGATTAGAATGAGTTTTGGTCCACGAGTTATTTTAAAAAAGTTGTCATTTACAACTAAGTTTGATATAGAAAATAACAAAAAAATAATTTATGATTTATGAATTATCAAACAACTTTTTATTTTTAAATTGCGTAATGTTTAATTTTTTTACTGTATAATATATCTTTATATATGTGATACATTTTTTTTTTGTATTTCACATTATGTTATGATTTAAAAAAAATTACTTATTCTAACTCGTGTGCTACATGGGTAACTAACCTAGTGAATTTAATAAACAAAAGTTAGTTTATGATATAGTGGTTATTTATGCTCTTAATTATTTTGACAACGGTTATTTATGGTATTAGAGCATTCTAAAAGTATTTGAGAGAAGTTTGCAAAGGGTTAGGCTAAACTTACCACCCTTGTGTACTTGTCATACCCCATCTCTTAGACCTTTATTTCCTTCAACAATTTTATTTGACACATTACTACCTTATAATATTTTTAGCCATTTCAAGTATTTCTTTAAAATATCAAATCAAATACTATAAATTTATCTTTTCATTTTTCTTTTATTTTCTCTATTTGTGTTTATTGTTCTTTATAATTATATAATAATAATAATAATAATCATTATAAAATGTATTTAAGAATAATGATATAACGCCTTTATAAATATCGATAAAACATTTTGTATATATTTATCTTATCTTATGCCTCACATCCGACAAAAAGATCATTTAAATAATTTTTAATAAGTTCAAAATCATGAAATTAATGTCATATGAAAAAAACCAACTTGTTGATAAAGTCGTATGTTGTTTAATCTGTTTAATTGATAAAAACAATGTGTTTCTTTTTTAAAGTAAGCTATCACTTAAAATTACTTAAAAAGAATAACACACCCTAAAAATATTAAAACACTTGCAAAAAAAAAATGTTTTTATTCTTTTTAATTTAAAAAAAAAATGCTTTTTACATAAATAATAATTTTGTTATTTAAAAAACAAAAAAAATTATAATATAAAAAACGATTAAAAAATGGAAAAAAAAACTCTTTAAATAATAAAAAACACTTTCTTTAATTAATCATGATAATAAAAGATGACAAAATAACAAATAATAAACATAAATGTTTAAATTATATTAATGTAAAACATGAGGGAGGGGGTACGTTTAGTAAAAATGAAGGGAGGAAGGGTACGTTTAACAGAACCTTTTGCAAATTGTATGGTGGAGCTTTTGAGTTATTGTGAGTGTAAATTATATGGTGGAGAGAGAAATTGTAGTGATTTTTTGTAAATTTGAGAAAACAAAGTTTGGCCCTATTTATTTTTTAGTATTTTTGAATTGTTTGTTAGTAGAGAAGAGAGAAAACTAAATGATAAATATATAAAAGTATATTATTTAATTGAGTTGGAGATAGAAAATAATGTCATTATTATATTTATAAAGATGAGGATAGGGGAAAAGTTAGCATTCTCAGCAGGTCCAGCATCCTTATTGCTATAATTATAAAAAAAATTACTAACTTTTTTTCTCCTATTCAATTAACTAATATCTTTTATACTTTATTAGTACAGTTTTCCTTGTTTTCTACTGACAATCAATCCAATAAATATTAAGAGTGTTACCCCAAATTTATAAAAATAATCACTAATTTTTCTCTTTCCTCAACTCGTAATTACTCAAAACTCTATTCTACAATTTGTAAAACTCTCACAAAAATTTTCTCTAGTTAGCCTTATAATAATAGAATAGTAAAGTTCATTTCATTATGATTGGTTATCTTTTGACCGTCACAACCAAATTCTATCAATCATACTGAATTTGAAGCTAAATCTTGTAAAGATATTGATAACCAAAACCAAAATGCTAAAAAGCATATATAAAACTGACTATTAATACAACTCTAATTCCATAAATAACTTCTGTAAGCCATTCATACATCCATAAAATTTTGTTGTATAAATTCGTACATCAATATCATCAAACCCGAATCAGTTAATGTCCCTATTTTATCCATAAATTTTGCCTACACATTGAAACATTATCAAAGTTACGTGCTTTACTTGGTACATTAGGTTATTGACCCATGTACGACACGATTTGAAATATAGAAATAGCAAGTAATTGATATATAATTTCAAACAACAAGAATTTTTTAATTTGTTATTTGAGACGACAATATGATTTATAAATGCTATTCATACTGATACAGAAAAAAAGTAATAAAAGACAAAAGGTTACAAAACATGATGTTACATAGTAGAATATTTACAAACAAAATCTAAAATTTTTAAACATAGTCTTCATAAGCTACTAATTATTTCCTTATAAGTCATATTTTTTGTTTGTTTGTAAATTTATTTTGTCTATCTAAAATAAACATTTTACCACCGCCTCTACTCTGAACTTTTAATAAAGCTACATACAATCCATGTGTATAAACCCTACTCTTCAACCACTAAATGAAGTGTAATGATAAAAATGGTTGAAATTCCTACATGTGTATAGTAAAGAATTGCAATACAAAATTTGTGTAACAACCCAGTTACCACCGCACCATAATATTGTCCGCTTTGGTCGGGACGTACCACCATCGCCTCACGGATTTGCTTTTGGTTGCCCAGGTGGTCACCCATCTTCATACTACTCCCACCTGTGCACGCTTAACTGTGGAGTTCTCCTCGCATCCACTACCATTAAGCGCCCAAAATGTGTTATGATGGGGAAGGCATCCACCTCCTGTATAAAGAAGGCTTAGTTTTCCTTCTCAACCGATGTGGGATGTCAGGATCCGCCCCCTTAGGGGTCCAGGATCCTCGCGGGACCTAGCACCACCGGTCCGGTCCTGGATCTGATACCATCTGTAACAACCCAGCTACCACCGCACCAAAATATTGTTCTCTTTGGCCGGGACATACCACCATCGCCTCACAGATTTGCTTTTGTTCTCTTTGGCCTGGAAGGTATCCACCTCCTTATAAAGAAGGATTGTAACATCCTACTTTTGACAGTAATAAATAAAAAGGATGTGTTTATTTGCAAGTGTGTTAATATTTAATAGAGTGTGGGTTAGATTAATGAAAGATGGAATAAGGGATGAAGATGGGTCTTAGGTCCATGGGCTTAAGAGAGTATAAATACTCCTTAAACCTCCCTAAAACCCCTAAAATCTCTCATTCTGATCCACTAGCCTCTTTACACACTCAATAACACACACAAACACTCTCAACCATTCAGCCGAGATCCAAGATCAAAGAACCAAGCTTAGATTTCGATAGATCTTTAGCTAAGCAAGCAAGAACAAGTCCATAGCATACGTTGAAGCTAATCCGTAGCCTATAAAACATAAAAAGGTGTGTGCTTCACGTATAAAGGTTGTGTTTTTAATAACGGTTTGCCCTAAGACTTGCACTAAGGCATATCGGGTATTTTTATACCTTAAAATATAAACTTGATGTTAAAAATGGACTTAATAAACCCGTGAGTAAAAACGTTTCATGTAGGAACCCTAGATCTTGCTTAAACGGGTTTGAAATGAATAAAGGTGTAAACTTTATTGATAAGTAAGCTAGATCTTGGTCTACAATAGAAAGGAGCATGTTTAAAAGATAAAAGAACACTAAACTATGAGAATGGATGATAAAATATGTAATGATAATGAAAACAAGGGTGTTATTACCACAACAGTGGGTACATTTGAATGAGAAGCAAGTATGCGAATGGAGAGCATTGGATTTAAGGAAAATGGGTTCATGTGAATAGAATATTGAAGCAGACAGAAATTTGTTCGAATAAAGGCTCCATCCGAATGGATAACCCGTTCGAATGAAAGGTTCCATTCGAATGGATAACCCATTCGAATAGAGGTTACATTCGAATGGATAACCCATTCGAATGAAAGGTTCCATTCGAATGGATAATCCATTCGAATAATGTGGAGATCCCATTCGAATGAAATATTAAATCGATCTGAAGGCTCATTCGAATCAAAACTGGTCATTCGAATAAACAGACCATTCGAATAGAATTTGACATTCGATTAGATCAGTCCAGACTTAGAAATTTCTAAAGAATTTTTAGTAAAGAACAATTAATGAAAATAATATTTTTTTCCAAGCTGACATGGCAGCTCGACCTCAGCCAGGGGTTCTTCCCCTTGGACCCTGATAGGGGCTGCCGCCCGTAGACCCCGCTGTCAGGGGCGACACCCCCCGGACCCCCGTAGCTAGGGATTACAATAACTTAGAAGTATGATATGGTTAAAAATAGTTAATTGATACTTGTAATTATTATACAGTTAGCCGTGCACATCTAAAGAGGGATATTACTATAAACTTAGAAAGAAATATGATCCAGGTGAGTTTCTATCCTCATTTCTTATTATGTTTTCGGGGATGTGTGCATACTCAATGTAATTAGTTAATACACTCACCTTAGGTGGTAAGTGTATGATATGTGTTAATATGATATATGAAGTATGAATGATGTATGTATGCTAATGAAAAGATTGAAAGTATGTATTAAAGTTATAATTATAAAGATAAAGAAAGGTAAGGTATGGTTGTATGGTAGAAAAGAGAACCGAACCGTAATAATATTCGAGGCAAGAGGGAACCGGACCCTAATAATATTCGAGGCAAGAGGGAACCGGACCCTAATAATACTCGAGGAAGGTAGGGCAAAGTTCTTTTTAAAACGTATATGTATGTATAAGAAGAAAGAAAGTATGAAAGTACAATGTATGAATGAAAGTATGTATGTATGTTGGGTCCATATTTTGGTGGTTTGTACTTAGTTCTAGTTAATTGGTTTTGGTTGTATATGTTATATGTAAACCGAAATCCATAAAGGATTTCGGTGGGCTTTGGGCTCTACTTGGGCTTGGATGTTAGCTTCCCTATATATAGAGAATATGTGTATAGGGTTTAGAGTTGTTCACATTAAGAGAAGTTGAACACTTTGAGAGCCACCATATAGAGAGCATATACCGAATTTGTGTAATCTCATGTACCAGACGGTTTAATAATATAATCTTGTGCATTTGGAGTATTACATCGTGTTCATCATATTCATATTGTTCGTATTATTGTTCTCGAATCACCACGGTGTTTGGATTCCGCACAAACATCGTGTTCGTGTTGATATCATATTGTAGTGATCCAGATTCGGGACTTACAATTGGTATCAGAGCCTTGGAAGAATTCAGGCTCGTTATTGTGATATCAACGAATTCAAGATCTTGATTTTGGGTGGTTGTGTTCTTTTTTCCGGCGAGTGGGTTATCGGAGAAGAAGAGAAATTAATTTTGGTGGAAGATTGATTTTACTTTGGAAACAAATCAAATCTCAGAAATTTCGGGAGTTTGTTTCAGTTGAAATCTTTCTAGTTTTCGGCCAAGATTAAGATCGCTGAACAAGAAATCATAGTTCTCGGCCAGAATAAGAGTTTTCGGCCAAAAATCTTTGATCGTTCTCGGCAGATTTTAAGAGTTTTCGGCCAGATTAAAGCGTTTTCGGTCAACAACTATAGTCTTCGGTCAACACTTGTGGTTCTCGGTCAACTTTGTTGGTTTTCGATCATCTTGGGTTTTCGGTCAACCCCTGTTTTCGGCCAAAATAGAAGCTGATAAAATAATCATAGTTTTCGGTCAATTTCAAAGGTTCTCGGTCAAAGTTGTTCTCGGCCAAAGAAGTTCTCGGTCAGCATTATACTAGTTCTCGGTCAAAGGGATTCTCGGTCAAAAAAAAATTTCGGTCAATTTCAAAGGTTCTCGGTCAAAGGGGGTTGGTGGGAAAAATTTTCTTAAACGAAATTTTTCCAGAATATTCCTAATAAGTAAAAACTCATTTTTGAAAATTTTGGCGAAAACAATTTTTTTCGGGTGATTTTCGTCGAAATTTTGGCGGGAAATTCGAAAATTTTGTCTTGAACGAAAATTTTCCTGGACGCCTCTTTTGAGCGGGACATCTTTCTTGAGAATTTTGGAGATCATATTTTTTTCGAGAAATTTTGGCGGGAAAATCAGTTTAATCTCTTTAATTACTCAGCGGATTCTCCACAATTCATCTCAATGTTTGGAAGTACTCTTAATCAGTCTGCTCCCTCACAAGAAGTATATCAAAATCCATCTGAGATAAGTTTTAAACCATGTTCTTTAAATTGTGGTGAGAAAATAGAAATGTATAAACTTTATAATAACAGTCTAAGTAGAGATATAGAAAGAATAAAATCAGAGAGTTTAAAACTTAAGAAAAATGAAAAGGGATTTTTAGACAAAATTGAATCTCTTAACAAGGATATTAAGAAACTTAAGTCTGATTTTAGCATAAAGAGCTGTCACCATCGTGATGCCAAACAAGAAATTGCTGAGTTAACTGCAAAACTGTAAGCCTCCAAGTTAGAGATCTTGAATCTAACTAGTAAGTTTGAAAAGGTTGAACTTGATTTTAAAAAATTCGATGGTTCTAGTAAAGTAGTTAACTCAATGATTGAAAACCAATTGTGGTGGAAGGAAAATGAAGGTGAGGGAATAGGATACAGTCAAGGTCCCCCACCCTACAACCACAATTATGTCCCTACCCTTGTCACCAAAGAACAGGAGAAAAAGATAAAGGACATGAAGTACGGTAAACAGGTTCAATCTCAAACTGTTGGATCAGGATCCCTAGAGGAAATCAAGCCTGATTTTAAATGTGTGAACAATTTTGATGCTTCTACTTCATGTGCAGATATAGTAACCGATGTTGCTTCTGATAGTAAAGGGGTTCAGGCTAATGAAAATGAATCTCATTCTAACGTGTCATCAAACTCAGATGACACCACAACTCAAAATTGTACTAATAATAATACACAGAGTTATGGCAACAAAGAGAAGGCACGTAAGAAATCAGCACAACAAGGACAGTCTCGTCTTCATAGATCCTCCGGATGTCCATGTGTTGATAAATCATCGACTGCTACTTATATTAAGAGGAAAACATGTTACCACTGTGGTACGCCAGGACATATAGCCAGAATTTGTGTTCATCGTCTATATGTTCCATACTACACGCAAAATCAGAAGGCTGTGCCAAGGGGCAAGAAGAATGGAAAAAGTTTTCATAAGAAGGAATTCCAACATGAGGCTAGTACGTACGTTGACATTAGAAGAAGGATGAAGGCGTGTTTCGTTTGCGGGAATGACGGGCATTTGGCAAAGGAGTGTCACTACCGTGCTGTTAATAGACAAGCTCCTCAGGTGAAAGGTAATAGGTTTCAACCGAATCCAGTGGTTAAACAAAATGCTTATTTTAGAAAACCACGAGTATCTGTACAACGGGTCACAGATACTCAAGGATTCAAAGCTAATATGACAGGTTCGCACTCAAATGATTTAGAAACTGTTAAAAGAAAAATAAATTTTCAGAAATCAAAGAGTGTTGAGAGTTCAAAGAATTCGAATTCGAATTGCTCCACTCCAAAGTCTGTTCTTTAAAATTTCACTAAACCAAGACAGACTTGAAAACTTAAAACTCAGCAAACAGAATCTGTAATGACAAATGATTCTGTTAAAGATGGGAAAGATATGAGTTGGCAAGACGTCACATATGTTGATGCTCAAGGGAACCCCAAGACATTTATGACTTGGGTTCCTATGTCCAACTAATCCCGCTATGCGTGTAGGAACAACCTCAACTTCATTGTTTATTAAATGGGTTGTTCCAGGCACATGACAGGGCAAATATCCATTGTTTTTAAATCTTTAAACCATGAAATGGATTATTTGTTGCCTGGACGGGATTTTGGAGTGATAGAACGTTTTTAATCTGCTCTCTAAGTGTGTAGGAACAAATCAAGGAAGACATTGCATATTAAAAGGCTTGTTCCAAACATTCAACTCGCAAGGATGCAGAATCTCAAAACAAGCTTATTCCTAGAGGGAGATTCTTATAAATGAAAAATGATGTCTTGAAGATAAAAGGTAACTGTATCACTTTGGTATGAAATATTGATCAATCAAAAAGATTTTAAAATTTTAAAATTTTATAAAAAAAATACAAAAATATGTTCACGTATATAGTTTTTCAAGTATAGTTTTTATTTTGTTTTATTTAAAAATTGAGAAAATAACTTGAACGTGCATGAGAAATGATACTACATCAGTTGGTTGACTATCACACTTCTTCATAAAAGTTTTTATTAAATACTACGTTTCGACGATTGAGTCTTTTTGAGGTTAAATTTATACATAAAAGTTTTCTTTCTGTCAAAATTTTTGCACAAATTTAGGGGGAGAAAATTAAAAAAATTCAAAAAGAGTGTGCGTGCGTTCTTATAAAAAAAAAATATAATAAATGTCTTTCAAACTTCACTCTCGCTTAAAGTTATGTCGGCTGCTCAAGTTTGAAGAACATATATTTGTATATGTTTGGACCGGTGATCTACTTGTAAATTCACATGATAACCATTTATCTAAAGACTGAAAGCATCTGGGGCGATTGTGATGTGTTTTTGTGTTTTGAATTCCTTCACTTAAAATTATGTCGGTAATTCCAAGTTTGAGGGAACGTATTCTCATATGTGTTTGGTCCTGTTAACCACTAGTGGTCATACGGGATAGCCATTTACGTAAAAAATGAAGAGTGACCGGGGTGACTGAGTTCTTAACATGTGTGTCTTCTGTAACTTTCTGGGAAGTGATATTATTATTCAGTTAACAGCTTTTTGGAAGCTTCAAAATATTTTCAAATGAAAATTGATCCAACCTTTGGAATGTGATAGATAAATTGTTTTTGTGTGCCTAACGGGTGAAGTTATTAAGCTTAAAAGGCTCTAGAACAGTCATTGATATTGTATGGTAGCTTTCCATGATGCGTAAAAATTGAAGTGATATAAACTAAATTTGCTAAACTTAATGTGGAGATTCATTTTGAAGACAGATGCATGTCTCCAGATACATCTCTCCGAATGATAGGCAAAAAAGCAATCACCCAGTCATACACGAGCCCGTTAGTGTCTTGATCACCAAAAATATTGTGCTATTATGTTTATTATTATAAAAAAAGGGAAAAGATGAAAGAAAAAAGGGGGAAAGATGATAAAAATGAAAAAAAAAATAAAAAATATTATGAGTATATATATAATTTGTGCTGTTAAAAACTTGGTATTTCAAAAGCTTAAAGGGTCAAACTAGAACTACGGAGATGGGGGCACACAAGTAAGTCCTGTCATGTCTCGAATGAAAGGCTTGTCAGTTTACTGGCACTAAGTCCAACGTTCAACCTTAAAGCTTAAAAATTATTGTTTGATTATCTATAAAAATCTTTTGATCAAGCACTAGGGGGTTGGAGTCAAATTGAGGTGATTTGGGGAAAGCCAAATACGCTTTGAGAAGAGATAGGAGGCATCACAAGTCCAGAGTGATGTCCATCTAAGCTTTATGCCGAATGAACCTATATCATATCACTAATGCAATGAAAATCATGCTAAGTATGTTATACCTGCTATCAACATGTCTCTTTATGTCATAATAACGTTGAACATGAATCCTTGTGACAGTCCCTTAAACGATATGATTCCATGTTCGGATCTTTTCGTAAAAGGCGGCGTTTTTATCAAAACTGAAATTTGATCCCTAATTTTGCTAAGTTACAAGAATACCGAGTGATTAAATTTGTTTTATTTGTTGTTTTTAGTTTTATTTTAGTTCTTTTATTTTATTTTTACTTCTTGATTACTCTTGTCGAAACAAATGTGTTAAGAAATCTTTTTAAAATATGTCTTCATCTAATGAAATATGATATCGGTTAATGTGTTATAGTTGTTTTAGCTTGTATGATCTCATTTCAAGTCTTCTCAAGAAAATCATAAAAATTAGAAAAACATAAAAATTACAAAAATATGTCTGTCTTATTTTGTTTATTTAATTGTTTTCAAAAATATTTTAGTTGATCTTTCTATCGAAGTTGATTGTTCTTTCAAGACTGATTTCTTGCAACGAAAGCATATGAAGTATCTGAGATTCAAATTGAATGATGCTGTCAAAAAGGGGGAGATGGTAGAGTATCGGATGCAGATGCTGAAGTTGCTAATCATTGAAGTTGCTGCTTATGTTCTAGTAAAGATTCTGAAGATCTTGAAAGCATCAGTCTAAGGGCAATATTGTTGGGTTTTAAATTGGTTAGACTGACGCATATCAAAAGGCCATGACATGATCAAGACTAAAGTGAAATAAACAAAGACGAGGTGAAGAACTGCATTGGTGTAATACCGAAATCCCTATGGATTTCGGTTAGGCTAGTCTGAAGTGAAATAAACAAGAACGAAGATACAAACCAAGGGGGAGATTGTTGGGTCCATATTTTGGTGGTTTGTACTTAGTTCTAGTTAATTGTTTTTGGTTGTATATGTTATATGTAAACCGAAATCCATAAAGGATTTCGGTGGGCTTTGGGCTCTACTTGGGCTTGGATGTTAGCTTCCCTATATATAGAGAATATGTGTATAGGATTTAGGGTTGTTCACATTAAGAGAAGTTGAACACTTTGAGAGCCACCATATAGAGAGCATATACCGAATTTGTGTAATCTCATGTACCAGACGGTTTAATAATATAATCGTGTGCATTTGGAGTTTACATCGTGTTCATCATATTCATATTGTTCGTATTATTGTTCTTGAATCACCACGGTGTTTGGATTCCGCACAAACATCGTGTTCGTGTTGATATCATATTGTAGTGATCCAGATTCGGGACTTACAATGTATGTACGAATGAAGTATAAGGAAAGTAATATGTGTCTTCGGATACGTAAAGGTAAGCATGAGAATGTATTGTATATTGTCTGATTAACTAGAACTCACTCAGCGTAGCTGACTTTTAGTATGCATGCAGGTGAGTAGGATGAGGCAGCTAGCTTAAGGAGAACACATGGCAGAAGAATAAGTAGCTGACATCCGAAAACTTATGATGTACTTATGAATGATTTTTCATTATGAAAGACAAAAGATGTTTATTTAAGACAAGTTTTTGAAATGATATGAAATGTCTATTGAAATTTATTATTCCGCGAAAGTTAATTAACTCTGATATTTAGAACTGTGTTTATGAGTAAATCCAACGCCAACGTAGGGCACCGGGATCGGGGCCTTACAATTTGAAAGTCATTTTTAATAGGCATACAAAATGTTGCAAAATCTTTATGCCTAGTAATACAAAGTGTGAATATATATGTATATATATGTAAGAGACATGTGAATATAATAATAATAAATGGAAAAGGAAGAAAGGGCGATAAACAGTTGTCGTCCCCTCCAAATTCGCCCAAAATTCGCCGAGGGGGCGGTGTTGTAGCCCCCTTGTCGCCCCAAAACCCTCAAATTTGTAGCTCCACTACGGGTAGCCAGTGGCGGAACCAGAACTTTTAATTTAGGGGGTCAGTAATATAAATTTTTAACTTTCGTCAAAGTACATTATTCATTTTTTATTTTTATTTTACCATATTTATTCATTGTAATTTACAAAGCTAAACACTTTGGTTAGAGGTCTTTCGACATGCACCGTCTTCTTACTACCGCTCAAGTATAATCATTAATTGGTTTTCATAAGGTCGGGTAACGTGTAATATCATCTCGATTTTCTTTTTGTAGTATTTTCATTAGAATATTATAAATGGATGAATTCTTGACACTTGATTTGGGTTACTTACCAATATATCTTTTTAAACATGCATTTTTACATCTAAAAATAATAGAAAATTACAACAAAAAAATCTTAAAACCTATAATATAATTGTATCTAGAAATATATAATTAAATATAATAAAAAATATGTTCACAATTGAAATCACAATTATTGATAAATAACTTAATATTCGGTTCACAATTGAAATCACAGTTATTGATAAATAACTTAATAATCCAAAAAACAAAAGTGAAGTATAGAAACTTACATTATAATGGTTGTAGAAAGGTCTATAAATTTTTCATGAGTTTTTGTTAGACTTGAGAGGGACCTTTTTTTAGTGTTGAGAACTAAGATTGAAGGCGGCAACTATTTTTGTAGAAATATTAAACAGTATTCAATTAATAAAATTTTAGATTTTAATTTTGGGCCAGGCTCGTTTTTTTCTTTTTTTCTCAAAAAGCCCATATTTTAAGTGTTTAACCTAATACTCATGATAATAAAACTTCAATATAATAATAATGTTGTCTTCTCTTTCTTCTGAACAGCTTTAGAAACTTAACTTGCACAGCCCATCAGCGGTCGGAAAACTTCTCTAAATTAATTTTATTTTTTTTCTTTTAACTTTGATGCCTCAAAGAGGCTTATCAAGAGGGTCCAACTATAACAAAGGTTTTTGGCAATGAACTTCTGTAACCTTGGAATTGGGTCGGGGAGGGTTAGCTGACCCCCCTGACTCTCCCGTAATTCCGCCCCTGCGGGTAGCCTAAAAAGCATGTGTGAAACTGACTATTAATACAACTCTAATTCCATAAATAACTTCTGCAAGCACATTCCAACATCCACAAAATTTTGTGGTTTTAATTCGTACATCTATATCATCAAAGCCGAATCTGTAAATGTCACTATTTTATCCATAAATTTTGTCAACACATTCAAACATTATCAAAATTGTGTTTTGTTGGTACATCATGATCATTAATGTCAAGATTTACTAATAAGAGGCATGTGACGAGTGGAGCTATTAGCTCATCTTGATCATTGGTTTGTATCTTGACATGAAATTAGTAAGCAACAATGGTTTCGTTAAAGGTTGCTTTGATGACAACACATCCAAAATATTAAGGTACTCCGGTTTAGGTGTGTGACCTTAAAATTCATAGTAATACAAAGTGTGAATAAACCTCATTTTAGCAAACACTAATGGTCAAAAATTCCAATTTAATAAACTTTCACACCACAATCTATGACGAAACATGCCGGGACGCGACATAATTTGTATCATAGCTCAAAGACACTCAAATATCTAAATTTATTTATTCAAAACAATCGTACACAAATAATTCAAATGAATAATGAATTAATACAACGTTAACTTTTATAATTTTAGCCTAAAGTCCAAACTAATTCTTCACTCCAACTAACTTCATATAACAACATGCATCATGTGTAAAAATAATTTGTCAACAACACATGTTGAGCGAGTAACCAAAGTTTAGTGTAATAATAATAATAGCGTCGATTAATATAAAAAAGTAACAGTTTCTTTTCGATCATGCCACTAGATTACGGACATGTCTACTCGGACGAATTCGCAACCAATAAACAACATAAAGTAAAAGCAAACAATTGTGTCTTTTCGAACATGCCACTAGATTTTACTCGGACGGCGTATGATAAACTAAGCCGATGAGGATGAGATACCAACCAACCATAAAAGCAGTAAACAAATAATTTATATAGCAGTCAAAAATTAATCGAGCAATATCACAACTTCGCAAATAATGGAATTGGTTGAGTATAATATTATGATAATTTCTAATACGCATAATGCCCCGAAACAAAAATAGGAAAAAGGGGATGTGATTACTCACCTTGAATAAGGTTGGCGGTAACGTGAAGATGGTAACGGTTAAGGCGGACTAGTAAGCTCCACAAGAAGCTTCGACGATATGTCCTAATTTTTTATGGCATAACTAAAATACATATTTTAACGGTATAAACGAATAAAACATGACATGGGTTTATACAGATTTGGGATTTGTAAGACGTTAATTTTATTTGATTTATTGGATTTTAATAATCCCTATTGAATGACATTGACCGATAATCTTTATTCATTTTATCACCACTGGCGGTCTCAAATTTAAAAAGATGGCCCCAATGGTCCTCCACTAAAAAGGACTTAACGGCGTTATACATTTTTCCGATTTCAAATTAATGTTTGTCAGGCATTTGATCGGAATAAGGATACAATAGGATTGATGTAAAACTTAGATCGAAACGGTGATCTAAATGACCTATTTTTGTTTATTATAAATTCAAACAACCATATTGAGCATTGTTTCGTTGTTTAGGAGCATCATTTCGAACTAAGTTTTACATCAATCGAACGTATCCTCCTACCGATCAAAATCCATAAATCATTAGTTTGAAATTCGAAAAAAGTATCACGCTGGTAAGTCCGTTCTAGCTGCAAACCACTGAAGCCCAACTTTTTTTTTAATTTGAGACCGTCAGTGGTGATAAAATGAATACAGATTATTATCGGTTAATACCTTTTAATATGGATAATTAAAATCCAGTAAACTATTTTATTTTATAGTAGAGTAATAAAGTGAGTTAAAATGAAACCAATTTATATATTATTGCAAGTTATTTTACTATGTTTAAACATATATAAAAAAATGCCAACTTAATATTACATATTTATTTATATAGTAACCGAAAATTTGTTTTGAAAGTTTAGCTGTGGTCGGTTTATTAGATGAGTAAAAATATGAAAATATTTATATATTAATGACATGTGTATGTTTTCTCTCTCTCTCTCTCTCTCTCTCTCTATATATATATATATATATATATATAGATATAGATATATATATATATAGAGAGAGAGAGAGATAAATGATTCAATACAATAATCTCTTATCGTACATTACGTATGTGACACCCTCAACCCTAGATTTCAAAAAACACGCGGTGGCAAATTTGTAAATTATTTCAAATCGTTTCCATCCTAATTAACCGCTGTGTCGATTCAACCATCGTCACTATTGCCATTTGCAGACACATACTTCCATTGAATTGAATTGAAATATACCATTTTCAAAAACCTAGTTACAGACGTTCTATATTTTTTTCATATGATGGAATCGATGATCAAATTGACGGTCGATTGATTATTGTTTGATGATTACGAGATTATATGAAGTGATTTCACTGTTCAATTTTATGTTACAAATGTTTATTTCAGATATGAGCTTCTGAACATTTATAGGTTTGTTCAAGTTTTATTTTACTGGACGTTTAAAGGTCTGAATATATAAGCTGAACTTCTAATTTTTTTTTGTTATCCTTGAATGTATAAGCTGAACTTCTAAATTTTTTTTATTAACCTTGAATGTATAAGCTGTACTTCTAAACATTTTTGTTAACCGTGAATGGATAAGCTGAACTTCAAAACTTTTTTTTGTTAACCTTGAATGTATAAGCTGAACTTCAAAACATTTTTGTTAACCTTGAATATAAAAGTTGAACTTCAAAACTTTTTGTACTAAAATTCTAAACTTTTTGTTCTAAACTTCTAAATGTGAAGGTTTAAAGATGTTTATTATTGTTAGAACGTTTAAATGTACACAGTGACGTTTAAACGTAATATTTTGAATCCTAATTAGAGCTCAATTGAGTGTATTATTTATTCAATTTCATAATCGTTTTAATGAACTAAATCCTACACATCAAATCAATTAATTAAATCATCAATTTGAACATTTCACTTTCAATTTGTCAAAAACAACCCGTTTGTTCAATGATGGTAAATCTTTTCCATGTTCGTTGCATAAGTTTTTTCACTTTTTGTACTATCATAGCCATGTTCCACTTGAGATCCAATAACTCTAAGTCGTCAGGACTCAGGATCAATCTGATCATAATCTTCATCAGTCAACTCACTTGTAGCAATCTTGCTACCAACCAAATTTTCATAAGAAGTCATAAATGCACAAAGAAAAGCAAATTTTTGTCCATCGTCCTTCATGTTTACAGTTGGTGGAGCAGTGAAAACATTTGAAGTCGGTCCACTAGGTATGTCATTAATCCCAAAAGCCATGAAACATACATTCGGATCACTGTAGGAAGATGATCTCTCTTGTGTAGTTTGAGTAAGAAATGCATTAATTGGAGCGGCAGTAATACTCAAAGGCAAGCAACCTCCATATAATTTCGGGTCTTGAGTTTCTTTCGATGACTTTTGACATTTTAAATCATACTCTCTATCATCAATCTTTTGCATAAACTACATTGTAGTAAGATCATCATTTTTAAAGAAACTATTTTCTATAAGTACCATGAGAAATGTTGAATAGGAGCTTGGAAGAGCATTCTTCACAGTGTCAATTTTATCAACCTCACTTGGTTCCATTTTTAACTTATTCATCTCAGTAATAAGATGATTGAATGTTGTGAGCATTTCTTCTACGGTCTCTCCTTTCAATAAGTTAAAGTTTTGAAATTGAAACTTTAACATCACTTTTTTACTTTCCTTAGTATTACCCATACTTCTTATCTTGATATGTTAAAACAAAGATGCACAAATTTTAAAACTTCCCACTTGATGGAAAATATTGTCAGGTTATATCGTAGTTAAAGTGGAATATGCCTTACTTTCAATCTCTAGATCTTTCTTTTCTTATTGAGAGTATTGGGAGAAAGCTTTTGGTGTAAATCTCGTAGTTTCACTACCAAGCATAGGAACAGTGTATACATCATCAAGACATCGTGAACAATCAAGGTGTACAGACCATAAATGTGCTCTAAACGTGGTCTCATTTAGCAAAATCACTAAATTTCAGCATCGAGATGTAACATTTGATGCATCAACACATTCTGTGAAGCCAGTGCGTAATAACCAACCATCTTAAAAGTTTAAATTTAAAAAAATTGAAACTTAAGAGATTAAAATGAAAATTCTATAACGAATGGGAGGAATAATGAGTATGATTGTTGGCGAATGATGTGTAGTGACGAATGGTTGACGAATGAATGTTGATTAGATGATGAATGAGTGGGGACGAATAAACTTTCAATAACGAATCAGCTACAGTAACGAATGAGTTTGTTATTTTGTTGTAACAAACTTAACACGTGGCAAGAATCGGTTATACTTTAATAGCGAATGAACATTACACATGTAACGAATGATCATATGCATCTTCAAACTGATTTCTAGATCAGGAAACTTTCTAGATTCAAATACAAAAATGAACAATCACAAACTCATGGATTATTCACTCAATATTCATTCAATTTTCACAATCTATAACTCAAACGACTAGTAATTATTCCGCGGACAAAATCAAACCAATCTAATTACCAAATTAAACCAGCCAAAAATCCAACTGATCACCAAACAGATTCCCTTGTTCCGTTTGACACCCAAATTTAACACAAATTCATTCCAAACAGATACAATTAGCTAATTCAATCACTACGACCTCACAAATCCAAATACGAACCCAATTATAATCAATTCAACATCAAATCATCATTTCACCATGCGAATGAAAACTGATGAACAGCTTATCGGATCTATAATTATAAAATTAAACTATAGATAATTAATCAATTCATGAATAATACCTTAATGATAAACACAATCTAACCCTGGTATTTCTCAGATGCCACATTAGAACACTATAGAGCTTCAATTGATCAAATACGTCATAACAATTGAATACCAGATCTAGTTATGTGATATGTGTTTATATATATTAGAGTGGATCTGATTAATATTAACGGAGTGCTTGAGAGAACAATTGAGCAGAGTAACGACACATGGAAATTAACTTTAAAAATACTTAAATTAAGCTTTGGCTGAACATCATATATAGAAAATGAATGCCATTCGTGACACAACAGCCTTCATTCGTCTTCAGTACATAAATAACAAAAATGGTATAGCGAATGACTCATTAGCTATACCCCATTCGTCAACATTCCATGACGAATGGATACAATAAATAACGACTAAGGTCCATTCGTTAAACATCCTTAACGAATGGACATATACCAATAATTATTAGGGTTCATTCATTAAACATCTTTAACGAATGAACCATAATAATCACGAATGGCCTCATTTGTTAAATATCCTTAACGAATGAGCCATAATATAACGTATGGGACATATAATTACTAAATTTCCCTTTATGTTAAAACAATAATAAATTACATAACGATTACAAAGACTCGAGACAACAAAAACAATGCACTAACAATTTTATTTAATTATTTTATTCATTTAATTTAATTTATTCAATTTTTAAGTTAATTCTTTTAACTTATGTGTTTTGAACGCAAAACAAGTTAAGGTATTGCATTTTACTCCGAGTGGTAAGATTTTTTAAGGTAAAATTCATCATGACATGAGTGTCGATGCATTACTTAATTCATGAAATTTAAAAAGAGAATTTTCATTTTAAATTGATTATTTAATTGCTATTCGCTATGTGTATTCATAACGAATAGAATCCATTCGCTATCTATACTGATAACGAATGAGGGTCACTCATTCTTCATTGTATAACGAATAAGCTTATTCGTTACCATCATTCGCTTCCGCAACTCTGATAACGTATGACCCCATTCGTCATTAATATTGATAACGAATGAAGAATGAATCTTAGTTGATTGGTTATGAAGCTTAACTTATTGTTCATTCGTTAACGGGGTTAACTAATGGACAAATGAGTATGAACCATTCGATAATTTTGAAATAAAGAATGGGTCCATTTGTTTTTCTGGGATTGCTTGCAAGTCTTATCATATACAATGAACAGGAAGTGAACTAATCGGCTCATTCGTTCACCTCGATAACAGCAAAAACAAAGCAACCTCTTGCCAAAATTTTCCAGAAATTTCAACCATCACCAAATCAACTTTTGTTTATTGATTAAGATTCGTAAGGTAACGACGATGCTCACGTGATGATTTTCGTCAAATTTAATGGTCATTTACCTGGTTAATTTGTCACTTTATTAACTGAAACTAAGTAATGAACCAAAATCGAATTTTAATCAATGTTTAATCTTAATGTTTGATTGAGAATGGTTAATGGCATGTGTACACACTCTTTGATGTGTGTATTTTATCGATTCATTTTTATACATGGCTTAATTGAAAGTTGAATGCATGTTTGACCGTCTGAGTTCTTATTTAACTTTGATGAACTGAGGTCAAAGTTGATAAGTACTAGTGTTGAATCGTTAATGTATAACGAATAGATGCTCATTCGTGTTTAAATGAACACTTTCGTTAAACACTCATAATGAATAAGTATCATTCGTGTCATAATGTAACGAGTGAATCTTCATTCGTTACACATACTTGACGAATGGACTCATTCACTAATATTTATTCATTAGTTAAGTTAACAATAACGATTCATGCCATTCGTTATAACGAATTACCTCATTCGTCATAACTAATGTGCTAACGAATGACACTTGTAATTATTTCAAACATAATTCAATTTATATAAGTATACGTTGAAATTTTGTTTTTAAGTAAATATCTGTTTTACTGATCTTCGGGTTTGTGTATTTATAGCAATGGCCGATGAGATGATTCAAGATTCTCTTGTTGTCGATCCATAACCTGCTGCTCAAGAACAACCTCTTATACAGCAACAACAAGCCCCAACTGCTCCTATGTTGTCGTTCGATAAGAAGCACAATATTTGTGCATTCGTGCAGGACAATTTTGCCAATCAGGACATCTTTGGAGATGTTATCACATTTTTACGCCGATCCAGGATTCACTATGTTATAACTACTTATGTAACTGTCCATTTTAGTGCAATCCTTCCATTTGGGAATTCGGCAAGATATGTGGAGTCTGGGAATCATATTGTCGCTGAAATCAACAAGACGATGATCACAATCACTCTCGGTGTGATACGTCGAGTGCTACGATTTGCTGACAACATGGACATTCTATGTGAATTCAATAAAACGTTGATTCATGGATTATTTCAGCGCTTGTTTTATTCAAGATACCTTGGTCGTTCATAATACAACGAGGCGTACCTGTGTGCTCCGTACAAGTACTTACTACATGTCTTGATACATTGCCTTGGGGGACGAAAGGGTGGCATTGACCAATGTCGGATTATGCTTCAATCCGCATTTGTTGCTGTTATATTGAAAAAATCATTCAATTTCTCCGAGCTCATCTTTTACCATCTGAAGGAGAATCGTTTGGGGAAGAATCGTCGGAGCAAGTTCTTAATGTATCCACGCTTTATGCAGTTATTTATTCAGGACTTGATTCCTTATCTGGTGATTGATCAGTCGTTACAAGATGATGTGTTGGAATTAGAATACATGACGGCTGATACAATGAAGAAAATGAAGACGTATCGTGGTAAAGCACCAGAAGACCGTCCGAGAACCAAGTGTTTGACTGGTCACTTGGTGAATCTGGATTATGTATGTCCTTCTGATGATCGTTGGATCCATGATGACTCGGATTCTGAACGTTAAGAGGGACCAAATGGGAACGATGTTGGTAATGATGATGGTGGAGACGGTGGAAACGGGGTGACGAATGACGTGTTGATGTTAAGGCAACCAGCTCACATGCTACTCAACGAAAATGTAAGAGCAAGGAAAAATTACAAGATCAGTCGCCCAAGCGTCGGATTACTCATGGTTCGGGTGTTGAGATAGGTCCACAAGTGCCTAGGTCGTCTGTGCAACAACGGCCGGTGGTGTCGCTTACTGTTAGCACCCCGGCACTTACTCTGGCGACGACTGTTTCATCCGATCCAAGGCTTGGCTACATCAACGGTGATATCTCCTACTCTTACGATGATGACAATACAACCTTTAGCTTTATCATTTATGAGAATCAGCCATCCATAAGGTCCAGTGCAGCTAGTGCCATCTTCATTTCATGCTTTGCCACCTATATATCAGATGGATATTCTTCTCAGTTTGATTCATTTATATGAGGATCAAATGGCAGCTGATCGTCAATTTCAAGAACAAATGATGGCGAATCAACATCGTCTGATGGGTTATGTCTCATTCTATCAGAAGGAGACAAAGGAGCTGCGTGAGATTGTTGTGGCTCAGGGGGTGAAGATACAGGAACATGAGAAGATCATTCTTCAGCTGACATGTAAAGATGATGCGTTGAAAACACTGAAGAATGATGACACTGATAAATATCCTGATATTGCTGGTGCTATTGGAAGTGAACCAAAACAAGCTCACGGCTCAGCAAGTACAGGTACTAGCAGTAGTGGTGGTGATGGCAATGATTGGCAGATAGTCGTTTATCAAGATACGACTAATGTTAAGCTTATCGAGTTGATCAAAGCCAACACCGTTTTGTTTATGGATTATGACAATGGGGTGGTGATAAGTACCACCAACGCTGACAAGATCGAGGAGGGTTATTTTGTTGATCATGTCCTGTCTTGTGATCAAATATCTTTATTGTTGGGTTGAACGATGAAGAGATGGATGCATTGGAGGTTGATTAGGATGTGGAGGTTGTGAATGATGAAGAAGTTTTGCTTGACACGAGTATACCACACGGGAATACGTCGTATATTTATAAAGATGAGGAGATCGAGATCGAAGATGTCACGGCGGAGGAGTACCCTGATTTGTATACACAATCAAATGTTAATCAGGGTATTCCATCATTTTTAGAAGATTGTGATATTAAAGCTACCAAGGATCATCTTGAGAAGACAACGGAGAGGAACGAGAAAGTATCGTAAATGGGATCAGGCTCGTTGGATCTTGATGCTCAGGGCTGGTTTGGAGATCACAACAAGACCCTGACTTCGAAGATCATTGAAGCCTATCGATACGTTGATCAAGAAAACAAGCTGGATGTCAGTGCACGTGCCAAAGCAAATCAGAAGACTACAATCAAAGCCATACAAACAGTCAAAGGTGACATCGTTTCTTGGTTATACGATTTGGAATTAAGGGTTTGTATCATTAAGTGGGAGAACGGCGTCCAATATTTTCAATATATTACTAACGTTCTCTCACTTATGAGGTGGGACGTGCGGACGCTCGCCAATCGTCCTTTCATCAACCGTGGTGGAAATCAATTAGCAGGATGCTTCCACCAACATCTGCTCTTTGAGGTCAATTACGGGTTTAAATTTTTTAAACCGCAGG
Source organism: Bidens hawaiensis (assembly GCF_021521415.1). Taxonomy (NCBI): domain Eukaryota; kingdom Viridiplantae; phylum Streptophyta; class Magnoliopsida; order Asterales; family Asteraceae; genus Bidens; species Bidens hawaiensis. The sequence goes on from NW_027494604.1 coordinate 330,652, forward strand.
TGCCAACCAGGAAATATATTTATGAGATTGATCCTAAACTAGTTGGAGTAAGGTTGTTCTTAAAGTAAAGCCGGTCAGAACTATGAAACGTGTACCAGTGAAGACTTTTCCGCAAGATCTTCATCTATCGTTCAATCGGTGGTACTACGATAAAGAACAAGTGAGGCGTCATTGTGTTGGGCAAAGGGCTGGAGACTAAATTTATTTGAGTCATAGACCCAATGTGGCTCGTTAATTTATTTATGAGAGACAGACAGCGATGTTTTGTTCGAGAACAATAATTTGTTTGCAAGACGTGAAGACTATGATCGAGCTATGCAATTCCAACGCGTTGTACGTGTGTGTGTCATGCGTTCGGGATTCATAGTTTTCGTGATTGGAAGACCAAGAGGTTTAAATAAAGTATATACAAAGTTCTCAAGACGAGGGGGTGTTTGTTAGTGAACGGTTTTGTCATCTCGAGTCTTTGTAATCGTTTGTAATTTATTATTATCTAAATGTAAGGGCATTTTAGTAATTTATAAGTCCCATTCATTAAGTTTATGGCTCATTCGTTAAGGATGTTTAACGAATGGAAATTATTTGTTATGTATTGTATCCATTCGTCATGGAATGTTGACGAATGGGGTATAGAGAATGAGTCATTCGCAATACCATTTTGGTTATTTATGTAATGAAGATGAATGAAGGCCATTCGTTACAGAATGTGTAACGAATGGCATTCATCTTCTATAAATAGGCTATTCAACCTCAGATTAATTTAAGTGTTTTTAATAGTACTTCTCCCTTGCTGTTACTCTGTCCGATTATCCACTCAAATCTTCGTTAATCTATTAATCACATACGTATATTATATAACTAGATCCTTTGATTGATCGAGATGAACGATTCAATCAACTGAAGCTCTCTTGTGTTTTCAACACGGACCCTAATAATATCCGAGGATGACGGGCACCGGACCCTAATAATATCCGAGGATGACGGGCACCGGACCCTAATAATATCCGAGGATGACGGGCACCGGACCCTAATAATATCCAAGGATGACGGGCACCGGACCCTAATAATATCCGAGGATGAAGGGCACCGAACCCTAACAATATCCGAGATATGTAGGGAGAAATACTCCTTATAATGTAAGAATAGTTATGCATGTACTACATAAATTAAAGAAAGAAAGTATGAAAGAACAAATGTATGCACGTATGGAAGAAAGATAAACAGCTTAAGTATGTAATATGTACCTTCAGGTACGTGTGTGTGTGTGTGTGTGTATGTGTGTGTGTGTGTGTGCGTGTGTGTGAGTGTGTGAATGTAAAGTATGTTGCTTGATTAAACTTACTCATCGCAGTTGACTTTTAGTATGCACGCAGATGAATAGGCTAAGGCAGCTAGCTTGAATGAAGACACATGACATTGGACTAAAGAGGCTGGCATCTTGAGAATAATTTTACGATGTTTTAAAATAACTTTATATTTTGTTTTAATACAAGAGTTTGTTTGATATGAAAACATTTGAATGATTATGTAATATTTGGTTGAAGTTTTATATTCCGCAAAAAGTTTTAATTCACTTTGTTATTTGGAACTGTGTTTATAAGTAAATCCAATGTCCAAGTACGGCACGGGACTGGGGCCTTACACAAAATAAAAACTTTACATAAATATCTTCATCATATAAACCACTCCCCAATATGTAGAGCCTTATACGCAGTTCAAGCTTGCTTCAATCGACTACAATATCGACATGCTTATTAAAAGTCAGCTTCACACTAAGTTCTAGCTTACGTAAATATTAGGTTATTCATTATCCACCGCTACAAAAACGCCTATTAACACAGGTAATCAAACTTTTTTACAACGTTATGAAGATCAACCGGTGTATAAGATGTAATCCACCATTTTAAAAAAGAACAATTTTCTAAACCCATTGTAAATAGGAAGAAACTTGTGTTGTTTATTGAACTTATTGAAAACTTGTGTGGTTTATTGATAACCATCGTTGTTTAAAATGTTGAGGTTTCCTCCACAACTGAATACCACTGTAAATAGAAAGAAAATTAGCGTTGTTTATTGCACTTTTTTTAAAGTAGTGTTGTTTATTTAAAAATAGCGTTGTTTATCGAACTTATTGTAAAGTAGTGTTATTTATTGAAAGCTAGTGTTGTTTAAAGTTTTGAGGTTAGCGTTGTTTATTAAAAACTAGAGTTGTTTAAGATTTTGAGGTTCCCTCCCAAGTCCCACCAATGTATAGTGCTTTCATTTCCCTCATTTGAAAATTTTCATAAAAATTATCCTCCCTCTTTAACCTCTAAATAGGGCTTTTTAAATACTCTCACCCTCTCTCAATCCACTCTTCAACTTACATCTGCGTTTTTCGGAATTTGTTTAAAATCAGGTTTACTTCATTGATTGTGTTTATATTTTTAGTTAGGGTTTATGAGGCTTGATTTTTTTTATCTTAAAGCTTGTCTCAGTTTACCTTACGTAATTTTAGTAAGTATTTGTTTATTGACAGAATTACAAAGATTGTCCTTTATGTTTGTACTCAATTTTAGTGGTTGTCCTTTATCTTCAAAATTGACAAAGTTTGTACTTTACATTTCTAAATGTTACACCATTTTTCCTTTAGCCCTAACTTAGTTAATTTTTCTCGTTAAGTAAGGTCATGTGTCTTGCACATGAGGGAAAATTGGTTCTTTTACCCTTTTATTTTAAAATTTAAAACAAAAATAAATATGCATCTCTATTACTCTATCTCTCTCTAAGTCTCTCTCTCTCTCTCCTAAACTCCCTTCCTCTCTCTCTTCTTTTTTCCTCTACTCTATCGTTCTCTCTACACCACAAAATCATCAAAAGACCGTCACCACCACAGTACACCCAAGTTGTATGATTGATAAAGCTATAGCAAATTACAAACCCTAAATATGCACAAGGGGAGACAAAAATCAAATTAAAGGCCACATACCTCGATTTACAAACCGAAACCTTGGAAATTGTATCACTAACCAAATTGATGTAGCAGGTTGAATATTTGTAACAATTACCAAGAGATGAGCATGGAAGAGGAAGGAATTCTTATCAAGTGATGAAATTAAGCAAGAATTTAGAATGTATGGTGGGGGAGATTAAGATGGGGCAAATTTGAAATTTAACATATGATTTGGGAATTAAACATATTCAAAGGTGAAGGATGATTCCGGAATGATGAGAGTTTTTGTGTGTGTTATGGACGCAAGGTTGATGGAAATGAGGGTTTTAGGGTTTTTTGGAGGTTTAAGGGGTTTATATGCCCTTAAGCCAATGGACCTAAGGCTCATTACATTCCCTTATTCCATCTTTAATTGACCAAGCCCACACTCTATTATTTTTATCTTAAATAACTAAATAATAACACACTATTAAATAAACAAAATTCCTTTATTTATTATTATCAAAAGTAGAACGTTACAAGTCTACCCTCCTTAAAAGAGGTTTCGTCCCCGAAATCTAACTAGTACTTAAACAAATCAGGGTAAAACTTGTGCATCTCTTCTTCAACTTCCCAAGTGGCATCCGATCCTTTACGATGCTTCCATATTGCTTTCACCAAAGGAATAACTTTATGACGAAGTTGTTTTTCCTTGCGGTCGACTATCTCCATAGTCTGTTCAATGTAGTTCAACTGTTCATCAACCTCGATGTCTACCAATCGAACATGAGATATTTCGCCAACGAGACATTTTCTCAAATGAGAAACGTGAAAGGTAGAATGAATTCCTTCTAACTCTTCAGGCAAATCTAGTTTGTAAGCCACTTAGCCAACACGAAATATAATTCTAAACGGTCCATTGTACCTTGGACTCAACTTTTCTCTCTTTCTGAAATGAATAATTCCATTCCAAGAAGAGACCTTAAGCATCACACTATCACCAACGTTGAACTCAATCGGTCGCACCCTCTTATCGACATATGACTTTTGTCGGCCTTGAGCAGCTTTAATTCTTGCTTTGATTTGAAAAAACATTGAAGAGATTTCTTGCACAATTTCTAAACTTCTAATCTCTTTCTGACCAATCTCCCCCCAATATACCGGAGTTCTACAACGTCTACCGTATAGCATCTCGAACGGTGGCATGCCAATACTCTAGCGGTAGCTGTTGTTATAAAAGAATTCTACAAGATGCAGATGATCATCCCAACTTTCTCCAAAGTCCAAAACATAAGCACGTAGCATATCCTCGAGGTTTTGTATAGTCCTTTCAGACTACCCATCTGTTTGAGGGTGATACGCCATACTGATGTTCAGTCTTGTTCCCATAGCTTCATGGAAATTTTTCCAGAATCTCAAAGTAAAGCGAGTATCTCTATCAGACACAATCGATAATGACACTCCATGTTTAGCCACAACCTATTTTATGAATACATTTGCTAAAGTTTCTGACGAGATGGCCTCTCGTATAGATAGAAAGTGATAACTTTTCATTAAACGGTCCACTATAACCCAAATGGTATCATGATGTTTAGCTGTACGTGGTAGCTTAGTTATGAAATATATGGTGATGTGTTCCCATTTATATTCTGGTACCTATAATGGCTGCATCTTTCCATACAGTTTCCGGTGTTCTGCTTTGACTTGCAAGCAAGTTAAGCACTTACTGACATAATCTACTACATCATTCTTCATACTCGAACACCAGTAGTCTTTCTTCAAATTCAGATACATGTTGGTGGATCCCGGATGAATCGAGTACCTTGACTTATGGGCCTCATCTAGGATTCGACCTCTAAGGTCTCCATGGTGTGAAATCCACATATGATCAAACCTAGTCTTCACACCATGAGTGTTGTCCATTAGCTCGTCTTGCTGCCCGAAGATTATTTCCTTCTTCATTAGCCCTTCATTTATAAGCACCTCAGACTGTACCTTGATGATCGCTCCGAAGAGACCTAAGTTAATGATCAACTTATAAGACTTCATTGTTGCAATGACTTCCTGATTCTTACGGCTTAGTGCGCCGACGACCATATTAGCCTTACCAGGGTAGTATTTAATATCACAGTCATAGTCATTTATCAAAACCATCTCCTCTGTCTCATGTTCAACTATTTCTGCTCGAAGAAGTACTTCAAACTCTTATGATCGGTGCAGATAGTACACTTGGTTCCATATAAGTAATGTCTTTAAATCTTGAGAGCATGCACTACTGCTGCTAGCTCTAAGTCAAGCGTTGGGTAGGTACTCTCATGAACCTTCAACTTTCTGGACACATAAGTTATCACTTTTCCTCGTTTCATTAACACGCAACCTAACCCACATTGTGAAGCGTTAGTACAAACAACCAAATCCCCATCACCATCAGGTAGGGCAAGGATTAGAGCTTTTGTGATTCTTTTCTTCAATTCCTCAAAAGCCTCATCCTGGTACTTACCCCAATTGAATACTAGAGACTTTCGGGTCATACCGGTTTTGGGGCGGCTATCTTGGAGAAGCCTTCAATGAATTTCCTATAATAGCCAGCTAACCCTAAGAAACTTCGTATATCAGTCGGGTTTTGCGGAGTATTTCAATTCATTATCGCCTCAATCTTAGTTGGGTCCACAGTAATCCTTTCGGGATTGATTACGTGACATAGAAACTATACCTCACGCAACCAGAATGCGCACTTCGAAATCCTATCATACAACATCTCTTTCTTCAAAATCTTCAATACTTCTCTTAGATGATCGGCATGGTTAGACTCGCTCTTCGAATAAATCAATATATTGTGAATGAAAACGATAACTGGCTTGTCTAACATCGGCCGACATACCCTATTCATCGTATCCATAAATGTCGTGGGAGCAATCGTTAGACCAAATGACATCATGAGGAACTCGTAGTGTCCATACCGCTTCCGAAACAATGTTTGCCTCTTTAACCTTCAGCTGATGATAGCCTAATCTAAGGTCTATTCGTGAGACCCAACTCGCACATTGTAGTTGATCGAACAAATCATCAATTCGTGATAACGGATATCTATTCTGCACCGTAAGCTTATTCAACTCGCGATAGTCTATACACATTATCATACTTCTATCATTCTTATTAACAAACAACACAGGTGTTCCCCATGGGGAAACACTCGGCCTTATAAAACCTTTGTCGAGGAGATCTTGCAGTTGGGACCTCAACTCTTTCATCCCGGACGGCACCAGGCGATAAGGTGCTTTTGCAACGGGTTGTGCTTCTGGTATTAAGTCTATCTGGAATTCTACCTCTCGCTCTGGTGGCAACCCCAGAAGGTCCTCAGGGAACACTTCTGGGTAGTCGCGCAAAACAGGAAAATTTTTCACTTCTTTCGTCTCGGGCGTAGCTTTGACAACATAAACCAGGTAGGCACCGCACCCTCGCCTTAACAAACCTTCAGCTTTTATCATTGAAATGACATTAAGCCCTGAACTTTCTTTATTACCATAAACCGTCACTGTACTACCATCCAAGGACTTTAACCTTATCAACCTACTCTGACAAACTATTTGAGCCTCAAACTCAGATAGCCAATCCATTCCCAAAACCACATCGACCCCCCCCCCCCCCGGAAGGTAATAACATATGGGGTAACATGGAACTCACGTCCCTCTAACTCTATCTTACAATCTTTAACCATTCTCATTATCCTAACTGAGGTTTCACTAGCGGTTTCTACGGTAAAATTTCATTTTTGCTAACTTAGAAAATGTTGTAGCTACAAAACTTCTATTCGCACCTGAATCAAATAACACATAATTAGAAATACCGTTTACTAGAAACGCACCTGTCACAACATCAGGGATCCACTTGGCCTGCTCTTAAGTCAGCATGTAGGCCCTGGTCCTTGGCCTAGACTGGTCAGCATCCTTCTTTTCGCTTCCTCCGACTTCGACACTTTCCCTCTCCTATGACCCTTCTTACCACACTTGTAACATGTGGTCTCAACATTATATTCATGGGCGTAATACCCCACTTTCCCACACTTATAACAACCATTTGACCCAAGATTACACTCCCCTGCATGAATTTTCCTACACTTATGGCACACATCAGAACCAGTACCCCACTTTCCTTCATGAGCGTGCATTTTCCCGCAAGTCTTACACAGCTTCTTCTCCTACACCTTCTGCTTCTTATCTCTAGAGTTTCACATCTGAGTACCGGATCGCTTAGTAGGAGCAACCCATTTCTTCTATTTCTTCTTTTCTATCACCACATCGTCCACAGCTAGGTCGTTGTAAACCATCTCTGTGAGGTCAACAGTAGAGTCAAAAATAGCAAGTTTACTAGCCCTGACTAAGGTGCGAACGTTCTATGGAAGTCCTCTGATTTAGCACTTGATCCTTTTTTCTTCAGTGTTCACCATGTCGGGCACCAACCTAGACATGCGGTTGAATTCGGTAGTATTATCGTGGTGTGTCAACTTACCCGCATTTAGATTCAGAAACTTCATCTCAGCCCTCCCAACTTCTGCATCAGCACAGAAACATTTCATGACCATCTCCTTCAAGTCATCCCACCTCATAGCCTTAATCTATTCCTGGGTCTTTCTCTGTTCCACGGTATCCCACTAGAACATAGCCTTATCACCAAACGAGTGGGAAAAATAACCCACCACTTGGTCAGGAAGACACTCGCTAATTCGGATAACCTTGTCCATTACGCTTATTCACTGGAGAATAGTGATTGCATCCCCCAAACCAGTCAGCTCCGGTGGGTCGCAACCTTTGAACGACTTGTAGTTACACCCACCTCGGCCCCTCCTTCCCTCACCAATTTTCACATACCTAACCTCACTCGAGTCGCCTTTCTCACTCTCATCCCCTTCTTACCATTCTCCCCTATCTTCTCAGTAGTCCTCGCATGGCTTTTAGTAGACTTATCAGAATGAAGATTCTTCACTGTAGCAGCTACCTCTTGAGCAATGGCGGCTTGAACAGCAGGATCAAGGTTATACCCTTCATTGTTACTCTGATCTCGCATAGTTGCACTTCCTTCTTCTCTCGAGCTAGTAACTAGTTCTTCATTAGGTTCTGGAACAATACGTGACCTACCACGACGTCCTGTACGACCTCCTTGACCGGCAACCTTCCTTGCTCCAACCAGTCGTATTCTATAAAGAAACACAAACGTCATCACTCAAGGAACTATATAGTACAAAGATAGTAAGGCTAACAGGTAATAACATTGGCCATCTGTGATTAGCTGATCACATTGCTCTCCGTGTTCTATGCACTTCCCTTTGTGTGTCCACTTGTGCTAGGTTTTACTTTTAAACAGTTAAACAATCAATCAAACAATCCACAAACAATCAAATAATCCTATCTATAGAAATTAAGCTAACTTTTCTTACACACTCCTATCTTATACATGAAATTAATCATATATTTTACCTTTACCAAGCTTGCTTGAGTGACACTTGACTTTCTCAAACTGGCATCTTCTTTCTTTTCTAACTTAAGTCTCATTCTCTGTTCGAGTCTAATCATGTAGGATACTTGTAACATTCGGCCCCTCACACCACCAATATTGTTCGCTTTTCCCACGAAGAGCTCACGGATTTGTTTTTGGTTGCCCAGGTAGAGACTTCCCAGGAGGTCAGCCATCCTGCTACTACTTCCAGCTGAACATGCTTAACTGTGGAGCTCTCTTCTCATCCACTACCATTAAGCCCAAACCGCATTGGTGATTTAAGAGGCATGACATTTACTTATGATACAAGGATCTCTCTTGTCCACGGCAGATGTGGGATTTGCCTAGGATGTTACAAACACCTTTGGACTCATCATTCTCGATGAGGTTTGCCCCACCATCACATCCAGGATGTGGGATTTGCCTAAGGTGTACCTCACGACACACCCGGAGACTCGCCGTCTCTGATGAGGTTTGCCCCACAATCCTGAACAGCACAAGAGTGGATTTGATACCAATCGTAACATCCGGCCCCTCACACCACCAATATTGTCCGCTTTGTCCATGAAGAGGTTACGGATTTGTTTTTGGTTGCACGGGTGGAGACTTCCCAGGAGGTAACCCATCCTGCTACTACTTCAAGCTTAGCACGCTTAATTGTGGAGCTCTCCCCTCGTCCACTACCAATAAGATGAAAACGCGTTTGTGATTTAAGAGGCATAACATTTACTTATGAACCACAGATCTCTCTTATCCACAACAGATGTGGGATTTGCCTAGGATGTTATATATTGATCACACACTCTTTGTCAAACAAGTAGGTAACGATTAGATCCTGGTCCAAGTGTAGGTTCATAACATTATTTTCGGGTCAAAGAATGATAATCTGTGAAAGAGTTCTCAGAGATAATAAAGAGTCTATTTGAAATGAGTTTATTAAAGGAGAAATATTTAGTTTGTAGTACTAATTAAAAAAATAAAAGTTTGTGGAATTTATTAAAATGTAAAGAAATTAAAACGAATATATATATATAAATATATATATATATATATATATATATATATATATTCCTAACTCCACTCTTGCCATTTCATATGGCAATAGTGAACTGTGTGGTAAAAAGAGATGAAAAGCCTCGTTAGATATGTTAGTGTAGCTCAGTGTTCGTTATTGTCATTTGAAATGCGTGGAAGTCTAATAAATATATTGGGATAAGCTAGTTCTTGTTAGGGATTCGCCATTCAAACTAGCAGAAGAGATAACAGGGGATTCCGCCATTTTCAGTATAATTTTCTCACTTTCGCCATTTCAAATGGAGGAATACCAGACAATCCTCCATGTCACCTGAACACTTACAACCTCTGCTATTATTCTGGCGTCCGCCATTTCAAACAGCGGATCATCTAAAACCCAAAACAAAAAATTCTCACTCAGAAACTATTTCACTCTACTCATTTATGCAATTTAAAAAAAAATCTATTTAAAGCCTTTTGTTTATTGAATATTGTACCTTCTTTTAGTAAAGCTTATTTGCTTTATCTTTCTGCAACATTTGCTTATGAGTTTATTTGATTGAAACTGAGTTTTGCTTCTGGCTTTTGAGTTTCGTGGTGAACAGAAAATGTGAAAGATTATTAAGACTTTTGCAAAGGAAAAAAGATATTCATTAAAAGAGTTGGCTATGTAACATACCCAGTGATGAAGCTAGGAAATTCTTTTAATATTGTACGATATTTTTAAGTGGTTTTACTGTCCAGCGTCAAAGTTTTTGGGTTGGGTCACAAATCAATAATTCATAATTGTACAATTTCGGTCTTATCAAAATTTTTGTTTTGGGTTGGTTGTGTTTTTCTAAAAGAATAAGCAGTAAACAGTCAATACACAACTTCAACACAAAATTAAGTTGATTGGTTAACTTAATAGTGAGTCCCAACACATTATAATTTACACATAAACATATAATCAATGTTTTTAAAACCGGACTAGACTGGATATCAAATTGGTCGTGTCTTATTGTTCACTGGTTGACTAGATTTAGACACCGGGTGATTCCATTAATATTGAAGTATGAAAAATAAAATATATTACAATGTAACTTAGACATGGTATAAAAAAAGTTTAATGGAATATAGAGGAAAGGTTAAGTAATTCTATAAGAGGGGATGAATACAAGAAGAACTAGAATGATTTATAGCCACACTTAAAAACCGTTAAAAAATCATAATCCAAAATTTAGCAAAAAAACGAAAAAAATAAAAACATAAAAATGTTCCCACCGTCTTCCTTGTATAAAAAAAGACAAAATGCTAAGGGAAAGAGATTGTCTCTTTTGTTTATTAGTGAATTTTGTGTGTATTTTCGTAATTGATCGTGTCTTTAACATTATGGCTTTTTATATTGATATTGTGTTATATTTTGTTCGACATTGTGTTATATTTTGTGATCTATTGTGTCTTTTTAGTCATAATTGTGTTTCTTTTTTCATTTTCGTCATTGTGTCTTTGATCTCGGCATGGTATCTTTTCGTCGGCTTTTTTTTTATTCTGTTTTTATTTTATTTTTTGAACGAAAATAACAAGAAAACAATTGAGTTTTTAAACATTTTTCGTTTTTATTCATATTTTGAGTTATGATTTTTTAAATAATTTTTTTATTGAAAAGTTTTTTATGTGGCCATAAATCATTCTCAGAGCATTCTCAGCTTATTTCCTATATTTGTGTAAGGGGGTTTTGTAAATTATAAGGTATGGTTATGAGTGGTTGTGAGTAGAAGAAAGAGAAAATATTATATGGGAAAGTTAAATTTGGGGTTTCATTGTTCATACCGTATAATATTTTAATATTTTCTAAAAGTGATTGTGAGTGAAAGAGAGAGAAAAGATGATGATAAAGGTATGAAAAGTATTATTAAATTAAACAGAGAGAGAAAATACAGTGATTTTTAGTGTAATTATATGGTATATATGGATATATGGTAGGGAATGGACTAGGAATACTCTCACAACTTCAAATTGTTATCTTATTTTGTATTTTAACCTATCTTATTGAAAAAACACCTATGTTTGCAATCCGTTGATAACTAAACATAAATATGAATATGGTAAACATTTTATTTATACTTACAAGATACAATAGAAAATATAAGGATTTAACAATTTTTTTATTATTCTTTTTTGGAAAATTGGATTTAAATAATCCCATCTTTAATGGGTTGGCCAATAATAATCTCACCTCTGGTATTTTCCGCTGGCAGTCTCACCTTTTCAAGATTTTTTGTTTTATGATCCCCCGTTAAAAATAATTAACGGGGTTAAGTTTTTGCTGATGTGGCTAGTGACTTGGCTTTTTCATTATCCTACATGGTTTTTCCCTTTTTCCCCCTCCGATTACTTACGTGTAATACTCACATCACCAAAAACTATATATAAATTACACACACACACTCTCTCTCTCTCTCCATCTCTTTCTCTCCTGGCCACTTTCACCAATCACCACCACCTACCACTGTCACTATCACCTCTCTTTTTTCGGCGACCAGAAAATGCAAGCCCCACTCGCCACTTCCTCGGCCGCCACAGTCACAACCACCACTACCTGCCACCGTCACTCTCTCACCTCTCTTTTTCCGGCAACCAGAAGATTCAAGCCCCACCCGCCACTTCCTCCGCCGCCACAGTCACAGCCACCATCACTTGCCACCGTCACTCTCTCGCATCTCGTTTTCCGGCGACCAGAAAATGTGCCCCACATGCCAAACCCTCCAAACCGGCTTCCCAATAAACTCACACTCCAGTTTCATCTTCACCAAAATCCCTCAAATCCTCACCTCCCCTAGCTCCTTCAACCTCTGATTCGCATCTTTCCCCCAATTAAAACCACCAAATCATTTCCAACATTCAAAATCATAGCTTAAATTACATTGATGCGGCGGTGGTGGTTTCGAGCAAAACCTAGATCTGGTGGTTTCATAACCAACAACAGATCCAGATCTGAGGTAAGATATTGTTTGTGGTGCATGAATAAAACCCAGATCCGGTGAGTTCAAGCTAGTTTCTTGTTCTTTCCAGCCATGATCGTATACCACATCCGATGGACAACAATTTGTTAATCGTTTTCTTCGAATTGGGGATTGTGACGATTATGTTCTTCGAATTAGGGTTCAGTTAGGAAATGAATTGGGTTGATTGATGGGTTCAATATTGATTAAGAATTTACGGTTGTAAAAAATAAGAGAAAGGGTGAGTATTACATGTAAGTAATCAGAGGGGGGGGGGGGGGGAGAAAAAAAGGGAAAAACTATGTAGGATAATGAAAAAGCCTAGACACACCAGTAAAAACTTAACCCCGTTAATTATTTTTAACGGGGGATCATAAAACAAAAAACCTTGAAAAGGTGGGACTGCCAGCGGGAAATACCGGAGGTGGGATTATTATTGGCCAACCCATTAAAGGTGGGATTATTTAAATCCAATTTTTCTTCTTTTTTTAATAAAATAAGTTTGAACAATTAACCTCCCATTTTACACCCAAACCACTTGGTTAATAATTTTAATATTAATTTTTAATAATGAAAATTAGAAAAGAAAACACAAAGTAGGTTTTGAAGTTAGTAGTCTTTGACTTTCCACCTTTCAAAATAATTTTTTCTTTACGCTCTGTTTTTTAGTTCAATTAAATATGATAAAAAAATAAAGGAAAATTTTCTTTATTTTCTTTCCCCTTTTGCCTTTTCTTTATTTCTTCATTTCTTTCTAAGTTGAAAAGAAAACTATTTTTTTCAATTACTTTTTATTTCTTCTTATTTTCTTCCATCTATTTTCTTTTCTTTCATTTAATGACACTCATACACACAATTATTTTTCATCTTTTTACTTTTCCTTCTTTTAAAAAACCTCTAAAACATAACAATTTTTGCTTTCCCCTCATTTCATTTCTTTTTCCATTAATAAATAAACTCAGGAACACATTGTTACTGTTATTAATTTTGTCTTTGTTCTTTAAAGTTTTTCATATACATTTCTCAAAGCTTTTGATCTCTGTTTCTACCCGTTTTCAAGCAATGAGCAAACCGTGTGAGCAAACAAACCAACACATATTCATCTCTACTTACTTTCATTGGGTTCAAAAATTTAATGGGTTCGATCTTGGAAAAAAAAGAATAGGTTCGTTCGTTAATACAAACTATATGTTCCAAGCAAAACCGAAAATAGAATAGGTTCAGACGAACCCGTACTCGTATGGGTAGCTACGCCACTGTACATAGCCTACTGACACCAAACATAACCAAACTACAACCACACAAAATGTGGATGAATTATTCAAAATAAACTCTAGACCATACATCCTCAACCTCCATATCCC